>NC_059104.1:55793786-56112675 GCF_020740685.1 Jaculus jaculus
TGGTCATTAAAAAAGGAAATTAATTTTAGACAAAATTTGATCTTTTTATCTCTTATGCCCTCTCTAAATACTTCATGTTATGACCAGTTTTGAAAAGTTCATTTGTAGTTCCTTTAGTCATCTTATCTCATAATTGACCATCTGTGTTATAAGATTATTAGGAGAAACTACAAATAATTGATTCATCTCATTACCCTTTGACAAAGAAGTAAGTAGTCTAGCCTCAAAGGGTTAATTAACTATCTTACTATTGGAAATTTGTAGAGAAACAGCCTCAGCAGAAAAACTTAGAAGCTCATTATTTATGTCACCAAAAATCTTTACCTGACAAGCAGACTTGGAGCAGATTTTTATTGTCTTGAGACAGGTTGGACTGGAATTCAAGCCAGTTGCCTCCTTTCCATTGATAGGAGCATTATGATATATTAAAACAGCAAATTATGAGCCACCACCTTAGGGGGAATTTTGTTGTCCTCAACAATCTTCTAAGTATGTTGAAGTTGACCTAGAATATAAATTCATTAATTATATTCATGATAAATTGCAAAAAAATAGTGCCTGCTTATATACAATTTTAGCTCACTGAAAACTTCATGTAAATCTGATTTAAGTCAAAAGCCAAAAAAATAAAATAAAATAAATGTTTGAAATATATTGAATGCCAACAAAAACTTCTGGAGAGATCTGTTGAACTGGTTGGATTAGGAAAGTATGGTGGTTTGATTCAGGTGTTCCCAGTAAATTTATGGTTTCTGAATACTTAGGTACCCAGCTGATGGCAATTTGCAAATTGAATCCTCCTGGAGGCAGTGTGTTGTTGGGGGCAGGCTTATGGATATTATAACCAGTGTCTTCTTACCAGTGTTTGGCACACTGTCATGTTGCTGCTGCCCATCTGATGTTAGAAATCTGCTCATTACATTGTTTTCCCCTGCCATCATGGAGCTTCCCATCAAGTCTGTAAGCCAAAATAAACCTATTCGTTGTTAACTCAGAATTTGTAAGAATAAAGACCACTGACCACAAATCATGGCCAAATTGAAACAAGTTTTTAATTGTGTACAATAGATCCAGTCCGGTGGCTGCCTCCCTAAGGCGGTGGTATAGACAGCAACCCCGAGTCAGATTTTCAGGCTCTTTTTATACGGTAAAACCATAGAAATCACAGCATAAGATTTTTCAGAGGCAAGCAGACCCACTGTTAAAGTTAAACTACTTCCCAGAATGAGATGAATACACAATCCTTGAAACTATAACCTGGGAACAATTTGTGATCCCTGCTTACATATAGAAACTTAGAGAAATAGAAACTTAACCTAGCCATTATATCAAACTGGCTCTTGCTGTTAAAATGGAGTCAAGTTGACTCTTAATTCCCCCCTTTTCTTATGTATCCCTGTCAAATCTTTGATAGATGGTTTATATTTCCATTGGTTGTATTGATTTATAATGTTTATGAAGACCAACTATTTCAGTTGTTTCTATCTGTCTGGATACAAAATTAGTAATGTCCTAGAGAATGCATGACCCAATTGTTAGGGCAAGTACAAGTAATAAAGAGCCCACTGCAGCTTAAATAAGAGTAGTTAACCAGGGGGTCCAATTGAACAAAGATTGACTTCAGTTACCTCTTTGGGATACCTTTAGCTACTGACAGAGATAAGTTCAGCTTCTTGGCAGTTAACTCTTATAATGACTTTACATTTTTCTTATTTTCCCAATCATAACCCCTGATATACTAACATGTAATTTTTTCAACCAGGCACAGTGTACATCATGTCCATGTTTTTAATATCTCATGTTGAATTTTTCAAGCTTCTGCTGTGTATAAACTATTCAGTTTCTGGGATAACTATAGCAAAGCTGTATTCTCCTTGTCAGGGGCTGGTGTTATCTGGAGCTTGACTTAAAGGGGACCCTCTAGGTTCCTGGTAATCTTCTAGTTGCTACAATCAGCTGAAAAAATTGTCCTCTTGACTCTGTGATGAATTTATATGCCTTGGTTGATGGGTGTGAGTCCAATTCCCTGAGGGTATATGGGTCTCCTTATGTTACAAATTTTAAGGGAGTACCATCAATGGCTAGCAAATCTGGTTTACCTCTATAGATTTGAACAAAGAAGCACCTTTGAACAACCAGCACCACCCACGTCAGCAAGTACAAATAGCTAGAATTCTAAATTGCTTTTACATGTTAGGATGGGAGTCTGAGATCTGTCCTTAATGATATACGGCAAAGATAGATTTCATTAATACAAATCAATAACTATCATGTGAACATAAGCAGTAAGGATAGGTTTTGAAATTTTTGAAATGCAACAGTGGCTAACTAATCTGGGACAGATGGAGGTAGAAGGCATAAGTTAATGTTAGGGTTTAATATTGTAAGCTAGCATCAGACATAGGAGCCTATTCATCTGAATCTTTGTTTATATTGTAATATTTTTGTGGTTATTTTATACTAGGTAATTAAGACCATGAAGACTTCCAGAACTAACATATATTTTAGAAGTCAATAATGGCACTGCAGGAGAGACATTAAAGGACCATTGAGAAATGGCCCTCACTCTTCTGGAAAGCCTGGAGGACTGATTTTCCTCCAATGTGACTCTCCTGTTGCAGATATACCTACTTGGAATTCATATCTGGGTCTTCATATCCTCTCTGATCAAGAAGACAGGTGACTTACTAGAGGCTAGAAATCACCAAGTGTCCCATCATCTCCTGTGGCCTTCTGACCTGGGAGCATGAACCAAGCTATTGGTTATACTTTTAGATCTGATATTTCCAATTTACTTTGGCTTATATACATGGATATTAATCACTCAGAGAGACTTGCATATCTGATTAGCACAACAGATTTAGTAAAAAAGGTGCAGAATATATCTGGTTAGCAAAGCAGATCTGGACAGAGAATGACACAATAGTTTAATACATTCTGATTAGCATTTAAGTTTAGTTGTCAGGTGTCAGTGTAAGTACATGCAGAACATTTTAGTAGCCTTTCAAGCAATATTATTAATAATTTTAAACCAATTGGTTTAATCTAAATATTTTATGTCAGGAAAAGGTAAGACAGTATAATAACTGTGTTAGAAATCAACTTTGGTTAGTCTGTATTACTATACAGGTATCAATTATTCCCCAACCTGGAAGCAGAACAGTAGTTTAAGATTATTTTCCTAGTGCAGGAAATATGTCTTACATATCAATATGTCTATAAGCAATGAACTTACTTAAATGAAACCTTACCTGAGACTGATTATACATAGCTTAAGAATAAAGTCAAATGTAGTCGTTGCTGAGTTAAGTTAGCCTGATTTTAACATACATTACAGACGTTATGACAGACACAAAGTAATTTCATAAATAATTTCCTTTTACCACTAAACAATTTTATGGCTTAATTAAAGAAATATTTATGACTGTTATGTAAAGCTTAGACAAACTCTATTAACATTGTTTTTGTACAGTAGGATTCTCTAAGACCTGGGGAACTTCCTAGTTTGTCTGAGAACAAAGTCACAATGACCAAATTCTACAGCAAAACCAGCATGACCAAGACAAAAATGATTTTTAAATTATAGGGTTTTAGTCAGGCATGCACTTGGGATGCAGAAGTAGGGTCACTCTGTGCTTGAAGCCACCCTGGAACTACAGAGTGAGTTCCAGGACAGTCTGAGCTATAGTGACCCCCCTATCTCAACAAAGTAAACAAATAAAAATTACTCTAGCCTTTAATTTTTTTAAGAGAAAAAGCACATTAAGAAAAACTTTACTTAACTTTCAAGGTATTTTGTTTTTTCAAATATCTGAATGGCCAAAAATAACATTAAGCAAATGAAATGCAAGATCTAAAGTTTACATTTTCTTTTATATTCTACTATTATTGATTGGTTCAGCTCAATAGTTTTACTTATTGATAGGCAAATGCCATGGACTTTGTATAAACCAGATTACAATATTTGGATATCTGGAGAAGTCTGATAATGACACCAAGTAAAGTTGATATATTTAAGATACATGAGGCTACAGAAGCTAGCTACTAACAAAAGATCTGCTAACAAAATTCAATATAAATAAGAAATCTATATTATGTAGTACCATTTTTGGCTTAAACATGAAGATAAAAACCTTCAAATTGCTTGAAGTCCATCAGACTTGGGATACCATATATATATATATATATATATATACACACACACACACATTAGGAGGAGATTTAGTACTTTTAAAGGCTAAATAATATGTTCACCCAATCTATAAATCAGTTTCTAAAGTTAATTCAGCTATATTTAATATACCCAAAGAACAGAGGAACTGGTCTAAAATGCTATGATCTAATGAAAAGTAGACAAGTCTCATGGAGAAGAGAGGGAATGGGCATGCCAGGGCCATTTGTCATTGCAAACAATCTCCAAATGTATGCTCCATGTGTATCTGGCTTTGAAAACAACCACATTTAACTGTTGAGCCAGAAATATTTTTAATCTCTTCCTAATTAATTTTATAGAACTGTAGTGAACTTAAGTATGCACAAACTCCAAGACACAATCTGTAACTATTTAAATCTTAATCAACTCTACAATTTTGCCTGTGACACTTTGGTAAACTTATTCAGTAATGACATAAGTTAAATCAGAAGTATTAAGAATGTGCTTTTGGAAGAATTAAGGAATAGTTTCCAAGTTTATGATAGATAAATGCTGTTTAGTGTCTCCAAATGTGGTCTATATACCTTATAGAATAGGAAAAGAGAGTAAAGTAATTCTTGTGTAAGATTTTTGAAGGCAGGGTTTTAGATATAATAACCTAAGAAAAGTTTTAAGTATTAATAAGCCAATATTAATCTTAAGATTCAGTTACAAGAAGGATCAATAGAGAGACCTACTTAACATGGTTGAGTACTCTAAAGTTAGTCTTTCACAACCATTATCATGAGTATAATAGCATCAGTGAGTTAAAGTTGTAATTTTTAAGTTTACATCGTGAATACCATAGCAACTTGCTACCAGCCAGGAGCATCCTTTGTTAGTCTGATGTAAGGCCCTAGGTTAATAGTCACTTTGTATCTTTTTTTTTTTTAAATTTTTTTTTTGTTCACTTTTTTATTTATTTATTTGAGAGCGACAAACACAGAGAGAAAGACAGATAGAGGGAGAGAGAGAGAATGGGCGTGCCAGGGCTTCCAGCCACTGCAAACGAACTCCAGATGCGTGCGTGCGCCCCCTTGTGCATCTGGCTAACGTGGGACCTGGGGAACCGAGCCTCGAACCGGGGTCCATAGGCTTCATAGGCGAACGCTTAACCGCAAATCATCTCTCCAGCCCATCACTTTGTATCTTAAGAAGTGTAATCTGTCCAGGTACTTTAAAATTTAGTTAATAAACTTTTTCTTTAATCTTCTGTTTAAGTTTGTGCATATCTTCATTTACATACTTTTACCCTACAGTTTATGTTACCACTCTGTAACAATCTTTTTCATCAAACATTTAATATCCAACATTTAAAAATTCTTCTCCAGTTTATTTTTTAAATCAGTTTATCTTATAATTGATAACAAAAAACCTTTCATTGTCCTTACCATAAGACTTTTAATATGATCATTTAAGTATTTTTTCTTCCTCAAAAGGTTTTTATAAAAATTTTAATCTGGGCTGGAGAGATGGCTTAGTGGTTAAGCGTGCTTGCATGTGAAGCCTAAGGACCTTGTTTTGAGGCTTGATTACCCAGGATCCACCTTAGCCAGATGCACAAGTGGGTGCACGTGTCTGGAGTTCCTTTGGGTGGCTACAAGCCCTGATGCGCCCACTCTCCTCTCTCTCTGCCTCTTTCTCTCTCTGTCACTCTCAAATAAATAAATAAAAATAAAAAATAATTAATTTTTTATTAATTAGTTTTGTACTCAGTGAATGCAGTCAAGTTGATATCTTTGTTAGGCTACTCCATGCCCTACCCCCTACACCTGGCCCTTCCTTGTTGAGGTATATAGGTCATGCATTGTGAAGTTAGCCCTCAGTTATGGGTAGGAGGAAATGTCTCTGGGTATCATGATCCAATGTGTGGCTCTGACATTCTTTCTACCCCCTCCTCCACAAAATTTCCTTCAGCCCTTTGGATTCATTTTTGGTCTGCTTCAGTGATTAGGTGTTGGGGGCCTCTGGGTCTCTGACTCTCTGATTTGGTAGGAGTTGATTTTTCCCTGTGTTGTTCTCTTTCACCCTTGTGCTAGTACCCAGATCACCAGGGAAACAGCACCCTTACTTCCGCCAATTGTTCTTAGTTTTAGCCGGGGGACCTTTTGATCAGGCAGTTCTCTCCTTAGGATCTGTGTCTATCTGAAAAGGAGAAGCAGATTCTCCAACGGAGAGTAAAGTTAGCACCAGACAAATGAGATAACCCCTATTGTTTTAGAGAGAATTTAATAGGTATAGGCCCTTTTTTGTAGCCCACAATTGATGGTAGCTTGATAATGGAAAGCAGCCTCATTTTGAATATGGTTCTGACTTATTTCCCAGCTCCAGCTATGGGTTCCCTTCCACTGAGCAGATCAGTTAGCCAAATCAAGAGCAGTTGGTTTCCCAACCTGGCTGTGGCTGTGTGCCACTATTGCACTTGTGTAAGCATCATGTCAGGTTGTTTGCTGCTAAGTAGCTTAGACCTTGAGTTGCTTTGACAGATGTTGGTCATTTTCCCCCAGTTGCTTATGTAGCACCTTCTGGCACTAGATGTGCTGTCTGGGGACTGACTTTCTTTCATCTTCTGGCCATGTCACTCCATGTTACATGCCAGCAGCATATGTTGTCTTCAGCAGTAGGATCTTACCACTAACCTTTGGTGGGTCATCAAGTACTCTGACAGAAATCTGTTTTCTTTTGGGAGACCTTGTAGGTCTCTCTGATCAAGAGCTTATTGTGGATGATAGCCACCTGCTGGTACTGGGAGTTACAGGTCAGTGCCCAAGAAGAGAGGGAAGAAAAAGATAAGTATTATAAAAGAAATAAAGAAATGAGAGAAGAGAAGAGAAGAGAAGAGAAGAGAAGAGAAGAGAAGAGAAGAGAAGAGAAGAGAAGAGAAGAGAAGAGAAGAGAGAAACAGAAACAGGAAAAGATTAAGGTCAGTCTTCATTGTACCCTCTCCAAGTGCTTGTGACTCAGGTGATCCCTCTAAGGGCCTGGTGAAAGTTCAACCATTTGGTCTGTCTTTTAGGTTGTAGAATTTTATGATATCTTTGGAGGTTCATGTTGTGGTCAGTCATCCCCAGGCAGAGAGAATTTTTCAATGACTTAATAATTGTTATGATTATTACAAAGTCCTATTTGAAGAAAAAAATAAGTTAAAAATTATACCAAAACTACGATTTATGTGCTGAATTTAATTTGCCACAATTTTAGACTTTAGTAATTGCAATCATTTATTACAATTACTATTGGGATTCAGATGCAAATATAAAGTATGAATGTGAAATATCAATTTAGAAGCTAGGTGAGCAAGAATTTACATCTAAATATTTTCATTTATTTGAATGATTTACAATTTGGTTAATGTATTGTTTGCATCTTGGTTGTTTTCAAGATATTAATATTTTTGGAAATGTCATTTGGCAAGATTTTCACAATATAAAACAGTTTTAAGACATGATTTTGAAAAATACATGGGTTTTGGTTATTTTTCCATATTAAGGTAATAAATTTAAATAAATTGAATTAATACAATGAATGATATTATACAGAAGCTTAAATAATTCATTATACTCGTTATTTTTTGACAACTTTATTGTATAAATGTATTGCATATTGGTAATATTCTTATTGGCTTGTACTCTTATGCTCCCTTCCCCTGACACCATCCTACTGAGGGCCCTTTTCAGTGGGATTATTAGTATTCATTTTAGGCTCTTGAGTACATTATTCATCCTGAGAGGGTGGGCAGTATAAAACCTTCTAAACCTGAGGCTCTTAACTTCTTTCTGTTCCATCTTCTGCAGTGTTCCCTGAGCCTTGGAGGGCATGTTGTAAATCTTTTTTAGTTTTGAATGCTCTTCGGCCTCCCATTATCTGCTTTTATGTGTTTTGAGTCTCTTGAGTGTGTACAACTCTCACATGGTAGATACTTTCAGGCTGTCTGTGAGAGTAGCATTCACATTTAATAGATTTCTTTTGAAATTTTTCCTGGGCATTGGCAAATGCCATGGAATCTCATGTCTTTCTTTTCTTTTCATACTTTTCAGAATCTTGTGTTTTCCTGGTATTCACTGTCATACATAAAAATCAGATTCTTTAGCCAAGAGTGAGAGCAGCATGTATCAAAAGGATTAAATTTAGACATTTAGAAGATTTTTTGACAGGTATACCTTCTCATTTTGGACAAAGAACAGTGAAAGCTTCCCTTGATAGTCTATGACTTTCCAAGCCATAGGCTTCTGACTTGGTACTCAACAGTAGTTATAAATTCCTTCCCACTTAGTGTGCCTTATATCCAATCAGAGAGTAGATGATTATCCCCATATCCTGTGTGCTACTACAGCACAAGTGTGTACATCTTTCCAGGCTGGTTGTTTTCGTAGCTTGCAGAATTCCCTAGTTGTTCATTATCCCCCAACCTTTTACACAGCTCTATCCAGCACTATGAGAGCTAGCCAGCAGGAAGCTGGTTTTTATTTCAGTCCCAGCGAGATCTCTTGATGTCCTCTGACTGTAGCCTGTGGTACCTTCAGTAGCAGAGTCTTATCATTTATATCTGGAGGGTAAGCAAGTGTTTGGGCAATGGGACTACATTGTTTTAGTGGCCTTATAGGTGTCTCTGACAAACAACTCACTGTAAGGAGGTAACACAGTTCTGGCATTGAGACTTACCAGCCAGAACCTATGGTTTTAAGGTTAAGCTTTCTCTACCATCCCACAGTATACTTCTGCCTAGTACCACATTACCATCTCTTATTAATAGCTGTATCTTTTAATTAGCTAATCAAAAGGAATTTTTCTATGGTACTGATTTATGCTGTCATTAGTTTTGCATATTCCCATCTTCCAGCCCTCCCTTACCCAAGTCACCTCCAAGACCCTTCCACACCCTGTAATCTTTCATTCCTCTTGCCCTTCAAGTATGCTCCTCTTCTCCCTTCCTGGTTCCTCCTAATAGCTTCAGACTAGTTTCCTTGCCAATAATGATGCTTACTACAACTTATAAACAAATCAAACTGTTCCATGTGAAATCCAGATAGGAGAGAGCATGTGACATTTGTGTTTATGACCCTGTATAACCTCTCAGTATGATTTTTCCAAGTCCATCAACTTTCTGGCAAATTTCATAATTTTATTTTTCCTTAACGCTGAGTGGAATTCCACTGTGGATATGTACCATATCTTCATTATCCATACATTAGTTGATAGTATGTGGGATGATTCCAGTTCTTAGCTATAGTAAATAGAACAACAATAAAGATCTTTGAGCAAATATCTATAAATTAAATGTCTAGAGTCTTTTGGGTTTAAGCTCAGGAGTGGTATAGTTGGATCAAGATTGTTAGAGCCATAAGTTGGGTCATTATGCACAGAAACATTGCCTCTTCCCCATAATTGAAGACCACTCCCACAATCTGCATGGGCTGGGGGAGAGAACGACATGGAGAAGGCTAACAATGTACCATCATGGCTATATATACACTATATACATAACTAATTAAAAATTATTAAAAATGATTTTTAAATATTTAAACATATATGCATTTATTTATTGTAAGGAGGTAGAGAGAGAGTATGTTTGTGTGAGTGTGTGAATGGGTGCACCAGCGCCACTAGCCACTGCAAACATATTCCAGATATGTGCACCACTTTGTGCATCTGCCTTTAGGCTTTGCCGGCAAGTGCCTTAATAGCTTGAGCCAACTCTCCAGCCTATCTTTTCAGATTATTGATAAAATTCCATACTGATTTTCTAGTGGCTTTATCAGTTTGAATTCCCATCAGCAGTTGATGAGGATTCCTCTTTGAACATATTCTTGCCAACATTTTTAATTTGATTTGTTCTCTGTTATTTGAATTTTGATGATAGTCATTCTGACTGGATTAAGATGAAATTTCAAAGTTGTTTTAATTTGCATTTACCCCAAGTGACTAAAAATGTTGAACATCTTTTTAGATGTTTACTGGCTATTGTATTTCTTCCTTTGAGAACTTTCTTAAGTTCCCTGTTGTATTTTTTTTTTTTTTTTGAGTAGATAATTCATTTTGTTGTTGTTGTTGCTTAGATTTTTAGTTCTTGGTATATTCTAGATTTTAAGCCACTATTGGATGTATAGCTGGGGAAGATATAGTCCCATTCTTTGACTTATCTCTTGATGGTTTATTTACCTGTACAATAGTTTGTTTGTTTCTTTGCTTTTCTTTCATGAGGTCTCAATAGTTAAGTGTTTGTCTAATTACCTGGGCTATTAGGATCCTATTCAGAAAGTGTGTCCCTATGTCTATTTTAGAGAGTTATTCCTACTTTTTCTTTTATTTGTTTCATAGTTTCAGGTCTTCCATTGTGGTCCTGAACACGTTTGAAGTTGATTATTTTTAATTTAATTTTTCTTTATTGACAACTTCCATAATTATAAACAACATCCCCTTGTAATTTCCTCCTTCCCCCATCTTTACCCTTTGAAAGTCCACTTTCTATCATATCCTCTTCCCCTGTCAACCAGTCTCTCTTTTATTTTGATGCATTTTATTTTTCTCTTTTATAGGTACTTTCATGGACTGAGGTCATGGATATCCCGGCCATTTTGTGTCTGGAAGAGCATGTTGTAAGGACTCCTACCCTTCCTTTGGCTCTTACATTCTTTTTCCCACCTCTTCTGCAATGTATCCTGAGCCTTGAAAGGTGTGATAGAGAAATTTCAGTGCTAAGCACTCCTCTGTTACTTCTTCTCAGCACCATGGTGCCTTCTGAGTCATCCCAAGGTCACTGGCATCTGAAAAGAGAAGCTTCTCTAAACAAAAGTGAGCGTAGCATTAATGTATAGGTATGGACACTAAGAAAAGTGCTGACTGGGCAGTTTGGTGAGTGGAGTATATATACATTTAGCCAGACAGCAGCAGATGTTACACCCCTAGGGCTCATGACTACCCCTGTTTTAGGCTTTCAGTATCAGGGATATATTCCCTCCCATGGAGTGGGCCTCCAGTCAAATTAGAGGGCTGTTGGTTTCCTCCATAACAAATGTGCCACTATTGCACCTGTTGGCTCATTTGGCCTGGCTGGCTAAAAATAATGCTTTTATTATCCACTGATGAGGATCTCCACTGGTGATTTCTCTCTCCCATTGAATTGCATGCAGCATGCCTTTTTCCAGCTTTCTGTCAGCTGGTCTACATGGAGGAGGTTTTCAGCTCAGCTATAGCAGGATTTCACAGTGATCTTGCAGCTCAAGTATGTGGAGTATTCAGCAATAGAGTCTTACCATCCTGGTGAGAAACCAAGGGCTTTGGTAATGGCCTGTAATGTTTTGAGGACATCAGGACCTCCCTGGCCAACAATTCACTGGAGGGTATCCCATCCCTGGCACTGGAAAGTTTTTGGCAACTATCTATGGCTCCCAAGTGTCCCATTGTCAAAAAAAAAAAAAAAAAAAAAAAAAAGTGAGTTTCCATATGACTGAATTATATCCTCTTAGATTTTTGATTAGCCACCTTTCCTTAACTCAATCTCTTCCCCTACCTCACCTGGCCCTTTTCACCCACATTGTACTATTCTTCTATTTATATATACACAATACCATCCTATTAAGTCCCCCCTCCCTCCCTTTCTTTTACCTTTTTTTTTTCCTGGCCTCTGCTACTGATTTTTGTGCAAGTAAGATCAGACATCCTAGATTCATTCTTCCACCTTTGGTTATCCAGTAACTCCAGCACCATTTATGGAAAATGTTGTCTTTTTCTCTGGTATGAATTTTTTGCCTGTTGTCAAAGATAAGGTTGCTGTAGTTACTAAACCTAACACCTGGATCTTTGACTCCATTGATCTATGTGTCTTTTTTTCTGCCAGTGCTATGCTGTTTTTGCTAGTATGGCTTCCTACTATATTGAGAAATGAGAAATGGTGGTGGTATAGGTAGTAGTATACTTTTTGATGAGGATGTTTTTGGCTATCTGAGGCTTTTGTTTGTTTGTTTTCATATGACTTTTGAAACTATTTTATTTTCTTTTTTCTTCTTTTTTAAATTTTAGGTTTAAGCATATTTTAATTAGCTTACAAAGTAACAGGTTTTAATGACATTTTCACAATACTTTGGTCATTTTCTCCTTACCCTCCATCTCCCTATCCCCCCTTTCCAGCTGTACCCTTTTCCTCCTTTATTTACCTTTCCATTTTCATGTTGCATGAGTTCTATTGTCTTCACCCCCCCCCCAAAGTCTCTTTTCTCCAGTTTCGGGGGCCTCTTTCTACTTTCCAGGGTTTTCCCCACCTTTATTCTAGATGCACATTTAACATATATTTAACATTTAGAAGCTGACAATCACATACGAGAGAGGATATACTGTGTCTTTCTAGGCCTTAATATTATGATAATGTTATTAATTAGTATTATTACTTAATATAATTCTTTCCAGCTTCAACTATTGATTTGCACATTTCATAATCTCATGATTTTACAGCCAAATAAATTACCCTGTGTATATATCCACACCACATTTTAATTATCTTTGTAATTTCATGAGGTCCCAGCAGTCAGTCTGTGGCTTTATTGCCTGAGCATTGGGGTTATATTCAGAAAGTCTTTGCCAAGACCAATATGTTGAAGGCTTTCCCCTACGTTTTGCTCTAGCAGTTTCAGAGTTTCAGGTCTGATGTTAAGGTCTTTAATCCATTTGGACTTAATTCTTGTGCATGGAGAGAGAGAAAAATCTATTTTCATCTTTCTACAGATAAATATCCAGTTTTCCCAGTACCATTTGCTGAAGAGGCTGCCTTTTCTCCAGTGAGTATTTTTGGCATTTTTATCAAATATCAGGTGGCTATAGCTACTTGGACTTGCATCTGGGTCCTCTATTCTGTTTCATTGATCTACATGTCTGCTTTTCTGCCAGTACCATGCTAATTTTGTTACTATGGCCCTGTAGTATAGGTTAAAATCAGGTATAGTGATACCACCAGCTTCATTTTTGTTGCTAAGTATTATTTTAGATATTCGAGTTTTTTTTGTGATTCCAAATGAATTTTTGGATTGCTTTTTCTATTTCCATGAAGAATGCCATTGGTATTTTGATGGGGATTGCATTAAATGTGTAGATTGCGGGGGCTGGAGAGATGGCTTAGTGGTTAAGTGCTTGCCTGTGAAGCCTAAGGAGCCCAGTTTGAGGCTCGATTCCCCAGGACCCACATAAGCCAGATGCACAAGGGGGTGCATGCATCTGGAGTTCATTTGCAGTGGCTGGAGGCCCTGGCACACCCATTCTCTCCCTCCCTCCCTCTCTCTCTCTCACTCTCAAATAAATAAAAATATTTTTAAAAATGTGTAGATTGCTTTGGTAAGATTGCCATATTCACAATATTAATTCTTCTGATCCAGGAACAAGGGATGTTTTTCCATTTCCTAGTTTCTTCTGCAATTTCTCGCTTGAGCATTTTATAGTTTTCATGTAGAGATCCTTTACTTCCTTGGTTACATTTATTCCAAGGTACTTTATTTTCTTTGATGCAATTGTGAATGGGAGTGATTCTCTGATTTCCTTCTCTGTGCAGTTGTTGTTACCATATAGGAATGCTACTGATTTCTGTGTATTTGTTTTGTATCCTGCTACATGGCTTTAGGTGTTTATCAGCTATAACAGTTTGCTGGTAGAGTCTTTAGGGTCCTTTATATATAGAATCATGCCATCTGCCAATAATTATTACTTGATCTCTTCCTTTCCAATTTGTACCCCTTTTATGTGTTTCTCTTGCCTTATTGCTATGGCTAAAACTTCCAGTACTATATTAAATAAAAGTGGGGACAGTGGACACCCTTGACTTGTTCATGATTTTAGTGGAATAGCTTCCAGGTTTTTTCCCATTTACTAGTATGTGGGCTGTAGGCTTGTCATAAATAGCCTTTATGCTATTGAGATATGTTCCTTCTATTCCCAGTCTCTGTAGGACTTTTATCATGAAGGGATGTTGGACTTTGTCAAATGATTTTCTGCATCTAATGAGATGATCATATGATTTTTGTCCTTCAGTACATTTACATAATGTATTACATTTCTTGATTTGTGTATGTTGAACCATCCCTGCATCTCTGGCATAAAGCCTACTTGGTCCGGATGAATGATCTTTCTGATATATTCTTGTATTCATTTTCCCAATATTTTGTTGAGAATTTTTGCAACTATGCTCATGAGGGAGATTGGTCTGTAATTTTTTATCTTTGCTTTATCTTTGCCTGGTTTGGTATCAGGGTGATGCAGACTTTGTAGGAGTTTGGTAGGATTCCTTCTTTTTCTATTTTATGGAAAAATCTTAAGAAACAATGGCATTAGTTCTTCCCTGAAGGTCTGGTAAAATTCAGCACTGAATCCATCTGGGCCTGGACATTTTTTAGTTGGAAGATTTTTGATAACTGCTTGGATCTCCATGCTTGTTTTCAGTCTATGTAAGTGATTAATCTCATCTTGATTTAATTTATGTAGGTCATATAAATCAAGAAAATCATCCATTTCTTTAAGATTGTCATACTGTATGGAGTATATACTTTTTTTTAAAGTATGTCCCTATGACTTTTTGAATTTCTCTGGCATCTGTTGTGATGTTACCTTTTTCATCTCTAATTTTATTAATTTGTGTCTCTTCTCTCTTTTGGTCAGATTTTCTAAGGGTTTATCAATCTTGTTTATCTTTTCAAATAACCAACTCTTTGTTTCATTGATTCTTTGGATTTTTTTTTTTTTTTTGGTTTCTATTTCATTAATTTCTGCCCTACTTTTTAGTATTTCTTCCCATCTAGTGATTTTTGGTTTACTTTGTTCTTCTTTTTCTAAGGTTTTAAGGTGAAGCATCAGGTCATATACTTGTGACCTTTTTATTTTCTTAACATAGGCATTTAAAGCTATAAATTTACCTCTTAGGACTGCCTTCATTGTGTCCCAGAGATTTTGGTATGTTGTGTTCTAATTATCGTTTGACTCTAGGAATTTTTTGACTTCCTTCTTGATTTCTTCATTGACCCATTCATCATTTAGTAATGGGTTGTTTAATTTCCATTATTTTGTGTATGCCCTATAGCCTTTCTTGCTATTGATTTGTAGTTTGATTCCATTGTGGTCAGATAGAATGCAAGGATTTATTTCAATTTTCCTGTATTTGTTAAAAATTGCTTTGTGTCCTAATATATGGTCTATTTTAGAGAATGTTCCATGTGCTGCTGATATATATATATATATATATAATGTTATTTAGTTATTTATTTGAGAGAGAGGGAGAAACAGAGGAAGAGACAAAGAATGGGTACTTTGGGCCTCTAGCCACTGCAAACAAATTCTCTCTCTCTCTCTCTCTCTCTCTTTTTTTTTTTTTTCTTTTAGAGAGATAGTGTATGGCTGCACCAGGATCTTCAGCCTTTTTCAAATGAACTCTAGATGCTTTCACCCCCTTGTGTTCATGTGCAACATTGCAGACTTGTGTCACTGTGTCTAGCTATGTGGGACCTGGAAATGTGTACCTAAGTTCTTAGGCTTCACAGGCAAAAGTCTTAACTGGTAAGCCATCTCTCCAACCCTTTGAGTCTGTTTTCTGAGACAAGTTTCAATCCATTTTTGGTGGCTAATATTGTCATTGGATATAATCATACATATATTGCCATGCAAGTACTTAATACTAAAACAGAAATTATAATCAATAGTCCTATGTTTGAGCATAGATTTGTGCATACAATTAGAATGGTAGAATCCCAGCAATAAATAAAGTAGATAACAAAAATTCTTCATAGCTTCTATGTGGCTGTTATCCATAGAAAGCAAAAACATACGAGTTAAAATAGTAAAATAATCACCACAAAATAAATCAAATATGGGGATGGCAGGAAAACCCTGTAAAGTAAAATTCCTCACTCCTGGAAGACCTTATAAGCCTGCAGGCAAGAAAACTGAATAAGATGCATACAGTATTCAAAATATAGAAAATTAGGTGGCAATTAACATATATGGGAGGTACCAGACTCCAGGCACCCTGCAAGACATTAGAAAAAGCTTCACATCAGGGAGTGAGCATCCATACATCCCTGAAGAAACAAAAAGATATATGCAGATATGTGACCTGACCAGAGAGTCTCCCTATGAAGAATTGTCCTTGGACTGGGACAACAACAGTACTGTGAGTTTCCAAGGAAGCCTGGACTCAGAGAGGAGAAATGTACCATCTACCATAAAGGAACACCCAAGGACAGGACATGCGTCTAAGACCTGGGTAGGAAACGAACAGACTTCAGAAATACTCCAAAATCAGTCAGTTTTCATATTCTGTCCCTCTATCCAGTTCTCTATCCCTCCATAAATATACCTATAGATATATCTATACCTTTCCTATTTAACATCCAAAGGCAATTTATTGGGCAAGCCTACCACTGCTCTGTTCTTATGCTATATTGCCCTTCCCTTTGTTCTTTCTTTGCTCTTAAGGCTTTCCATTTCCTTCCTTCCTTTTTTTTTTTTTTCTCCTTGAGATGGGCAAATGCTCACTAAATACAAATAACATAAGAAACCAAAGCAATGTATCCTTACCAAGAATGCCTAGCCCGAAATTGGAAGCCATCAAGGAAAACTTATAGGAAATTTTAGATACAGAATTTCAAAATCCAATTACACTAAGCATACTCTACAAACTTAATGAGGCCATGAATATATAGATGGATTGCATGGAATAGAAAAAAATAAGAGTTCAATAGATGAATTAATGTAATAGAAAAGAATAAGCAATAATTTCCAGAAATGTCTCAATGACATTGATGAGAATTATCATCAGCAGCAACAACAAAAAGAACTCTATGGAGAGTGGCATTAACTCAATGTGGACATGGAAAAATTCAAGAATGAATTTAAGAAATAATAAGAAAGCCATATCAAGATCTCATCACTGTAGCAGACCTAAAATGAACCCAGCATGGTTCAGGGAAATTTGTGAAAGAGGGGGAAGAAAGAATGCCAGAGCCATATGTTGAGTCATGATACACAGAGACATTGCCTCCTACCCATAACTAATAGCTAACCCTACAATGCAGGACCCACATTCCCCAATTAGGAGGGTCCCTGTAGAGCAGGGAGGGCAGGGAGGAGGTTAATGATGGTACCAACTTGACTGTATACACTGAGTCCAAAACTAGTTACCCCCCCCAAAAGAAATGAAAATTGAATTCAATGAGAGATGGAGATACTGAAAGAAAACTTAACAGAACACAAAATGAAATTTCTCATTGAAGAAGGTATTAAGAAACCCTAACCAACATAATATATCATGTGGAGGACAAATTATCAGGGCTGGAAAACAACAGAAGAAATAGATAAAGAGGCCAAAATCAATGACAAGTTTAAAAACATCTATCAATAGAATATGAGGGAAATGTTGGGCACTTTTAAAAGACAAAACATTTGAATAATACACAATCAAGAAGGGGAAGAACTATAGGAGAAGGTCATAGAAATTATTTTCAATAAAATTATAGAAGAAAAGTTTCTGACTCATGTGAACAAGTCATTGCCCAACCATGTACAGGATGCACACAGTATACCAAATAGACAGGATTGGAGAAAAAAAATCTCCATATCATATTATAGGCAAAACACTAAAGGCAAAGGGAGACTATTCAATTCTCTAAGAGGGAAACAGCTCATGACTTACAAAGATAAGCCTATCAGAATTATTTCCAATTTTTCAATGAAAACTCTAAAAGTCAGAAGGGCTTGGAATGTAGTAATTCAAAGTTTAAAAGATCATAACTGCAAACCTATATGACTGTAACCACTAAATTATCCTGTAAAATAGATGAAAACACGACTTCAACGATAAAAACTGCCTTTATAAATAATGAGCACTAACCCAACCCTACAAAGAATACAGAATGTAATATTTCACACATTAGAAAATACCCTCAAATGTGGTGTTTACTTACTATAAATTTGGTTTCTAATATAAATAAAAAAATTAAATCCAAGTTGAAAAAAAAAAAAGAAAATAGAAAACATACTGAAGAGCTGCAGGAATGAAAAAAAAAAAAGTCAAAAATCAAAACTAGAGCAGAAGTGTAAGTAAATGAAATTCAAGAAAGCACCATACTCTACAACGTTGTCAAACTGACAAGGTTCAATTCAAACCTCTTAGTTATAACTCTGAACATAAATGAACTTAACAACCCATATGTGCACCAACACAAGTGTACAAATTTTATAAAGAAAAATCTACTAGACATTAAATAAGAAATAAATTCTACTACACTCATAGTAGCTGATTTAAATACCCTACTATCTCAACTGACAGACCATCAAAGCAGAAAATTTAAAAAAAAAATGGATTTAGATAATACTATAGAGCAAATGAACTTAAAAGATATCTACAGAATATTCCAAACAAACTCCATAGAATACATATTCTTTTAAGGAGCCTATGGAACTTTCTCTAAAATAGATCATATATTAAGGCATAAAACAAGTCTACATATATTTAGGAAAACTAACACAACTCCTTGTATTATATCTGACCATAATATAATAAGGCTAGAAATCAACACCAAGAGAAACAAGAAAAATACACTTATTACTAAAGAGTGAACAACACACCATTGAACAAGAGAATCAAGGAGCAAATCAAAAAAGGAAATCAAAAAGTTCCTAGAAAAGAAATCCTAATAAAAACAAAATATACCAAAACTTATGGGACACAATAGAGATTGCCATAGAAGGAAGTTTAAAGCACTAAATGACTACATCACAAAAATAGACATACTTCAAATACAAAACATAATGATCCATCAGAAGGCTTTGGAAAAATAAGAACGATCCAAACCCAAAAATATCTGACAGAAAGAAATAATATTTATTTTTATTAGATCAGGGCAGAAATCAATTAATTGGAAGTGAAGAAAACATTTTTAAAAATTGATTAAATGAAGAACCGATTCTTCTTCAAAAAAGGGGGACTGGAGAGATGGCTTAGTGGCTAAGGCAGTTTCCTACAAGACAAAAGATCTAGGTATAATTACCCAAGACCCACATAAGCCAAACACAGAAGAGTGAAACATGAATTTGTTCATTTGCAGTTGCTTGGGATCCTGGCATGCCTATTCTAATTCTCTCTCTCTCTCTCTCTCTTTCTCTCCTTGTTTCTCACTCATGTAAATAAATAAATGAAACTAAAGCTTAAAGAAAAATCAAGATTGTTAAAACTTTGAGCAAAAAAAAAAAAAAAAAAAAAACAAGAAGAAAAATATGAAGGGACAAAATTAGAGATGAAACAGTTGTGACAACAGAGACCAAAGAAATTGGGCAAGTCACACATGTTTCAACACCCTATATTCCACAAAAATTAGAAATCTGCAAAAAGTAGTTTAATTTCTTGACTCCTATGAGCTACAAAAATAAATCAGAAGAGATGAATTTACATGAATAGATTTAGAACACCAAACAAGATTAAGTGGATCATTGAGTCGCCCATTTATAAAAATCCAGACCCAAGTCAATTCAAAGCCAAAATGTACCAAACATTTATAGAACTAAAACAACTTCTCAATGCAACAAAACTGCCAATAAATGAATGTTTGCTAAATCCCTCTATGAACTTAGTATTACACTATTACCAAGACCATATAGAGACACAAAAGAAAACTAAAGACCAATATTTCTGATAAGCATAGACACAAAATTCCTCAGTAAAATTTGTGCAAAACTCATGAAATGGCAGCAGGCCTCAGGATATCCAAATAAATCCTCAGCACACACACACACACACAAAACCCTGTGGAGGTATCATCATACCTGATCAAAAGCTATATTTCAAAGCCATAGTAACAAAAATAGCATGGTAATTGCATAAGAACAGAACAGAAACATAGACCAATGGAACAGAATTAAAGACCCAAAACTTAGGTTAAGTAACTACAGCTACTTGATCTTAATGTAGACTGGAGAAAATGCACATTTTCAACAAATGGTGTTGAACAAATTGGATCACCATATGTAGAAAAATAAAATTAGATAGGCATGGTGCTACACATCTTTAATCCCAGCACTCACGCGGCAGAAGTAGGAGTATCTCTATGAGTGCAGGCTCCACTGAGACTACATATTGAATTCCAGGTCAGCTTGTGCTAGAGTGAGACCCTACCACAAAAAAAAAAACAACAACAACAACAAAAATTTAAAAATAAAATAAAATAGACCCACTCATCTCTCCATACACAAAACTCAAGTCCAAATGGATTAAAGGCTTGAGCATAAGACCTGAAACTCTCTTCATACAGAAAGAAAAAAAAAAAAAAAATTCCAAAAAAGGAGGTGAAGACTTCCAGTTAAGATAATGGCTTAGTAACCACACCAAAGCAGCCTAGGGGAGAAAAGGCCAAAGAATACCCAATAAAATACACACTTTTACTAAAAAGTGAGGTGTATAAAAAACTAAAACAGAGAAGTAGGAGAGATCCAGGGCATCCAGAGCCCACACAGGCAGGCCTAAGCATCCCCGGCGGTGGCAGCTTCAGGTCTGGCAGCAGCTGCTCTGGCAACAGCAGTGGAAGCAGTGGCTCCGGCTCTAGCTCTGGCAGCAGCAGCAGCTCTGGCAGCGGCAGATCCAGCTGTGGCAGCAGCAGCAGCTCTAGC
The DNA here is from genome assembly GCF_020740685.1 of Jaculus jaculus. Classification (NCBI taxonomy): domain Eukaryota; kingdom Metazoa; phylum Chordata; class Mammalia; order Rodentia; family Dipodidae; genus Jaculus; species Jaculus jaculus. The sequence continues at coordinate 55,814,608 of NC_059104.1, forward strand.
TCCAACTCCAGCAGCAGCAGTGGTGGATCCAGCAGCAGCAGTTCCAGCTGTAGCAGCCGGGGCTTCAGCAGTGGCAGCTCCAGCAGCGGCATTGCCAGGTCATGGGGCCACAGCTGCCAGGTTTGGCTTGGCCCACAGGAAAAGCCAGTGCCCAGTTCCAGTAACAGAACATCAGTCCAGTGATGTTCAGCCAGCCTACTTGAACCCACAGGGCACCAAAGAGGGACACATAACTAAGACCAAAATCATCCAAAAAGGTAACTGGGACTGCACCAGGGAAGGGTCTCACTTGGTCACAAACTGACTTGGAACCCTCAACAGACCTCTTTGTTGATAGAGGATCTGGTTGTTATAATCCAAGCATTAACTTAATCCAAGATGCAAAAATATATACATTATAACACAAGAAACACCAAAAAGCAAGACAATATAAATCCACCTAAACGTATTAATGCATCAAAAATGACCTCCAGTGAGAACAAGTTAGGGAAATGCCTGAGAAAGATTTCAAAAGAATGATTGTAAATATGTACAAAGAAATCAAAGAAGAAATCAAAGGAATCAAAAAGGAAATCAAGGGAATCAAAGAAGACACAGGACACCAATTTAATAAAATAAAAAAGTCAATATAAGACATAAATAAGGAAGTAGAAATAATAAAGAAATACCAGTCAAAATCACTAGTGATGAAGAACACAGTTAATGAAATAAAAATAACTCTGTAGAAAATCTCACCAGTAGAATGGATGAAGGAGAGGACAGAATATCTAAGCTAGCAGACCAGATGGCAGATCTAATACAGTCCAACAAAGAGAGACAAACTAATAGAAAAGTATGAATGGAAATTTCAAGATATTTGGGACACTATGAAAAGATCAAATGTAAGAATTCAGGGCATAGTAGAAAGAAAAGAATTTCACTCCAAAGGAATAGTAGGCGTCTTCAACAAAATCATAGGAGAAAACCTCACCCAAATTGGGAAAGAGGTGCCAATGCAGATACAGGAAGCCTTTAGAACCCCAGCCAGACAAAACCTGGAAAGAACCTCTCCTCATCATATTATTATCAAACTACCAAACACACAATCTAAAAGAAAAAAAAAATATATATATATATATATATATATATATATACATATATATATATATATATATATATATATATATATATATATATATATATATTGAAAGCAGTTAGAGAGAAAACTCAAGTTACCTACAAAGGCAAGCCCTTCAGGATTACAGCAGATTACTCAACACAAACTTTAATAGCCAGAAGGGCTTGAAGTGATGTATTCCAAATTCTGAAGGATGACAACTGTCAACCAAGATTACTTTATCCTGCAAATCTATCCATTCAAAAAGACAGAGAAATAAGGACATTCCACGACAAAAGAAGGCTAAAGGAGTATTTGAAGACAAAACCAGCTCTACAAAAAATACTTGAAAGCATCCTGCAAGCCAAAGAGAAGGAAAAGCACACATATAAGGAACCTAGAAAAAACAAACAATACTCAAATACTAGTTAACACAAGAAAGGAAAGGTAGAATCAGAACTAAAAAAAAAACAAAATGGCAAACATGAATACATACATTTTAATAATATCTCTTAATATCAATGGCCTCAATGCCCCAGCCAAAAGACATAGGTTTGCAGACTGGGTTAAAAAGCAGGATCCTGGGCTGGAGAGATGGCCTAGTGGTTTAAGCACTTGCCTGTGAAGCCTAAGGACCCCAGTTCGAGGCTCAATTCCCTAGTACCCAGGTTAGCCAGATTCACAAGGGGGCACATGCGTCTGGAGTTCATTTGCAGTGGCTGGAAGCCCTGGCATGCCCATTTTTTTCTCTCTCTCTATCTGCCTCTTTCTCTCTCTCTCTCGCTGTCACTCTTAAATAAGTAAAAATTAACAATTTTTTTTTTTTTTTTTAAAGCAGGATCCTACAATTTGTTGTCTCCAAGAAACTCACCTTTCTACAAAGGATGGACATAATCTTAGGGTGAAAGGTTGGAAAACGGTGTTTCAAGCAAATGGGCCTAGAAAACAAGCAGGGGTTGCTATCTTAATATCTGACAAGGTAGACTTCAGTCTGTTAGTCAAGAAAGATAAGGAAGGTCACTTTATATTGATAAAGTGCACACTCCAACAGGAGGACATTACAATCCTAAACATATATGCACCTAACATGGGTGCTCCCAAATTCATAACACAAACGCTATTAGAACTAAGGTCACAGATAACACCAAACACAGTGGTAGTGGGGGACTTCAACATCCCACTTTCATCAATTGACAGGTCATCCTGGGAAAAAATAAACAGAGAGGCATCTGGACTAAATGAGATTATAGAAGGAATGGACCTAACAGATATATCCAGGACATTTCATCCAAAAGCTGCAGAATATACATTTTTTTCAGCAGCACATGGAACATTCTCTAGAATAGACCATATATTAGGATACAAAGCAAATCTTTTTTTAATTTTTTATTTTTTTTCACAATTTTTTATTAATATTTTCCATGATTATAAAAAATATCCCATGGTAATACCCTCCCTCCCCCCCACACTTTCCCCTTTGAAATTCCATTCTCCATCATATTACCTCCCCATCTCAATCATTGTAGTTACATATATATAATACCAACCTATTAAGTACCCTCCTCCCTTCCTTTCTCTTCCCTTTATATCTCCTTTTTAACTTACTGGCTTCTGCTACTAAGTATTTTCCTTCTCACACAGAAGCCCAATGATTATACATTATATATATATATATATATATATATATATATATATATGTATATATATATATATATATACACACACACATATATATATACACACACATACATACATATATATATGCATACATACATACATATATAAAATATATATAATATTATATTATATTTTATACCAGACTGTCTATAGGACTATGAAATAAAATATTTGCCTTAAAGAGCTTCCATTAGGAATTATATATTGTTGATTTTGTCACACTATAAGTTAGAATCATGGAATAAAAATAAAAAAAAAATACAGAGAAGCAATGTCTAGTAAAAAGTCTTCCCCATCTCAAAATCATCACTATGCACATATTGATAATGACCTTTATGCTATTTGGATATATAACTGTGTTCAGTTGCTTTCTTACTAACACAAAGACTGATACTGTTCTCTATGCTCTAAAATTCAGTTCTTACCATTCAAAATAGTTATTTTCTGTTAATGTACTAAGAACATAATATTAATCAATACTAAAATGCATTATTGCTATGAGAATATTGGCTACATTTACTGTGAGCTTCCGATAACATCATTTTTTTTTCAAGTAATCAATATGTAATCCTAGTTTACATGTCTTACAGTTCTAAGGTTGAAAGAAATGTAAAAGATTAAAACCATCATGGAGAAGAGGAAGCAGAAAAATTAAGAACACAATACTAAACAGAGTAGAAATACTATATACACTTTATTGTAGGGTGTCTGTGACATGAAGATCATTGGTCCTGTTTTTTCAGCTGAGATCCTGGGACTTGAAATCCTTTCCTTTTTTCTCATTTTATGCATGTCTGCAAATGACCATACTCATTAGTTTTTGTATTAAAAATACATTTCAGCAAATAAATTCATTTATAAATATAGAGTCCATGGGTAATGAAGATGACTCTACTAACATTTTTCTAAGTAAAAACTATTATGCCATCCATTTCGTTAATGGGAATTTCAATATGTTCTTATACATATTTGCTTCCAAGGTTTCTTTCTCTGTGTTTGCCAGTCATTATCTCTTATTCTTAGGTTTGCTATGTGAGGTCTCTTTTTTGATAGCTATTTTGTCCAAATTGAAATATTCTCTCCTGGAGGAAAAGGGAGGCATACGATTAAGGACACTGGTAAAGCTTTGAGAAGTTCAGAAGTTATAAGAATCTCATGGCCAGTTCCCAGGGTTCTAGAAGAAGGGGAGGATGAGAGTAGACTCTTCCATGGACCTGCCTTCAACTTGTGCAGGAAGCTCCAGTGATGCTGCTCTTATGAATTATCATGCATGCTATAATTTTTTTTTTTCAGTGATACAGCTGCCTGCTTTTAGGTCACCCATGCCCCTATGAGAAGCCCAAATAAAATTAGTTGACCACCATCCAGTTTAGGAATCATTTATTTGACTGTCATCCATGCCTTATTTGACTTGTGTAGACATTTATACATATATCCCCATGAAGAGTCACACTATCACTATTTGCAGTAAGAATAGCCAGAAGGAAACCTCCACTTCAATTCCTTTCATTTCTTTCTTCCTATCGAAGGCAGGGAATGCAATTTCAAACATGATTGAAAAGGAACTTGGCAAACAGAATTTTACAGTTTTCTCTTGCTTCCATGAGGTAATTACAATCTAGTCCAATTAGAAATTATAGTTGTCTAATTGTGCTTGTGACTAGAAGAGTTAATAAACCAGGCTGAATAGTGTCATTCTCAAAATTCATGCCCACTGGAACTGTGAAAGTGATTTGATTGGAAATCAAGTCTTTGCATAAGTCAGCAAAGTTAAAATGAGCTTTGCTGAACTAGGATGGGATCCAAATCCATTGACTGCTGTTCCTTATGAAGAAAGGGTATTGAGTAGAGATAGAAATATAAATAATTTAATTTGTAGTTGATGACAGAAATTTTGGAATTTTTTTCCAGTATATCCAGGACCATTATCAGTTTTTTTTTCAATGTTTATTAGCATTTTCCATGATTATAAAAAAATATCCTATGGTAATTCCCTCCCTATCCCCTGTCCACATTTTCCCCTGTGAAATTCCATTCTCCATCATATTACCTCCCCATCACAATCATTGTACTAACATATATACAATATCAACCTATTGAGTAACCTCCTCCCTTCCTGTCTCTTCCCTTTATGTCTCTTATTTTAACTTACTGGCCTCTGCTACTAAGTATTTTCATTCTCACACAGAAGCCCAATCATCTGTAGCTAGAATCCATATATGAGAGAGAACATGTGGCACTTGGCTTTCTGGGCCTGGGTTACCTCACTTAGTATCATCCTGTCCAGGTCCACCCATTTTTATGCAAGTTTCATAACTTCATTTTTCTTTACTGCTGAGTAGAACTCCATTGTATAAATGTGCCACATCTTCATTATCCACACATCAGTTGAGGGACATCTAGGCTGGTTCCATTTCCCAGCTATTATAAATTGAGCAGCAATAAAAATGGATGAGCACTTACTTCTAAGGAAATGAGATGAGTCCTTAGGATATATGCCTAAGAGTACTATAGCTGGATCATATGGTAGATCAATCATTAGCTGTTTCAGGAACCTCCACACTGATTTCCACAATGGCTGGACCAGATTGCATTCCCACCAGCAGTGTAGAAGGGTTCCTCTTTTTCCACATCCCCACCAACATTTATGATCATTTGTTTTCATGATGGTGGCCAATCTGACAGGAGTGAGATGGAATCTCAATGTAGTTTTAATCTGCATTTCCCTGATGGATAGTGACATAGAACATTTTTTCAGATGCTTATATGCCATTCGTATTTCTTCCTTTGAGAATGCTCTATTTAGCTCCATAGCCCATTTTTTGATTGGCTTGTTTGATTCCTTATTATTTAACTTTTTGTGTTCTTTATATATATCCTAGATATTAATCCTCTGTCAGATATACAGCTGGCGAAGATTTTTTTTTTCCATCCTGTAGGTTGCCTCTTTGCTTTTTCCACTGTGTCCTTAGCAGTGCAAAATCTTTGTAATTTCATGAGGTCCCAGTGATTAATCTGTGGTTTTATTGCCTGAGCAATTGGGGTTCTACTCAGAAAGTCTTTGCCAAAACCAATATGTTGAAGAGTTTCCCCTACTTTTTCCTCTAGCAGTTTCAGAGTTTCAGGTCTGATGTTAAGGTCTTTAAACCATTTGGACTTAATTCTTGTACATGGCGAGAGAGAAGAATCTATTTTCATCCTTCTGCAGATATATATCCAGTTTTCCCAACACCATTTGCTTAAGAGGCTGTCTTTTCTCCAATGAGTATTTTGGCATTTTTATCAAATATCACGTGGCTATAGCTACTTGGGCTTACATCTGGGTCCTGTATTCTGTGCCACTGATCTACATGTTTGTTTTTGTGCCAGTACCATGCTCTGTAGTATAGGTTAAAATCAGGTATGGTGATACCACCAGCCTCTTTTTTGTTGCTCAGTATTATTTTAGATATTTGAGGTTTTTTTGTGATTCCAAATGAATTTTTTGTTTGTTTTTTCTATTTCTGTGAAGAATGCCTTTGGAATTTTGATAGGGATTGCATTAAATGTGTAGATTGCTTTTGGTAAGATTGCCATTTTCACAATATTGATTCTTCCAATCCAGGAACAAAGGATGTTGCTCCACTTTCTAGTGTCTTCTGCAATTTCTCACATGAGTGTTTTAAAGTTCTCATTGTAGAGATTCTTTACTTCCTTGGTTAGGTTTATTCCAAGGTACTTTTTTTTTTTTTTTTTGATGCAATTGTGAATGGGAGTGATTCTCTGATTTCACCCTCTGTGTGTTTGTTGTTAGTATATATGAAGGCTACTGATTTCTGTGTATTTATTTTGTATCCTGCTACATGGCTGTAGGTTTTGATCAGCTCTAACACTTTGCTAGTAGATTTTTTAGGGTCCTTTATGTATAGAATCATGTCATCTGCAAATAATGATAACTTGATCTCTTCCTTTCTAATTTGTATCCCTATTATGAGTGTCTCTTGCCTTATTGCAATGGCTAAGACTTCCAGAACTATATTAAATAAAAGTGGCGACAGTGGAAACCCTTGTCTTGTTCCTAATTTTAGTGGGAAAGCTTCCAGTTTTTCCCCATTTAGTAATATGTTGGCTGTAGGCTTGACATAAATACCTTTTATTATGTTGAGATATGTTCCTTCTATTCCCAGTCTCTGTAGGACTTTTATCATGAAGGGATGTTGGATTTTGTCAAATGCTTTCTCTGTGTCCAATGAGATGATCATGTGATTTTTGTCCTTCAACCCGTTTATATAATGTATTACATTTATAGATTTGTGTATATTGAACCATCCTTGCATCTCTGGGATAAAGCCTACTTGGTCAGGGTGAATGATCTTTTTGATATACTCTTGTATTCTGTTTGCCAATATTTTGTTGAGAATTTTTGCATCTATGTTCATGAGGGAGATTGGTCTGTAATTTTCTTTTTTTGTTCTATCTTTGCCTGCTTTTGGTATCAGGGTGATGCTGGCCTCATAGAAGGAGTGTGGTAGACTTCCTTCTTTTTCTATTTCCTGGAAAAGCTTAAGAAGCAATGGTGTTAGCTCTTCCTTAAAGTTCTGGTAAAATTCAACAGTGAATCCATCTGAGCCTGGGCTTTTTTGAGTTGGGAGATTATTGATAACTGTTCAGATCTCCATGTTTGTTATAGGTCTATTTAAGTGATTAATCTCATTTTGATTTAATTTAGGTAGGTCATATAAATCAAGGAAATCATCCATTTCTTTCAGATTTTGTGGAGTATATGCTTTTATAATATGTCCCTATGATTTTTTGAATTTCTCTGTAATCTGTTGTGATGTTACCATTTTGATCTCTGATTTTATTAATTTGTGTCTCTTCTCTCTTTCTTTTGGTCAGATTTGCTAAGGGTTTATCAATCTTGTTTATCCTTTCAAAGAACCAACTCTTTGTTTCATTAATTCTTTGGATTGTTCTTTTTGTTGTTGTTGTTTGTTTGTTTGTTTCTATTTCATTAATTTCTGCCCTAATCCTTATTATGTGTTCCTGCCTACTGATTTTTGGTTTGCCTTGTTCTTCTTTTTCCAAGGCTTTAAGGGGAAGCATTAGGTTGTTTACTTGCGACCTTTCTAATTTCTTAATATAGGCACTTAAGGCTATATATTTACCTCTTAGAACAGCTTTCATTGTGTCCCAGAGATTTTGTTATGTTGTGTTCTCATTATCATTTGATTCTATAAATTTTTTGATTTCCTTCTTGATTTCTTCATTGACCCATCCATCATTTAGTAGTGTATTGTTTAGTTTCCATGATTTTGTGTATGCTCTATAGCCTTTCTTGCTACTGATTTGTAGTTTAATTCCATTCTGGTCAGATAGAATGCAAGGAATTATTCCAATTTTCCTGAATTTGTTAAGATTTGCTTTGTGTCCTAGTATATGGTCTATTTTAGAGAATGTTCCATGTGCTGCTGTAAAGAATGTACATTCTGCAGCATTTGGATGAAATGGCCTGTATATATCTGTTAGGTCCATTCCTTCTATGACCTCATTTAGTCCAGATGCCTCTCTGTTTATTTTTTCCCGGGATGACCTGTCAATTGATGACAGTGGAGTGTTAAAGTCACCCATTACCTCTGTGTTTGGTGTTATCTGTGTCCTTAGTTCTAATAGTGTTTGTTTGATGAATTTGGGAGCCCCCATGTTAGGTGCATACATGTTTAGGATTGTAATGTCCTCCTGTTGGAGTGTGCCCTTAATCAATATAAAGTGACATTCTTATCTTTCTTGACTAACGTTGGACTAAAGTCTACCTTGTCAGATAGTAGGATAGGAACCCCTGCTTCTTTTCTAGGCCCATTTGCTTGAAACACTGTCTTCCAACCTTTCACCCTAAGATAATGTTTATCCTTTGTAGAAAGGTGAGTTTCTTGGAGACAACAAATTGTAAGATCCTTCTTTTCAATCCAGTCTGGAAACCTATGTCTTTTCGTTGAGGCATTGAGGCCATTGATATTAACAGATATTATTGAAAGGTGTGTATTTATATTTGCCTTTTGTGTGTGTGTGTGTGTGTGTGTGTGTGTGTTTCTTGTTCTACATATGCTGTCTTGTGTTAACTAGTATTTGGGTATTGCTTGTTTTTTCTAGGTTCCTTATATGTGTGCTTTTCCTTTTCTTCAGTATGGAGGATTCTATCAAGTACTTTCTGTAGAGCTGGTTTTGTATTCAAATACTCCTTTAACCTGCTTTTGTCATGGAATATCCTTATTTCTCCGTCCATATGAATGGACAGCTTTGAAGGATAAAGTAGACTTGGTTGACAGTTGTTATCTTTCAGAACTTGGAATACATCACTCCAAGCCCTTCTGGCTTTAAATGTTTATGTTGATTAATCTGCTATAATCCTGATGGGCTTGCTTTTGTAGGTAACTTAATTTTTCTCTCTAACTGCTTTCAACAGTTTTGCTTTGGTTTATGTTTTTGGAAGTTTGATTATAATATGGCGAGAAGAGATTCTTTCCAGGTTTTGTCTGGCTTGGCTTCTAAAGGCTTCCTGTATCTGCATTGGCTCCTCTTTCCCAATTTGGGGGAAATTTTCTTCTGTGATTATGTTGAAGATGCCTACTATGCCTTTGGAGTGGATTCTTCTCCTTCTACTATGCCCTGAATTCTTATATTGGATCTTTTCATAGTGTCCCGAAAATCTTGGAATTCCCATTCATACTTCTCTATAAGTTTGTCTTTCTCTTTGTTGGACTGTATTAGATCTGCCACCTGGTCTTCTAGCTTAGATATTCTGTCCTCTCCTTCATCCATTCTACTGGTGAGATTTTCTACAGAGTTTTTATTTCATTAACTCTGTTCTTCATTGCTAGTAATTCTGACTGTTTTTTCTTTATTATTTCTATTTCCTTATTTATGTCTTGTATTGCCTTCTTTATTTCATGAAATTGGTTTCCTGTGTCTTCTTTGATTCCTTTGATTTCCTCTTTGAGTTCTTCTTTGACTCCTTTGATTTGTTCTCTGACTTCTTTGAACATATTTACAATCATTCTTTTGTAATCTTTCTCAAGAATTTCCTCTAACTTGTTCTCACAAGGAGGTCATTTCTGATGCATTAATACTTTTAGGTGGGTTTATATTGTCTTGCTTTTTATTGTTTCTTGTGTTATAATGTATTTATTTTTGCATCTTGGATTAATTTAATGCTTGGATTTTCTAGCTAGCTGGGTATTCTTAGCTGTATCAATTGATTTGATGTTATATATTTTCAGGGTAGGAGCTTAAGATGTTAGGTGTGGCTCTTAAGACTCTCAGAGTATCTACAAAGGTGCTCCTAGGGGTTGAGTTTCCCTGTTATGGGAGTTTTCAAGTAGGCTGAGTGGAATAAAATACAGTTACATTCTAAAAGTTAACTAAACACTGTATACATTCAATCAAAAACAGCCCCAAGTATGTATGCCAGAGTAGTTATTATAACGACCAGATCCTCTATCAACAAAGAGGTTAAGATTTCTGGTCTGTTGAGGGATCCAAGTCTGTTTGTGACCAAGTGAGACCCTTCCCTGGTGCAATCCCAGTTACCTTGGATGATTTTGGTCTCAGTCAAGTTGCTGCCTGCCTCGTCAGGGTGCTGTTCTGAATTCTGGAGCTGGGCACTGGTTTTCCTGCAGGGCAGACTGAGCCTGGCAAGTGTGGCCCTGCAGATGAGCACCCCTGCTGCTGGAACTGCTGCTGCTAAAGCTCCCGCTGCTGGGTCTATAGACGGTGCTGCTGAAGCTGCTCTGCTGTAGCTGCCACTGCTGCAGCCACGGCTGCTGCTGGTGCTGCTGCTGCTTGGTCCACTGCTGCCACTGCCACTGAAGCTGCTGCTGCTGGGTCTGCTGCTTCTGACACTACTGGATCTGTTGCTGCTGGGGCAGCTGTTACCAGTGCCGGAGCCACTGATGTTGCTGCCAGACTCTGCTCCGGCTTGTGTCCTGCTGTCAGATCAAGTTGGCGTGGCCGGGTCCTGGGACGACTGATCTGTTCACTGGGCCTGGGCTCAGGTGGTGGGGGAAGGGAGGGAGCCACAGCTGCTCTGGTTCTCTTGCTGTTCCACTTGTTCATCTACCTCGTGGTCTGCTCCTCTGTTGCTCACTGCTGCTCTCCGTTCATGTTTCCTGAGTTGCACAGAGTGCCGGTGTGAGTGGAAGCTCCCACACCTGGCTTTTCCTGTGGCTGGAGCCAAGCCTGGCAGCTTTCTCATGTGCCGCCACTGCGGTTGGTGGAGCTGCTGGGGCTGCTATTGCTGTCCTCTGTAGGCTCTGGATGCTACGGATCTCTTCTACTTCCCTTCTGCCACTTCAATTTCCTATACACCTCACTTTTTAGCAAAAGTGTGTATTTTGCTGAGTGTTTTTTTGGTCTTTTTTCCCCCCTAGGCTGCTTTGGCACAGTACCTACACTGCCATCTTAACCGGAAGTCTTCTCCATTATCAGTTTTAATAATTTGGGATTTTCCCATGACACCAAGGCAATCTAGTACATGAGCAATGTCATTTTTTGAAGTTTCTCCAGCATGAAGACTGGCAAAAATGAATCCATTAAAGGTATCCACAGTAACATGGAGGTACTTAAAATTACCAAATGAGGGAATGTGTGTTACATCCATTTGCCAGACCTCATTGGGAATTAAACCTGTAGAATTCATGCCTAAGTGGGGAACAGGTAGGAGGGTGACACAGTTTGTACATTGTTTGACTATCTGGCGAGCTTGTTCCCTAGTGATTTTAAAAAGAAGACACAAGGTTTGAGCATTAAGGTGATGTACAGTGTGAGCTGCTTGGCCTGGGCCACAGGAGAAAGTCTCCTTGTGTCAGGACAGTCTTTGCTAGCATTTTCCAATCATTTACTGAAAGCCAATTATCACTAAGGGCCTCTAGTATGGTCATGGTAAAGGATGCAGTAGGTCCATAAGACGAAACAACACTTTTTAATTCCTTGATATGTTTAAATTTTAAATAGAGATACTGCTGGGGCTTAATAACAATACTTTTGCTCCTGTCTGGCTCGCTATCATCATCTGAATCAGTGGATTGTTTAGAGTGCTTATCTCCTTTAGAGCCTTCCTCCCCTGAATCTGTTTCTGTCCCGCTCAACTCAGATGGTGAATGGGTTAAAGAATTTGCTGATGCTTTTACGTGGGTGTGTGTTATTGGATATGCATGAACATTGAATTTAAGAAAATGAATTATTTCTCACTGTCTATAATAAATAAGTTAAAAAGAAAAAAAAATATTTTAAAAGGGCAGGAGAGATGGCTTAGCATTTAAGGCACTTGTCTGTAAAGATTAAGGTTCCTGAATCGATTCCCTAGACCCCACACAAGCCAGATGCACAAGGTTGCACAAATGTCTGGAATTTGCAGTGGCTACAGACCCAGGCATGCCACTTCTTTCTCTCTCTCTCTGTAATAAATCAAAAATACAATATTAAAAGAAAACAAAGTACATAAACTAATTCTATTAAGAAAGCATAGATCATCCTTTCAAAACCTGTGCTGTCTCTGAATATATTTATCCTCATTATTTTAATGCCATCTCATGAATGCATGCTTGCATCAATGTGTGCCATTGTGTTTCTATAGCATATGCCATCATATCTTTGAACTATTTAGAAATACCAGTGAGTACAAAAGGATTATGGTACATATGTGATAGAGAAAGTATAACTTGTAAGATACATATTGAAAAAAGAATGAAAAAGAAATTAAAAACAAAATTTAATTGCCAATATACCTATGCTTTAATGTTAAAAAAAAAAAACAGTAAAATGTGGTTTCAAATTTTAATAGTGTGTTTATCAGATGCCTCAAGGGAAAGTAAAATGAAGTTTGGTGGGTCCAAGGAAGAGCCACCAAATCAACAGTCTTCAGAAAATGAGCTGGTAACATGACCAAAGTAATTCAACAGATCAGATCACATTGAGATGACTGTGGCTAATGGAATGTAATTTTAATTAAATATCTTGGCAATAAGGCCTCTTTTAAGCTAGAATGCTATTGATTCAGTGCAATTTCACTTAATACAGATGCTGTGGATCTTTAGGTATCTCAGTTTTCCTTTGGAAAATTATAATGTGTATGGGGATGTCCCATTTGAAATCAAGCAGGTAAATCCTTAGCATCCTAGAACTATTTAAAATTAAAAGAGTGAAAAATTATTTTTAAAAAAATCAAACAAGATGTAATTTAGGGTCTTCTGTCACTATAAACCTCAAATGTGTGTATCACTTTGTGCATCTGGCTTTATGTAGGTACTGGAGAATCAAACCCAAGCTGTCATACATTACAAGGAAGTGTCTTTAAACTCTGAGCCATCCTCTAGCCCTTTTGAACTTTTATTTAAATTTATAATTAATTTACTAATACAACAATGATGGCTTTTAGACATACTTTTATTATTCAAATGTACTTGTTAAATATTAAATTCAGTTGTGCCTATATTTTAAGGGATTAAATAATCCTCCCCCCCCTTTTTTTTGGTATTTCGAGGTAGGGTCTCACTCTAGCCCAGGCTGACCTGTAATTCACCATGTATTCTCACGGTAGCCTCAAACTCATAGAGATCCTCCTGTCTTTGCCTCCCAAGTGCCGGGATTAAAGGCATGTGCCCCCATGCTTGGATTAACCCTTGAATTTTTATTCTACATCTATTATTTTTACAAATCTGTATGTGTAGAGAAGGCAGATGTATATCTGTTTCTATTGTTTTTGGTGTTTCTATTTTAAAATTGTTAATGTTAAGGGTACTCTTTCAATGATAGAGGAAGAAATTTGAAATAAAGAGATTATTACTTATGGATTTTGGTATTTATCATGCTAGGAGCATGGAAGATGCTAGAAGCAGGGAAGTCATGAATAATAACATATGGAGGTTTCACCACTTATAAAGGAGGTAGCAAGTATCTAAAGTGTCGTACTGTCACAGAGAGATGTGCATTTCAGCTTATCTGCTTGGAGAACTCTAGGTCTGAAGGCCAACGGAACTCATCAATAGCTTGTTTCTAGCTGTCTCATAAGGATTGGTCACCAGCAGACCATTGTGTAAGGCAGACATCTGGAAACTAAAGTGATCACCATAAAAATCAATATTCTCTGGATAATTACACTGGAAATGGAAGAAGGGCCTTAATTTTCTTTTGTTTTCAAAAGCAAAAATGTGTATCTTTTGGAAGAAATTGTTATCTATTCAAAAGGAGAGTCCTTTAAAACTACTTCAAAATCTGTGCTTTTCTTGGGACATCTGAAGTAGACATTAGGGACCGAAGTGTAATTTGAAACATTTCATTTCTACGTTACTTACATAGTCTCTGTTATTAAAGCTTCTCTCATAGTTAAGGAGAAATGGAGTGCTGAACTTCGTGTCAAGCAAAGGGAATAGAAAAACAATCCCCAAATTCAATACTGTTTAGTCCAATTTATGAAGTGATTTGGGGCAGGTAATTCAGATACTGGAAGAACTGTCTTTCATTTAAGACCAAAAAAATCTAACTTAATGCAGTTGATATCTCCATCCCAGCCAAGAAAGCTGCTTCGTCTTCATTTCAGCCTCACATGCAAGAATGTGAAGTGACAGTGGCTTTCCACGCTCTGTGTGTGTATTTATTACTGAAGAGAGCTGGGATGATGCTATATTTGTAGATCTCATTATTTTAAATCAATTCAACTTCCCAAATAGAAAATAGTAATTAATAAAATAATGCACCATTGAATAAAATTTGAGGCTGTTTTGATGTCTTTCATTCTGGTATTTTAAATACATGAAATTTTTGTTAAATTCTACATTACAAAAGCTCTTGAATACCAATTGTTGAATGACAAAACTTTTGGTATGCTTTGTCTTTGTTATTTACAGTTTCTGTTTCTATCTTTAGTTTATATACCATAATCCTTTGAAAATCTTATTCTATGATAATTTATTGCTATAACAATAAAATAAAACAGCAGTGAATAGTATAAAGAAACAAATTTAACAAGTGATATAGATGGAAAACAAAGTCCTGTCTATATAGGTTATAATCAGAAATGAGATTCAATTAAGTAGAAAGTTCAAATAATTCATGGAAAGAAGGAGAAACCTGAGAGAGTAATTTTGATGATGCATGTTTATTAGTAAAATAATAATACAATTATATGATGATATACTTTTTATTCTTGTTAATTCATACGGATTATACATATTGACTTAGGTCTTTTTGAGGATGAATCACTTTCTATGTAGTATTTTTTACATCTATTACTTTCTTCTAGGTGTTGTGCAGGCTATTGCTTTTCATTATTATACTAATTCATTTTATAGTTTATTATTCAAATCTTTATGTTTATTGAAATAAGCACATATTTTATCTTTGAATAATTAAATTTTTCTATGACATAATCTTCATATGTTTGTAATATCATAGCTAAGTGAATGTAAGTAGAATATACACATGTCTATCTTACAACTCATCCCTAACTTTAGCTGATTCAATGCTAATTGTAATTTTCAAGATACATCTGTCCATATTTCAGATGTTAATTCAGTGGAATCACCTTTCATATCAAGTGAGATAGATATCCAAACAAATAAATTCAAATACCTGTACTTTTACAAAAAAATCTAAAAGCTTTTATTCATATGTACAACTAGATATCATATAGAAAACAGTGAGCAAATGAAACAATATAACATATACCATTTTCAAACAAAGGTCTCTAAAGTTTAATTCCTATTATATCATGCTTATTCTCTCATATTCAATACTATTTTGTTCATCTAGTGGGGTAATATACTGTCATTTCTGTTTTTTTTTCTATTTATTAAAACTAGATATTTGATTACCATTAAATTATGTGAACTTCATTGGATAATTATCTGTGAGTACCAAATAAACTCCTGACTAAATTTCCTTTATACCAACATAGTACTGTTTTAGAGCAGAAAATTTACATCTTCTAAGTAATGGAATTTATCAATATATCACTCCAATTAGTACCATATGTGTTTCATATGACGTATGAATGAAAATTGGTAGTATTCCTGCAAGTTTTAAAAATCTCTGGGAGATGAACTAAAAAGGAACTTCTTCAGATTCGAAAAAAGAGAACATCAGTTGTTCATATCAGTCTATTCATAGCACCCACAACACCACATCATGGGTATGACAAGACTGGCAAGTCCGGCTTTTGGAAAGTGATTACTTCCAAAATAGTTCTAGTAGAAGAGATTGCATAGTGTGTAATCTTAAGAATTATAAAATAACATGAAAATAATTTCAAACAAAGTAGAAGTGATATTTTCAAACAAAGATACAAAGTACTATTTTTCACAGAGTTTATACTAGTAAGCTACATTTCTCTCAAATATATCTAATCAATATTTGAAATAATCCTTGGATCAACATTTACAGTAGTTTACCAAGGTTCTAGTGAAAATATGTAAGCACAAATATTCAATGAAATTTATGTATAAAGGCTGGTAAATTCAGAATTAGTGTGTTTTCCGGTGATCCATGTTCATGGGTAGCATTTCACCATCCGTCATCTTGTCCTTGTTTGCTCCATTTAACTTGGCTGATTACATGCAGCCACTAAAATTTATACAAAAGAACAAAGTCTCCCTTCATCATTGTTAAGTAAAACTCATATCGATTAGAGAAATTCATAACTACAATCACTCCTAGCCCATGGAATAATGTGTTCTGCACATTTCTAGTGGGTCTTCCCACCTCAATTAACCTAATCTAGAAACTCTTTTACTCATGCCTAGAGATTTGTTTCCATGGTTATTATAATGCTCACCGAGGTAGCAAGAGTAACTATCACAATAAATAAGTAGTTTGCATAAAAGACGGCTTGTTGATGATGTTGAATATGAGCTGTTTTGATTTCTAGCATTGTTTTTCCCCATCCTCCCTTTTTATCTTACTTGTGGAGGTCAATGCTTCATCAGCTGCTTATTGGAAAGCTGCACAGCAGTGTTATGGCACAGTGTGTTAGAAATTAAATTCGATTCCATTCTCAATTGGAATATTTTGCACTTTGTTTTATAGAGATAGATTTTTATTTTCCTGCATCTGCTGCTTTATAAATGCAGTGGGCAGCAGAGGAGATAACCAAACTTCTGTGCTGTTGAAAATATCAAATACCATGTGCACAAGTATACTAAGAATACTATAGGCATTGTCATTATATTCAGGGTACATTTTCATTCAAAGAAATCTTAATATGTTTTCTGAGAACACCAGTAGCTGGTCAAATGCATATTTGTTTTAAAATATTTTAAAATGTTGATTCATCAAATATAATGAGGAATTATAAATTTCCAGTTATCAACTTATATATATATAATGGAGAGACACACACCTCCCATTTAATATATATATATATATATATATATATATATATATATATATATATATATATATATATATATATAATTTATTTGAGAGAGAGAGAGAGAGAGAGAATGGGCACACCAGGGCTTCCAGCCACTGCAAAGGAACTCCAGATGCATGTGCCCCCTTGTGCAACTGGCTTACTTGGGCCCAAATTGGATCCTTTAGCTTTGCACGCAAACACCTTAACTGCTAAGCCATCTCTCCAGCCCAGACTTGCCATTTATAATGGAAGACTGAGAGCTGTACAAAATTAGTTGTGTAAGCATTTATATTTTAAAAGCATGAAGATTTGGCATTATATTCAACATTGTCTTTCTCAAATCTGACCTTAACCTAATGTGGAAATGTACAAAAAAATCTTATAGTTAATTCTTTTAGTTTTCATATCTTAAAAATATCAAGACTATTAACCTTTTAAAAGGATTCTCATTTTATTAATGTGGCAAACACTAAGTTGAAAATTGTACAAATTAACACAAAGAAAGAAGATATAGTGCTTGTCTTTTTCTTCCTTCTCTTCATTGGCACCAACCTGTAGCTCCCAGTACCAGAAGGTGGCTACCATCCAAAATGAGGTTTGATCAGAGACACCTACAAGGTTTCCTAAAAGAATGACAGATTTCTGTAAGAGTACTTGATGGCCCACGAAAGGTTAGTAGTAAGACCCTACTTCTTAAGGCACCATATGTGGTTGGCATTTAACATGTAGTGACATGGCTGGAAGCCTCAATGGCAACCTTATAAGCCAGAGGCAATTGGAATTGAGCATTTCAGATCCTGGGAGACTATGGATGCCATCCCCAAATATTATTAACAGAAAAAAAGTCCCTCACAATCAAATGTAAAAGAAAAACTTCCATGCTAAAACCACCTTCATGATTAAATGTCAACTAAGCAAATCCTTCAGATTATATTACATAGAGCAACCCAAACGGAAGGGATGAGCAATTCTACACAAGAGTCTTACAAAAGGGGAAAATAACAACCATGAGGAAAATAGTCATAAAAACTTATTAAGTTAAAGAAAACATCAAATAACACAAAGTTTATTATGTGGGAGGGATTTAATTGTATCTCACAGTTATCACTGTAAACATCAATGGTTTCCACACCCCAATCAAAAGACATTGGCTAAAAAGCTGGATCAGAAAGTTCACTTGTCCATTAGATCTGTTCAGGAAACCCACTTTAGCAATAACAATAAACATCACCTTAGAGAGAAAGGATGGAAAATGATACAGGCATAGAGGAAGACTTTTTAAACAAGACTCCAGTGGCCCAGGGAATTAGGCAAACTCTTAACAAGTGGAACCTCATGAAAATAAAAACAAATAAAATAAAACCTGTTGTACAGATAAGCAAACCATCAATAAAGTCAATAGACAACCTATTGAATGGGAAAAAAAAAAGTTCACTGACAATAACTCCTACAAAGATTTAATATCAAAAGTCTATACAGAACTCAAAAACCTAAACAATAAAAATTCAAGTACCCCACTCAAAAAATGGAGCAGGGAGTTGAACAGAATTCTCAACGGAAGAAATACAAGTGGCCAATGAACACCTAAGGATGTGGCTAAAATCTCATCAGGGAAATGCAAACTAAGACTACTATGGGATTCCATATTACTTCATTAAGAATGGAAACCATCAAAGAATCCCATGACAACACATTTGGCGAAGGGTGTGGTGAAAGAAGAACCCTCTTCCAGTGCTGGTGGGAATGCAAACTTGTACAGCCACTATGGAAATCAGTATGGAGACTCCTCAAAAGGCTAAAAATAGAACTATCATTTGATTCAGCTATACCTTTTTGGGGCATATAGCCTAATGTTTCTATTATATACCACAGAGACATGTTCTCAACCATGTTCATTGCTGCTCTATTCAGATCTGGAAGTAGCCCAGGTTCCTATCAACAAATGAATGGTTAATGAATGGAATTATACTCAGTGGTAAGGAGAAATGAAACAATTAAATTTTCAGGAAAATGGAGGGACTTGGAAAATATTATACTGAGTGAGGTCATACAGACTCAGAAAGACAATTGCCACATGACCTCTGTCATATGTAGTTCCTAACCTGGTCCAGTGTCAGTTAAATGTAAGCTATAATAAATATCTATAAAACAGATATGGCAATAGAATGAAGATAGGAAAAAGGGAAAATGAAGGGCTAATGGACAAGTCAATGATAAGCAAAATTAAAGAAAGAAAGTTATAGAATGGCCAAGGGGGTAGATGAAATTGTGCTGGGGGCTTAGGGTGAATGTACAAAACTATTGGCAAGATGAATCAATCCCATAGAAATCTTCAGGTTACCACTAAAGGTGTAATTAATCTCAGTAAGGGAAAGAGGACCTGAACAGATGAGCTCCATAAAACATGGAGAAACTATTACCCTAAAACCATTGGTGCTAGCTGATGACTTCCAGGAATTGTGTCCCCTCCACACACAGTGAACTGGTGGTCAGGGAGACATGAGGTCCTCTAAATAATGCAGGCTATTGCCAAAACACTGGTTTACCTATAAGAGTTCAAAGGTAAGTCCTTACTACTGAAGAAACCACAACCTGAATCCACAAGACATCATTTGATCATGCTGGAACTGAGAGGGAATCCAGTTTCCTTCCAGCTAGTCCTCATAGTGATGAAAAGTGCTATGAGAATAGCTGGAGAATAATAGTTGCCAACTGATTAATTAAGCAGGCAATGCTGCCCGTTTCAAAATCAACCATTCGAACAAGAAGTATATACTTGTATGAGCATGGAACACAGCCAATATAGGTAACTGCTCACAGACCCACTTATTGAGGTGAACTCATATCTGACTCTGGAAACCAAGCCAGATTCCTAGAACAGGAAACCAATAGGCTCCAGTGAGAACTTCCAAGGCTTTCTAAGAAAAAATGATATACACATCAATATATATTTGTAATGACTAGGTTTATTACCTTTTATTCAAACTGTTCTCACTTTTGGTTGGAGAATCTGTTCTGTTTTATGGATGGATAAGTATACAAGTCATATGTTGATGTATCATTGTTCTCACCTGTATTCTCCCCATCCATAAAATATCTTTTTATGATAAAATTGGTTTAGATAGCTTTAAATTTGTATTAATTCCTTTCTCATATAAGTCATAAGAAGAGAAAAATAAATCATTTACTTTTAGGAGGTGTTAGGGAAAGAGAGGCTTAGGATCTTTTTGTATAAAGATAGCTCACATACAGCTTTCTTGAGGAAATTTATGTAAGATGTCTTTGGTTTGGTCTAGCCTGTACAGCCTGTGCTTTCCAGAGGAGTGGCTGATGGCTGAATATGGCACAAAGTTGCAACATGGTTTTTCTTTTTTCTTTCTTGTTTTTTTTTTTTTTTTTTTTTTTAGTCATATGAACAGAACAAGGTTTAGAAATAGTATCATCTATTTCATGGCCTAGAAATATAAAAGGTCTTTGCATGTTTAGAAGTTTCTATTAATATATAAAAGCTAAGTGTGGGTCCCAGTGTTATACTACATGTCTAGAGTAGATAATAACCAAGTCTGGGTGTTAGCATTTTTATCTAT
This sequence comes from Jaculus jaculus, assembly GCF_020740685.1. Taxonomy (NCBI): domain Eukaryota; kingdom Metazoa; phylum Chordata; class Mammalia; order Rodentia; family Dipodidae; genus Jaculus; species Jaculus jaculus. The sequence continues at coordinate 55,835,351 of NC_059104.1, forward strand.
TCTAATCTTTAAATTTCAAGCCAGGGAACATTGTTCTTTTGTCCATACAGAGATCCTATGAAGGTGTGATGCTAGTATTTGCTCTATAGCCATTTCAGTTTTAAAAATAAATAAACTAATATCTAACCAAGTGAAATACTTTTTAATGGTTGTACTAAAGATGCATACAATTCAAACTTTCCAGATGCCTTTGGAGTTGATATTTCATTCATAAAACAATATGGCCAGTGGCAGCACTGCACTATATTTAACATATGATACTCAGAAATCAAAACTGATATACAGCTTCATAACAATTAATTATGAATTAATATTTAAAACAAAGGAGCAATGCCTAAAACATCATGCTTGTGATTGTGCAATCGCAATAAATATGTTAAGTTGAAAATGGCATTATTTGAAATTTAAAATAAAAATTTCTAATTTTTAACAGTTTAGAAAATTTCTTTACTATTAATGTATATTAATTTTGACATATTAATACCATTAGATGTTTAATAAGGATTTTTATCATTTTATCACCCTCAACACAGTTTTATACCATGTTCTGCTTCCTGTTGGCTCATATCCTGTTCCTCAGTACCTCATTGGTTCATTTTGTTTGGCATCATTCTTTTAGAGGACACAAGTACATTATTAAAAGCTAAAATACTTCCACAGTGTACAGATGCCACATTTTTAAATACATTCATCTACTGAAGAGTGTCAGTACTAATTCCAGGGCCAGACTCTTCAAGAAATTTGCTTACCCAGTTAAACTTCTCTAGAAACTATCCACTTTTTTATACCCCAATTAAAATCACTTTGCTTTTCAAAGAGATTCAGTATTTGTCTGGAGTGTCAATGACTACTTTAGGCCAAAAGCGTTTTGCTATAAGATGTCAGGACATATGCTGTTCAGCTGTTGAAATTATAATTTTAAGACTATAGTGATTGCATTCAATATAATAAGAAAAAAAAAACAAGGTTGAAATTGTACAATGTAAGTTTCATCTTGGTTTATAATTTTGATTACTGAGTTGAATCCTCTGTTAACTAATTAAGTAACAAAATCAAGTATGCTATCTATTATAAGCTTATTTACTAATGCCAACAGAAATACCAAAGTTTTCATGAAAAACAAGAATTGATAGCTTCAGCAATGAATGTGGGTATTCGCTTACTCTTTGAGGTAAAATATGAATAAAAATAAAGGTCATTGTCACCAATTTATCAAGAACACAATGATAATGCAAGTTTAAAGTCTCTTTCTATCTCCCTTTCCTCCTTCCCTACCATCCTCCCTCATTTCTCTGCCTTCCCTCCCTCCTTCATAAATATGAACACTACATTCATACATTTCACTTATGAAAATTAAATATTAAAAACTTAAATATAATTGTAAAGAGTATGTAGTTTCTTACAAAGTAGCAATCATAATATGCATTTAAGGAAGATCACTTTAAAAGAAAACTGAGCTAATATTTCCCACTTTTCTGGTATGCTTTATGTATCAATCACTTGCAGTAAAATGTTTTCCACTTATAAATTATGCTTTGAAACAATAGAGGCCTTATCTCTAGAATTTACAAACAACACAAAAGTCTAAACAATAAGAAGGCAAATACCCCACTCACAAAATGGGGCACAGAGTTAAACAGGCAATTCATAGAGGAAGAGATACAAATGGCAAACACACACCTAAGAAAATGTTCATCATCCCTAATCATCAGAGAAATGCAAATTAAAACAACTATGAGATTCCACCTTACCCCAATAAGGATAGCCAACATCAAAAGGTCAAATGAAAATAAATGCTGGCGAGGATGTGGAGAAGCAGGGACACTCATTCACTGTTGGTGGGAATGCAGGATGGTACAACCACTTTGGAAATCAATATGGAGACTCCTGAAAAAGCTGGCTATAGAAATACCAACAGACCCAGTTATACCATTACTGGGCATGTACCCTAAAACCTTCAAACCAAAAGCCAGAGAGATTTGCTCAACCATGTTTGTAGCAGCTCAATTCGTAATAGCTAAAAGCTGGAATCAACCCAGATGTCCATCATTAGAAGAATGGATAACAAAGATGTGCTATATCTACACAATGGAATTCTATACAGCAGTAAGAAAAAACGACATAAAGAAATTTGAGGAAAAATGGTTGAACCTGGAACAGATCATTCTCAGCGAACTTACCCAATCACAGAAAAAAAAATCGACACATAGTCTCACTCATCTGCAACACCTAACCTGAATCTGCCCAAGATGCCTTACATACCCAGCAAGCACCTCATGGACTAGACAATAAGATGGATGGGAGGGCGGGGAGGGAATCAAAGGGTGGAAAACAGTAATCAGGACCCAAATGGCAATGGTACTATAAAATTCTACTTCCTAAAAGACAGACCAAATGACTGAACCTTCACTAGACCCTTACAGGAAACACCTGAACCACAAGACACTGGAGAGGGTAGGATCAAGACTGACCTAAATCTCCTACATCTTCCCTCCCTCCCTGTCCCCCTCTCCCCTCTATCTCTCTCCTCTCTAACTCTTGTATATTAGTTACCTTTTTCCTCAATTTCTTAGTGGACACTGACCTGTAACCCCCACTTCCAGCTTGGGGCTAACATCCACAATGAGCTTTTGATCAGAGAAACCTACAAGGTTTCCCAAAACAATGACAGACTTCTGTCAGAGTACTTGGTGACCCACCAAAGGCCAGTGGTAAGACCCTATTGCTGAAGACTCCATATGCAGCTGACGCGTAAAATGGAATGACATGGCTGGAAGCCAGGAGAGAGTCAGTCCCCAGACAGTCAGCGTGTCTAGTGCCAGAAGACGCTACGTAGGCGACTGGGGGAAATGACCAAAATCTGTCCAAGCAACACATTGTTTAACCTAATTAGCAACAAGTAACCGGATGAGATGCCCACACAAGTGCAATAGTGGTACACAGCGATGGTGAGGAATCAATTGCTCTTGATTTGGCTAACTGATCCATTCAGTGGTACTAGACCCATAGCTGGCGCTGGGAAACAAGTCAGAACCATACCCAAACACAAGCCCACTCTACAATATCAAGCTACCATCAATCACAGGGTATAAGAGGGCCTACACCTACCATACTATCTATCAAAAAAGTAAGTGTTATCTCAATTTTCTGGGTGCTAACTTACTCTCCATTGGAGAATCTGCTTCTCTTTTCCAGATAGATGCAGATCCTAAGAAGAGAGCTGCCCCAACATACCTCAAAAGGGGCCCAAATGAAACTAAGGACAACTGGCGAAATAAGCAAGGGTGATGTTTTCCTGTGAACTGGATACCAGCACAAAGGGAAAGGAGATCAACGCAGAGAAAAATCAACTCCTACCAAATCAGAGAGCCAGAGCCTCAGAGACCCCCAACACCTCAGCACTGAAGCAGACCAAAAATGAACCCAACATGGCTCAGGGAAATTTTGCGGAAGAGGGGGCGGAAAGAATGTCAGAGTCACATGTTGGGTCATGATTTGCAGAGACATTTATCATACCAATAACTGGGGGCTAACTCCACAATGCATGACCAATTTTCATTAACAAGGAGGGTCTAATGGGAGGGAGTAGATCACAGATGAGCCTAAATAATGGTACCAAACTGCCTGTATTTACTGAAAAGAAAACTAATAACTTAAATTAAAAAAAATACTGAATTGCCTTACATAGAACAATAAATAAAATATTAATTCTGAAAATGGGATTCAACTTCTGTCTATCAAGATTGTGTTTCTCATTTCTTCCTTGTGTTTTTGTTCTAAGCTAAGACACTTGGTGTTAAATGAACACATTAGACCTCTGGTGTCTGAAGCTGTTCCCTATTTAGTCACTGCTTTTCTCAATCTAAAACACAAAGTGAATTCAATTATGTCACTAATGTCCAGTTAATTGTGTAGGCATGCAGACAAATAATGTCAATGGGTAGACTAATGGGAAAAAAATAAATGACTTACTATTATGAGGTTAACATTTATGTGTCTCAATGTAGTGTTTGGGGAAGACAATGAGAAGGGTATATTCCTTGGAATAATCCTGGAAATTTGTGATATCATTTGTATCTAGTAACTCAAACTACAGAATTATGATAGAATAATTTTAAGTTTCCATATCATAGGATAAATATAGGATTGAGTGCAAAATTGAGAAAATGACATTTTTTTTATTCATTGTAACTGGCTAGATAGTATAAACATCACCTTACTGAGGTATACCTAGCCAAAAACCATATATTTTCTAGGGATCCATTACCAAGGAAGACTGCTCAATGCATGTGTAATATCAACTTGTATTTAATACTCAAACAAAACAATTGAGGTCATACCTACCATATCTGGCCTGTATATCCCAAGAGATATTTCTCTCCCTTCATCCTTCCAAGACTATTGTAGTAGTCCTAAATCACATCAAATTTATTTATACTAGCCAGTCTAAACTGATTACAAGCTCTTCAGAACCAAGAAAGGCTCTAACCTTTAGCATTCTCCTTGCTTTTGTCTTCCTCAGCTTCTTCAAAGTGTGATGCTTCCATTCTGGTCCTGCAAGGTATAATATAGTCCATTTCTCTGGGATATATGACTGTGAAAAATGCTTTTCTTGTTTTCTCCCTGTGTTGCTCTGTGGTCTGCATATGACTCACCATCACATAAAACAGAATCATTCCATATGCTATGGCACCCACAGAGGCTGAACTAATACTTTTCCCATCTTTCTTATGGAAGTCATTCAGTCAAACTTGTATCTTCCTTCAGAAACTAGTTCTCATCATATATGTCGTTTGAAGCACTACTAGCAAACAAATAATAAGAACAAACAGAACCAATAATTTCTATTTTCAACTGGTTCCCTATGTGTTGCTTTTAAGTCTATCAAAAATGTCAAGACACAAGTTTTACCAGTCGTCATCATATTGCTGCTATAGTATGTATGGATATTTCATTCCTCCTATTTATCCTTTCCTATTTTCCAAATCTTCCACACTTTTTTGTTCACTCATAGACAAATACTCTACTCCTAGATCCCAAATTTCATGAATAAGGATTAGGGTCACTGGACAGTCTCAAATCATACAACCAACTAGACTTTACCCATAAGAGAAACTTTCTTTTCTGTAATCCTAAAGAAGTCAGAATGAAGTCATGATCAACATGAATTGTCAATCCAAATATTCAGGGACACAGGCTGCTTTAATCTTATTCCTCCAGTTAGAAAGTTTCCATTCTGGAAGTTATATCAGGTCATACTTGATGACAATTCACTGAAGCTTTACTGTGTAATAACAAAGGAGAAATGTCTTAGGGAGTCAAAGCTATTTCTTGCAATTAAGAAACATGACTTCTACTAGGATGTGTGGAAGAAATAGTCTGAGCATTCGCTCTGCATCTAAAGTTAAAAACTTGGAGGAAAGCATCTCAGTGACTTAAGTTTGTTTTACACATGTTGATAACAAAGTTTTACCAAACAAACAAATAATATTTGCTAGGAACAGATTCTGTGTGCATGGAACACTTTTAGAAGTAGGCACTTAGCAGGCAGTTTGGGTCTGTTTTATAAATCTCAAACATGAAAGCTATGGCTTTATTAGATCCCTAGGAATGTCACTAAAGTTCTATGTCTATCATAATACAGAATGAAAATGCCACATAACTGAACTTCCTCATTTTGGCATAAATAATTCCTTTAAACACATCAGTTAGTTCACTTTGCATGTTAATTAAGACCAGAGAAAGTCTGATGAATTGGCAAGTATATTAGAAAAATATATAAGACGGCTGGGATCACACATACAGTACAATAAGTTAAACTGTGCTCATAATCACGAGGAAATCTCAATAAGGGACAAGATATCTGAATTATCTGGAACCAATTTAACAATCCAATCCAACACTTAGTTTTATCTCAATCACCCTGACTAGTTCTTGGCCACATGATCCTGTATGGATACAAATTAAAGTATGTATTTATTTGCATTTTTAGGTGATTCTACTCTTCCTTAAAACATAGAATGATTAGTACTAAGGAAGAATTAAGAGTCTCTGTTATTTACATATAAGCATATAGTTACTATCCAACATAAAGTCTTATAAAATGCTTCTGAAATCTCTGTTTTCCTTTTATTCCAAGACTTTCATATGCCTCATGCCATAGGCACTGATGCCAGCTGAGCACTCCTGATCTGTTGTATACCCCTTGTATCTGCTCATGCTGTGATGAGACATGCTGAGACTCAGGACTGTACTGCAATAGGCAGAGCTGGGAGAAGACATAATACCCATGATACTGATGCTGGCTTCCAAGAAACATCTCATCTACACAAAATTTTAAGAAGGTAAATATGAAATTTATAAAATGGTTCTGGTTTCATAAAACCTTTTCTGTAAGTCTATGTGAATAAATGCATCAAGTGATGGAAATATTTTCCAGTGGTTAAAGGTGCTTGCTTAAATGAACTAAAATGAACAAACTTGACTTAAAAGCATCAGTTATATTCCTGAGAATTGGAGTTAGGAATGATTTTCTTTTTCAACACTTATGGTCAATATTTTTTATGCTCTTTTAAATGCTATGGGCATTTAATTCAAACAAAAATTTGAAATAATAAATATTTTCCACTTCTCTTGGCTTTTATTATCACACCTTCCATGGCTCAGGATCCATTGCAGAACAGGTGGCAGAAAGAATGTGAGAGCCAAAGGAATGGTAGCACTCCTTACAAGGTGCTCCTCCAGACACAAAATGGCCTGGATATTCATGACTTCACAGTGCCTGACACTACCTACACAAGACAATTGTAATAGGTAGGAAAGATGATGACATCAAAATAAAAGAAAGATAGATTGAGAGGGGGATAGGATATTATGGAGAGTGGAGTTTCAAAGGGGAAAGTTGGGGGAGGGAGGGAATTACCATGGGATATTGTTTACAAATATGGAAGTTGTCAATAATAAAAATAAAAATGGCTTTTACTCACTATGTGCTTTTACATTCGCCTTACTGAATTTAATTTTTTGAAGGAGATAAAACTTTTGACAAATAGCTACCAATTGTTTTTATCTTCAATTACAAGGGCTTACCTGCATTTGGCCTTCCATCAGCTATATGTGGAAGCTAGAACGTTTATAATTGGTGCCCATTGATAGCAGTGCAACCTGTCCAGTTTTCTTCATATAATTTCAGTTGCTAAGGATAATTGGCTGTCATATTTCTTGGTTAAAATTAATTACTAGGAGAGTGCCTCAAGATACAATAAATTTTGTCATCTTTAACCAAGTGCAGAGATTTACAAAGTCACCAGTAAATGATCCCTCTGTGAGGAAGTACACTAATTCATGTGTATACTTTTACATTTCACCTAAACAGAGGTGTTGTCTTGCTGACTGCCTTGTTAATTGCAATCCAGGTAAGGCAAGATCTGTAATGCTTCATGAAATAATAGTGCAGGTCTCTGGAAAAGCATAGAGATTACATGTCCCACATGAATTGCTAAAAGATTTTATTTTAAATCAAAATAACTAGAATATCAAATGTTCAACAGTGCTACCTAGTTCTGTATTTGAGCTTATTAGCATAAAAGTTTCTTGACAATAGCAAGAGACAAAACATACAAGAATAAAATCCATTTTTATTATATTTCATTTAATTATTTTATAATATAGAAAAATATTCATAATATAATCTAAACAGTCAAAGATTTTAGAAAGGTAATCATGTAACATGTCAGAGTTAAGCTACATAAAATTCTTCATCAAAAGAGAAAAGATACTTTATTCTTTTTTGATTATTTGTCATAATATAGCAATTGTAAAAATGTGCTACATTCAAACTTAAAAGCTGTAAGACTCAAATCAGTACAATTTACATGAAAAGGAACATAAATCTTGAACAATGGATTCATATATATATATTAAAATCATAAAACCCTCAGGGCAATTCATAAATATAAAATGTTGTACTTCTCAGAGACACATATCAAGTCATAGTGAGAAGCCTATATGCAGGATAAATTTAGTACTCATTATGTAATACAACTAAGAGCCCAGCCCCTAGTTCTTACCATTGCTCAGCAATATACTCCACAGGATCTACAGAAAGTGAAAGTAGTGTGTTTCCAATTTTATACTGTGAGAATTGTGAGGCAGGCTTCAAGTTTATGGGATTTTTATTTTTACCTTTTGCAGTTTTTGGAGCTTGCAAGAAGAGAAAGCTAATAAGTATCTTCATTTTGTTGACAATTTTACATATAGCTTCACTCTCAGGAATGTGATGCTCCTCCCATCTGCAGTTACAATGACACATACTTGCCTCATGTAAACAGACACAAATCAAAAATCCCACTCAGGAATGTGATGCCCCACTCTGAAGTTACATACTTGCACATGTACACCAACACAAGTAAGGAAACTGAACTGAGTTGAGAAATCTATCTTAGGACTGTTCACACAAGAAAATTTGCTTGAAAGTCCATGTACCTCTAACTATGGCAAGTGGATTTGACCATTGGAGCGGTGTCCTCCTTGTGCCAACGTCTACTTGTGCATAGTGAGAGAGAGCATATCTCACCTCTGAATAGCCCTGGAGCTTTTTATTGTCATCACATGATATAAATATTTCTTGTCAAAACCTAAGGTGCTACCAAATTTTGTATTCTTTACATTGATATAATATTTGTATTCAAAGAACATTTGAGAAATTCAAGTAACAGTATGTAAGAACATTAAAAGATTGGATCATTTATCATGACAAACTAAATATAAAGGAGTACAAATTCGTATTATCTAAGCTGGAACACAAAGCATCCAAGACCAGTCAAGTGTCAATTAATTTAAAGAACAGACCTGTAGCTAAAGCATGCTGAATTAGGGGATCACCAGAGGACTTTATACTAAAATCAAGAGTGAGGTAATCTGCACAGATGAACTGGTTTGCTCACCTTTCTTTTCTTTCTTTCTTTTCTTTTTTTTTTTTTTTTTTTTTTTTGTTTCCAACAGGATCCCAGCCTATGAAGCCACCCTTATTCCATACTGGTTATTCCCCTTCAGTTACTGTCTTCTTTGGATATGCCCCTTAGTAATAGTCAGAAGTATGCTTTACTAGTCTGGGACATCAGCCAATCCAGTGAAATGGACAATTATTACTAAGCATCACTAAATTATATTTCATCATTTAAGTTGAGGATATGGTTCCTGCTTCCCACTTCACCCTCAAAAATAATGGTTATGCATCTTAGTAGCCTCACAACTTTTAATATTTCTAAGTTAATATTGATAGCATAATATATATTCTGAAATACATATATAGAAGCCCAAAATGTTTAAAATCATCACTATATAAGTATATAGTTAAGACAGAAAAATATATTTATAGAGTATGAATACTAAATTAATCTCATTGTTAAGTCTTTTAAAATAATGAGAGCAAAAATATACCCAAGAGAGCATGGGTAACATTATAGTAAGTTCTCATATGGAATGACTGATTCTTCCTGCTTTGTCTCTTCTGTCAGCTTTTATTACTTTCATAACAGTCATAGAATTAATTTGAGTCTAAATCAAGATCTATATTATAGCTTTACAAGAAAAAATAGTTTAACCATTTTCAAATAAGAAATAGATATGTGAGAAGATTCTCACATTGAGTAGATATGAGACCCTTCATCAAAATGTGTGGATAGTGGACAGCATTCCTGAGGAACTACACCTATAATTACCCTCTGATTTCCATATAGACATGTACTTCCCCACACATGTGCAACCACACATGGAAGTAAATGAGTATATACACATATACATACATATGTATATATACATACACTATTGTTTATGTATGTACTGTTTTAATATTCTATATTTATTATAGGTTTATGTACATTTGAAAGTCAAACATATACAAATATATACCTATGTAGAAAGAAACTGGAAGTGAAAGAAGAGAGCAAGAGGAGAAAGGAAGGAAGGGAGAAAGAAAGAGAAGGGAGATATGGAGAAAAATACAGAATGAGCCCAGAACAAACCAGGGGTTATCTTGGCCTGAGGCAGGTATGACAGAGTTTTGTGTTTATGAACTTGTTTATCTGAATATATGTTTTGCTTTAATACTTCTGTTATGTATAATTCACCAAGAATTGCTTAGAATTGGTATATTTTTCTAAATGTATGTTAGAAGCTTGATGCAAGTATACAAAGGCTACTACTATAAGGAACCACTACAGATTCAGCAGTTTAAATAACAGAATACTTTTTCCCTCACATTTTGGACATTGGCAATCTTGTTTATTTAGATTTTGACACACTACCACTCAAATCAAGATGATTTCAAGGTCAATTTTCCTACAATTTCTATATTTGACTTTTATCTAGCAATGTTCTCACTCTGAAGTCAAATGGACCTTTTCTGGAGTTTGCATATCCTTTGTGTTTCTTCTCTTTCTTCTAAATAAACTGTCCTCATTGATTTGGCCTCATACTTACAACTTATTTTAAATATAGCTACACTTTTATTTTATATATATTTCTTTAAATATCACATGTCCTAATACACTGATCTTGGGGACTAGAGGTTAAGTATATTCTGTTTGGGTGATACAATTCAGTTCACAACAAAATGGAGAAAGATACTCAAACAGTGTCTGAAATCTGAAAGATATTTTACATAGTAAGTATGTTCCTTCTCTTGTTTTGCTACCATTAAATTTACTTTCACATCTATTCAAATCATACTTTTATAAAGTCCCCTCCTCTTTTCCCATCTGTGCCTTGATCAAAGATATTGTGTCTTCCCCACAAGCAAATAGATCTATCATTACTGCTCAGGTTTATATTTGAAAGGATTAAGAATGCTCATGCCAATGCTTCAAACAAAGCAGAGAAAGTATAATTGCCATTAGGTCCCTTTGAGGATAAAATGTTTCCCTTTGTTTTTTAAACTTAAAAAAATACCTAAAATATACCAAAACACAATCTTTCCAAACTATATTAGTTTATGAAACATTTGAGAATTAAATGAGTGATATAATGTGTTGATACAATAGTGCTGTAGTTACCCTGTTGTTGCTGGGACAAAGCACTTGATCAAAAGCAGCCACTTGGAGGAAAGTTTTTATTTTGCCTTATTGTCTCAAGGGAAATCTTTGTAATGGCATGGGAAAGGATGACAACGAAAGAGGCTAGAGTATTACTTCCTTACTACAGCAGATGTTAGAAAGTATCAGAAGAATGAGCTGAACTTTATGTATAACATCCTCAATCCACAACACACCTCCTCCACAAGGATTTACCTCCCAAGGCACCATCAGCTGGGAACTGAGCATTAAAAATGAATGATTTCATGGAGGACACCTAATACAAACCACTGCAAAGCACACCTGTCCCTCCCAAACTGATGTACTTCTATTTTGTAAAGTTAAAAGCATCCTACCAACTTTAAAAATCATACACACATTTTATTGATCATAACACTGTTTAAACACATCCATGGTATAAGGTGTCTTTAACTGTGAGCTGTAAAACCAAGAACACATAAGGGCACAGAAAAAATATATTCATGCAAAACTAGCAATGCAGGGAGAGATAAAAGCAATGCAAAATCTCAAACAGGACAAGACATCAAATCCCATAGCTCCAAATGCAACATGTATAACCAGTAATTAAGTGTCTGGGATTCCAATTCCACCCTTCAGTCTAGGATTCTTATAGCCCTGGAACAATTCTTTCCAAGCTGACAGCTCTGCTCAGCAGTTGTTCCACATCCTGGTTATTTCCAAAATTTCCACTGCAATCCAGGATTCATGCTTGTGGCTCTATAAGGTCTCCATGCAGGGGGTGCAGTAAACTCATTCCACATAGTCCAATGGCCATTGAAAAATTAAGCATGGCAAATACAATGACTTTTATTTCCTGAATATGTTATACTCCCATTGAACTGGATAAGCTATGAACTTTATTAATATAGGATGGAATAAAGATGAATTTTAATAGCAGAACATCCTTCAGAATTCAGGTCCCCTGTTTCAAAAGTGTCAACATCCTTTGCACTGTCCCAAAATAGAACAGTTGGCCCAATTTCAATGGTGGTAATCTCTCAAACAACTGCCACTGAACTGTTGCTACTTTAATTTCTCTCTGGGCCATAACCATCTGCTCAAACCAGCCCATTTCTATACAATTCTACCCTGCACAACTTCTCAGGACACAGGAAGACTGTAGTAAGCCATTCACACAAATTGCCTCTAGTCTCTCTGGACAAATTTCTTTTCCTCACAGTTCACAATCCTTTCTGAAACTAGGACTCTCAACCTTGATGAGAATAGTCTATCAAACCTGTCTTTAGCCCTTCAAGACTTCTCTTAGGCCAAGGCTTCAAATCCTTCCACATTTCTCTTGCAACTACCCCCAAGAGTCAGGTTTCTAACAGTAATGATGCATTCCTCTGGTCCCAATGTTTTGTTGCAGTTACCTTCTTGTTGTGTGATGAAAAATACAACCAAAGTAGCTTATGGGAGTAAAGTATTTATTTTGGCTTACACTCTACAGGGAAGCTTCATGATGGAAAAAAATTTGATGGCATGAGCAGAAGCTGGATATCATCACCTCCTTGCCATAACAGGTGAAAAAAGCAGCAGGGGAATGAGCTAAGCTCTACCAAAGCAGAGCTGGCTGTAAGACCTCTCAGCTTGCCACCCTCCCCACACACAGCTTTTCCAACAAGGCTCCACCTCCCAAAATATTATCATTTGGGAACCAAGAATTTAAAACACATCAGTTCATGGAGTACACCTAATTCTAACCAACACAAATAGTAATTCGTAGGAAATTTAGGTATCCTAAACTTTAGTGAGATGTAAATTTGGGGCCTGAGGAGATTGCTAGTGGTTAAACAAACATGATTTCCAAGCTTACCAACCTGGTTCAGTTCCTCAATACCAACATAACCCAAGTACACGAAGTGGCTCTTGTATTTAGAGGTTTTTTTGTTTTTGTTTTTTTTTTTTTCAACTGCAAGAGCCCAGTTGTGTTCATTCCCTCTCTCTCTCTCTCTCTGCTTGAAATAAGGAAAACATTTTACAATATTTAAAATTTTAATGAGAAACTAGAAAAAACATTGAAAATTAACATTTTAATGATTATATGTGCAGTCTGTATTGTATGTAACAATGCTTACTCTAAAATACAATTAATTTATAAATATTCCACAGTATCAAAATTTGTTGTATAATAATACTCAGAAGGCATTGTAAATCTGGGTTCATATAGCTTTTCTTTAGATCTTGACAAACAATTTGAGAAATTTTAGATACCCATGATAACAACTTGAAAGTTGGAGGAAATGTAATACTTGCATTACATCAATGCAAAACCCAAGATTTTCAATATAAATCATACACAATATATTTCAAAAGTGCACCAGATATGATGGACTGGAAAACACAGTAACTAATCCATTGCCCCAGGGTATGTGAACAGCTGCCTTGCTTTCCGTTGCTGGTGAGTCTTTGAATTTAGTTATGCTATAACATGCAACTGTAATCTTTCCCACATTTAAGCATGTGGTGCCATAACATCTTTAAAATCAAAACTTGATAGGAGTCATAAAAACAGTTCTAAATACATCATTTTAAACACATAGCTCACTATATTAAATGCAGTTCACTATTCAACAATGTCAATCCTGTACAAATGATGTATACTGAACAAAGTAATATTTAGTCAGTTTTCACAGGCAATCAGATTCTGTATGCAATTTTCAACTTGATCATTAATATTGGGGAAAAAACACAATTTGGATATAGCTTACATAAAATATGTTAAGTTTTCTATAAACTATATATAAGATTAAAGTAATAATTTGTATTTTGTCTTGCTTACTGAGTATTCCAAATAGGACATCTTATAGATAATGTCATACTTCTAATGCACATATTTGCATATGTATATTAATATTTAAAGGGATATAAGCAGTAACACTAATTAGTTTTCTATATACACACTCAGATCTGGCTGTGGTTTGAATATAAGCCTGCAGAAGGCTTACATTTAGAGGATGTACTGACTTTTCAGCCAGATGGTGAAAATGCTAGAGAAGACAAACTAGGTAAGAGGATACTGTATTGCAATTGCAGAAAAATATATTATGAGCAATTGAAACGTGTGATGCATGAAGTGATTGGTACTATGCATTATAAGAAGCATGTTGAAAAGATTTTTGTAATGATAAGGCCATGAAAAACTGATAAATATTTGAGAAAGCACATCAATGCAATCTGTTGATACAATGTACACATATTTAAAAACACCAAATGCTACCCCATTCCAATGCATCATTAAAAAATATCTCAAATTTAAAATTAATTTAATTTAACCTAAAAATGAATCTAAGTGACTACTTATAGATGGGAATATTTGTGTATCATTTATGTCAATGAACATATGTGAAGTGAATGTATATAATTCAATAATATAATGATCAATAATTAAATTACGATAGTGATTTGAACTCAAAAGGATATTTTTTTTCCAAACATAATCTACAAATGACTAATGAATTGGTCAGGGAATTGCAGGTTAAAAACACACTGAGATATGTCTTCATGATAACTAGTAAAATTGTACTAAAAAGGAAAAAAAATTGAAAATAGAAAGTGTTGGTGAGGATATGGAGAAATTATAACCTTCATTACTTACAGTTGCAAATATATATTTGCACAAATAATGTGCACATAAATGTTCACAGAATCACTATTAACAACATCCAAAATCTAAAAACCTCAAATCATATATAGATTAAAGAATATATAAAATAATCTGATGTATTGGTGTGAAGGATAATTATTGAACCAGAAAGACATGAATATTGCATATAAGGTAGACAAAAATATTTGAAACTAAATTATGATAGTTTGTACAATCATATCATGAGATGAACTACAGCCACATGGAATTGTATGATTTAAATGAGTAAATAAGATAACATGTGAAGTCTACTTTTCAAAGTTATTTTAATTTTTTTTTTGTTATTTGTATTTTTTTTAATTTAATTTATTAGTTTTCATTTCAGTGAATACAGGCAGTTTGGTACCATTATTTAGGCTCATCTGTGATCTACCCCCTCCCATTAGACCCTCCTTGTTAATGAAAATGGGTCGTGCATTGTGGAGTTAGCCCCCAGTTATTAGTATGATAAATGTCTCTGCAAATCATGACCCAACATGTGACTCTGACATTCTTTCCGCCCCCTCTTCCGCAAGATTTCCCTGAGCCATGTTGGGTTCATTTTTGGTCTGCTTCAGTGCTGAGGTGTTGGGGGCCTCTGAGGCTTTGGCTCTCTGATTTGGTAGGAGTTGATTTTTCTCTGTGTTGATCTCCTTCCCCTTTGTGCTGGTATCCAGTTCACAGGAAAACATCACCCTTGCTTATTTCGCCAGTTGTCCTTAGTTTCAGTTGGGCCCCTTTTGAGGTATGTTGGGGCAGCTCTCTTCTTAGGATCTGCATCTATCTGGAAAAGAGAAGCAGATTCTCCAACGGAGAGTAAGTTAGCACCCGGAAAATTGAGATAACACTTACTTTTTTGATAGACAGTTTGATAGGTGTAGGCCCTCTTATACCCCATGATTGATGGTAGCTTGATATTGTAGAGTGGGCTTGTGTTTGGGTATGGTTCTGACTTGTTTCCCAGCTCCAGCTAAGGGTCTAGTACCACTGAGTGGATCAGTTAGCCAAATCAAGAGCAATTGATTCCTCACCATGGCACTATTGCACTTGTGTGGGCATCACATCCAGTTATTTGTTACTAATTAGGTTAAACAATGTGTTGCTTGGACAGATCTTGGTCATTTCCCCCAGTCGCCTATGTAGCATCTTCTGGCACTAGACACGCTGACTGTCTGGGGACTGACTCTCTCCTGGCTTCCAGCCATGTCATTCCATTTTACGAGTCAGCTGTGTATGGAGTCTTCAGCAATAGGGTCTTATCACTGGCCTTTGGTGGGTCATCAAGTACTCTGACAGAAGTCTGTCATTGTTTTGGGAAACCTTGTAGGTTTCTCTGATCAAAAGCTCATTGTGGATGGTAGGCCCAAGCTGGAAGTGGGGGTTACAGGTCAGTGTCCACTAAGAAATTGAGGAAAAAAATAACTAATATACAAGAGTTAGAGAGGAGAGAGATAGAGGGGAGAGGGGGAGAGGGAGGGAGGGAAGATGTAGAAGATTTAGGTCAGTCTTGATCCTACCAAAGTTATTTTAATTTTTTAAAAATATTTTCTTTAGAAGAGGGAGAGAGACACATACAGAGAGCAAGAGAATGGGCATGCCAGGTCCTCTGGTCGCTACAAAACTCCAATCACATGTGCTACCTTGTGCATCCTCCATGTATTCCCAGAACCCACTGGGAATCGAGCCTGGGTCCTTAGGCTTCACAGGCAAGTGTGTTAACCACTAAGCCCTTTCTTCATCCCTAAAAAGTTATTTTAAAAGAAATTATAAATGTATGATGGATATTGGAGAAACACTATCATGTACTGGACATTGATAAGTAACCCAGGTCTCCAGGCTATCATACTTAGGCTCTGTATTTATTTGTTTAAAAGGCCATTCCAAAATGCTCCCACACCTCCTGGTTCGAGATGGTGGCTATCTTGGTAACACTAGTGAATTCCATGATCTTGAGTCACTGCTGAACTTCTACAGCCTGCTTCTGTTCTGGGTCTCATTTACAACTAGCAGCTTTCCTAGTCACTTTATATATGGACCAGAATGGTACATAATGATAGACTGTGCTGCCTCTGAATCCAAATGGGCTCATTAGGCATTGTGCTTCTTTCTTGGTCATAGAGGGGCCATATGATCTAACAAACCCAATGGTATATGACCAACTGCAAGTTAGAGGGCAGATTTGGCTTGCCACTTATTTTATGAATGAGTTTTTTTTTTCTTGGAATACAGCAACATTTATTCATTTTTTTTTTACTTCTTATAAGTGATTCCTCTTCATATTTGTGACTTTACAACAAATGCTAAAAACCATTATAATAACAGACATTACTTTATTTGCCATAAAATGTCCCCAAATTTTCATTGAGAAATATGTGTACATGTAGGAAAACAAATATCCTAGTTATTCTTTTTAAGATATATAAATATAAATTTGCAGCCATGCTAAAGTAACACATTCTTCTTAGTTATCTTAGCCTGTTTTACTCTAGGAAAGGGAAGTAACACTTTCTACTTGCAGGAATTTTGTAAGAACCAGAATTATGTATAAATGTCATGGTGCCAATATCACAGCATGTTTAAATATTTCATATATGGTTTTTAAGAAATTGAACAAAAAATGTACTTTATATGCCCTGAGCATGTATCAAATGCAAATTAGTCAGGTGTTTCTTGCTTACATAATTTTGATTTTATTTTTTATGAGCTATACCTATCACCTTACTTAAAGTATAGGAAGAAGAGCTATAGTATACTTTTGTGACTGAGTCAGTACTATATTGTCCAGATAGTCTTAGACATTATACTTTACTTTTATACTCTGCTCTGGTCAGAAATTTTTAAAACTTCCACAGCTCTACTCTTTCCTAGTGTAGGAATGTGCTCAACTTAGTATTATGATTGTGTTTATAAAGTTGTGGTGTTAATGTACATAATTCATGAATTGATAGATAAAGCATGAATACTTGATATATTCTAAACATAAAATAAACATGATTTACCCATTAATAGTCCAATGCGAGTAGAGGGACATTTCAATCAAGGATAATTTCAATTTTATTTTCCAGAAATAAGAGATGGAGCCACTTTTGACTGGCATGGGAAAGAATGAATGAAATGAACTCAATTTTATTTCATTTTTCAACATGTTAACTATAACTACTAAAACTAAATATTGGTAACTTTATATTTTAGTTAGAATAAGAAACTTAACACTTAAAATTACATATACACACTACATGCAAATTTTTCACAAATAAATGTCTACAAATTTGTGCTTAAGCTGGGAAGTATAAGATGATAAAAGTTACCTATTTTCCTGTGCATTAAAAAAGTCATGAGAATAAATGTCAGAAGCATAATTGAACTCATGTCATAATCTCAAGATGCCTCAGTTTCCCATATTAGAACATCAAGTTATTTTGAATATTTCCTGAGGATATCAGAATGACAGCAAAATGATTTATATTGGAATAAATTGCTTTTATTGTACATGTAGAGATGAGATGAATATTTCTGGAAATGCATACATAAATTTAAATATATTTTCAAAACACTTAGTATGTAGCATTTTCCACTATATCACAATATAAGTATCATGAATTCAATTTGATTTCCCAAATGAATCAATATGCTCTCACCATTTTACTGAAGCAATGAAGAAGTGAATGGATGGTAATTTATAGTTACATTGTGTAGATGTCATTGGGGGAAGAAATGTAGCTATATATAAAATGTATACATGTTTTTTTCATTTCCTAAATCTCCTTCCCAGTCACCTTCATTAGGTATTAAATTCATTCTGCTATGGTACTCCTAGCATTAAAGTAAAACATGCCATAGATTTGTTAATTTTTCTTGAATGTATAAGCAAAAATAATAGTGTTTATTTTTAAGTCAATTAACAAACATGAATTTATAAAGGGTTGCAGATCAATTAATCTGTTCGTTGAATCATAAGATGAGGGTGCATTATATTAAAAAAATCTACTGGTTTTAATGTACACTACATAAGTGGGGGTTATCAGGCTGTATATTTGCTCACACCTTAAATTTCATCTGGAGCAATAATGTTATTAAAGGGAATACATTATGTACAAGGATCTAGAAGTAAGGAAGACCATCTTCTCTGAAAGATCTCCTTGGAATAGCATAGCAAACTCCAATTTCCATGTGCATGACCATTTTGGATATGCAGATATATGTATATCTCAAAAATAAAACATGTGTGGGTCAGAGAATAAATGAGAAGCTATCCAAAACAATATAAATGAAAACATGTGTTGTTTTATCAGTGAATAAAATATATCCCAAATATATGAATAGTGTATTTTCAATGCTGAGTAAAATTATCTGTATACTAATAAAAAGCTTCAACATTTAAATTACTCTAGATTAAAAAAAAAATCAAAAGTAACAAAAGCTGTTTCTCTGGTCTCTGTCAATTCAAAACCTTTGTTCTAACTGGACTATGACCATACATTCTCAGTCTAGATGTCCTTAACATTTCCAATCAATAACAAATCAGTTTTCATTAGCACATTAATATTATTCTTTGAGGTTTTGGGATTTGTGAATATTTTCTATAATATGGGCTTTAAATTCACAAAAGTAAATGAAACAATTAAACTTTAATATGGATACTTTAAATGTAATTTAAACAATTAATATTTTGGTATATTACAGATATGACATAATATTTATTTGTCTTAAATAATTACCTATGTTCCTTTTGTTTTATGACTTATTTGACAGCTATTAAAGATTGGTCTTTCTGGGGCTGGAGAGATGGCCTAGCGGTTAAGCGCTAGCCTGTGAAGCCTAAGGATCCCGGTTCGAGGCTCGGTTCCCCAGGTCCCACGTTAGCCAGATGCACAAGGGGGCGCACGCGTCTGGAGTTTGTTTGCAGAGGCTGGAAGCCCTGGCGCACCCGTTCTCTCTCTCTCCCTCTATCTGTCTTTCTCTCTGTGTCTGTCACTCTCAAATAAATAAATTAATTAATTAAAAAAAATATTTTAAAAAAGATTGGTCTTTCTAGCTTTATGAATGTTTTCCAAGTTTTAAAATGCATCAAATCTGTGTACTGCTTTTGGTAGAATGGGCAATTTGACAATATTGATTCTACCTAATTATGAGTGTGGAAGGTTTTTCCATCCATCTTCTCATGCCCTCCTCAATTTCTTTCTTGAGTGTTTTTATATTTTCATTACATAGTTCTTTCACTTTCTTGGTTAGTTATATTACAAGTATTTGATTTTTTGTGACCATTATAAAGGGAACAGAGTTGGAGAGATGGTTTAGCAGTTAAGGTGCTTGCTGCCTAAGGCTTAGGAGCCAGGATTAATTCTTGAGTACACACATAAAACCAGATGCATAAAGTGATGCATTCATCTGGACTTCCTTGGCAGGTGATCGAAGACCTGGTGCACCAATTTTCTGTCTCTTTCTTAATCTCTGTCTCTTTCTCTCTTGCAAATCAATAAATAAATTAAATATTTTTAAAACCTAATTACTTAATTTCCATAGGATTCTCATACAATTATTATGCTGTATCCCAAAACTTCATTACATAAATCAATTACTTTGAAAATAAAATTGAATTTATGATTATATTTTTATCATGTTCCTAGACAGTTTCCTTCTTTTTTTAATTTTAATTTTAATTTTAATTTTTGTAGTCGGTGAATACATTTGAGTTGCTATCATTGTTAGCCTCCTCTCTGTCATCCTCCCTCCACTGAGACCACCTTGTTGGGGTATATGGGTCCTGCCTTGTGGGGTTAGCCTTTAGTTTTTGTTAGGAAGAAATGTCTCTATGTATCATGACCCAACCTGTGGCTCTGACATTCTTTTTTTTTATTATTAGTTTTGTATTCAGCAAATGCAGGCAGTTTGGTACCATTAATAGGCTCATCCGTGGCCTAACCCCTCCCTGTTGGCCCCTCCTTGTTGAGGTATATGGGTCTTACATTGTGGTGTTAGCCCACAGTTATTGGTAAGCTAAATGTCTTTGCATATCATGACCCAACATGTGGCTCTGACATACTTTCCGCCCCCTCTTCCACAAAATTTCTCTGAGCCATGTTGGGTTCATTTTTGGTCTGCTTCAGTGATGAGGTGTTGGGGGCCTCTGAGGCTCTGTCTCTCTGAGTTGTTAGGAGTTGCTTTTCCTCTGTGTTGGTCTCCTTCCCCCTTGTGCTGGTATCTGGTTCATTACGAAAACAGCACCCTTGCTTGTTTTGCCAATTTTCCCTAGTTTCAGCCCAGGCCCTTTTGAGATATGATAGGGTGGCTTTCTCCTAAGGATCTGCGTCTACCTAAAACAGAGAAGCAGATTCTCCAATGGAGAGTAAGTTAGCACCAGGACAAATAAGATAACCCTTGCATATTTGATAGAGAGCTTAATAGGTATAGGCCCTCTTGTAGCCCATGATTGATGGTAGCTTGATATTGGAGAGTGGGCTTATGTTTGGATATGGTTCTGACTTGTTTCCCAACTCCAGCTATGGGTCCCCTACCACTGAGCAGATCAGTTAGCCAAATCAAGAGCAGTTGGTTCCACAACATGGCTGCGTGCCACTATTGCACTTGTGTGGGCATCACAACAGGTTATTTGCTGTTAAGTAGGTTTGACCATGTGTTGCTTGGACTGATATTGGTCATTTCCCACAGTCACCCATGTAGCATCTTCTGGCACTAGACAGGCTGGCTGGCTGGGGACTGACTCTCTCCTGGCTTCCAGCCATGCCATTCCATGTTAGGTGTCAGCTGCATATGGTGTCTTCAGCAATAGGGTCTTACCACTAACCTTTGGTGGGTCATCAAGGACTCTGACAGAAATCTGTCATTCTGTTAGGAAACCTTGTAGGTTTCTCTGATCAAAAGCTCATTGTGGATGATAGCCCCATGCTGGTACTGGGAGTTACAGGTCAGTGCCCACTAAGAAAATGAGGAAAAAGATAACTAATATACAAGAGTTAGAGAGATAAGAGAGAGAGGGAGAGAGAGGGAGGGAAGATGTAGAAGATTTAAGTTCAACTTTATCCTACCCTCTCCAGTGTCTTGTGGTTCAGGTGTTTCCTTACATACCCAGCAAGCATCTCATGGACTAGACACTAGGATGGATGGGGAGGGAGGGGAGGGAATCGAAGGGGTGGGAAACACTAATCTAGACCCAAGCGGCAATGGCACCATATAATCCTATATCCTAAAAGGCAGACCAAATGGCTGAACCTTCACCAGGCTTTGACATTCTTTCCTCCCCCTCTTCCACAAATTTCCCTGAGCTATATTGGGTTCATTTTGGGTCTGTTTCCCTGTTGGGATCTTGGGTGCCTATGTGTCTCTGGATATCTGGTTTGGTAGCAGTTCATTGTTCTCTGTGTCTGTCTCCTTCACCTTTGTGCTGGTTCACAGTTCGCCAAGAAAATAGCATTCTTGCATGTTTTCCCAATTATTCTTCATTTCAGCTGAGGCCCTTTTGAGGTATGATGGGGTGGTTCTCTCCTTAGCATCTGCATCTATCTAGAAAAGAAGCAGATTCTCCAACAGAGAGTAAAGTTAGCATCAAGTAGACATGTTAACCATTGTTTTTTACAGATAGTATAGTGGAAAGCAGGTTCACTTTTGGATATAGTTCTGACTTGTTTCACAGCTCCAGCTATGGGTACTGTTCCACTGAGCAGACCAGTTAGCCAAATTAAGAGCAGTTGGTTTCCCACCATGGCTATGCACCACTATTGCACTTGTATGAGCATCATGTCAGGTTGTTTGCTGCTAAGTTTAGACCATGTGTTGCTTGGACAGATATTAGTCTTTATCCTCCAGTTGCTCATGTAGCACCTTCTGGCACTAAATGGAACAGCCTAGCTGGTTTCTTTCTTTTTTTACTTGTCTTTCAACGTACAGGAAATTATCTATGACAGCTATCGTTGAGCCTTATCCAATCAGATGATATACTTTAAGAGAAAAAACTGAGGTTTCCTTGAAGGATTTCTGCAAGGTCATTAGCTCCATTTCCTGCTGGTTTCCAGCAACCATCCTGACCTCAGAATTTCCTCGAGAGACCTGGCCTATCTATCAGCCAATTCCTTGTGAAAAGTGTGTGTGTGTGTGTGTGTGTGTGTGTGTGTGTGTGTGTGATGATACTATTAGTTTGCTATGATCCAGACTATTTTCAAATGTCTTTTACCTTTTGTTGTAAATAATGAGAAATATATAATCTGTCAATCACCATTTGTTTATGATCTGGATGGCTGGGAAGATGACAAGAAAAGGAAAGAGGCTGATGTGAACAGTTCTAAGTCATTCATGCATGTCTGAGTGCATTGGGAACTAATGATATTGCTTGAAATAACCAAAACAAGTCATTTATTTATATTAACAATTTCTCTTTAAAATAATTATCAAATCTAATGTAAAATTCATTTCATTCATTGGAAGTTCATACAACAAAAATTATCAAAGTTATCAAAGAACAGATATTAAACAAGTTTGTTGCCTACATTCTGGAAACACTTTTTCTATGTATTTATAATGCTGTAGCAGCATCTATTATCATAAAAAGATCTCAGAATAAAACTATCTTTTGTCCTCAGTTTTTTGTGATATATAATAACTAGCACATGAATAATGTTTAATTTTCAGACAACACGCTGGGGTATGCTATTACTCACAAGTCATATAGATCTTCAAAATAGTTCAATATAAAATTTATACTAACACTACCATTATATAAAATCAGTCAAAATAAACTCAACAGCATAAGATGTTCAATGTGTTATTATATAATGTACCATTTTGTCTTTCATATATTTGATTCCCAGGGTTGCTATTTTCCTTCCTATTCATTAGAAATGTCTTCAGAAGGCCATGTTATTAGACATTGAACAAATTGAAATAATATATGTTCTTTACCAAGTAAATATAAGGAACAATGAGAAAAATATTAAAATCTGAAAATAACATTTCCTTATATCTCAATATCTTTTAATCAAAAATAAATTTTATTTTCTGTGAAGAGACTTTCTCAAATATTAAAATGTTTAAGAATCTAAGATATAAAGAAGCTCAAAGAAACAAAAGGAAAAGTAACATCTAATTAGACTTGATTGTGTAGACAAAACACAGATATGTGTAAATATCTGGTCATTTAACAAAAGTTTTAATGTAGTATGATGCACCTTTAAGTGGATGTTCCTATGTCCCTAAGTCCAGTACTATTGAATTAATCTTTTATTGACCATCATTACTGTTGTATTCCTTTGAGTAAATTTATTGAAGAAAATATTTATAGTGATAGTTAATAGATATGAACAAAGTCAATAGAGCATGTATACATTCTGATAATACAAATATTTCTAATTTACTAGTGCAGGTGTTCTATTACATATTTACCAGCATATGGTAATATAACTATATAGTAATTCATATTACTAAATAAAATGATAAGAAATTTCTTAAACAGTGGTAGAAGGCATTTTGAACTTGAAACTAAAGTTTTATAGGGCAGAAAATAATTATAACCATTTTGTTTATTGATTGTTAGTCAACATACTGAATAAAGGTTGATATTCAAAATCTTTTAATTTTTTATTTACTTATTTCAATTAGAAAGAGAAAGAGGCAGATAGAGAGAGTGAAGGATACAGTGTGCCAGGGCTTTCAGCCACTCCAAACAAACTCCAGATGCATGTGCCACCTTGTGCATCTGGCTTACTTGGGTCCTGGTGAATTGAATCTGGTTCCTTTGGCTTTGCAGAAAGTGCCTTAACAGCTAAGCCATCTCTCCATCCCAATATTCAAATTTTAATATCCTGCCTCCAATAGATTCTTCTTTCCACTGTTTAATGTTTTACATTCTAGAAATTTATATAAAATATTAACATACATTATTATTTTCCTCAACATCTGTCCCATCCATTAAGTGAAATTTATATCATTATTTGGTTTCATAGTTTTACCAAATTAGTCTATTGTCAGTTAAAACCTTTTTTTTTTTTTTGAGTTTTAACTAAGTCAGTTCATTAAGTCATTTTCACTAAGCCCTTAAAGCACAACCATATCCTAGTACTTCTGTGAGAGCCACAATATAAAATGTAAATAAAGCATTTAATTCCAAGGAGTTCAAGTTTTTATGGAAATTCAAAAGAACCAAAAACTTACCAATGGATCAGTCAATAAAAGAGACATACACCTCATGACAAGAGAATGAAAAGTGCTAGTCTAAAAGGGGATTTCAAAACAATCTTTACTGGAAAAGATACATTTGGTTTATAGAGTAAATTGAAAAGGCATCTCTTTCATTCAGATGAGATAAATAACATTCTACATAGAGGAATTAATGTGCTTTTCACATTTCATTGTTATTTCTATAGTCAATGTTTTTATTTTTTCTGATTGAGCACATCTCCATATGTTCACTGTTAGTGCAGTTTCTGAAATGACAATGAAGATAGCATTCAGTAATCATTCCCTTATACACAAAATTTATGATAGCATGATTAAAAGCACCAATGTACATTTGATCATGATAGCCCAAAAAGTTCCTATAAGAAAGGCACAATAATGTCAAAATCACCTTCTTGTCATCCTGTCAAAGACATAGATGGCCTCTGCATGTTGCCTCTTTAAGCTCATTCAAGTGTCTCCCCTGATCATTACCATGAAACAGTTTAACAAAATGCAGCATCCTCTTGCAAGTGGTACTCTGTAACCTTTTCTATGTTCTGTTGGTTGTAAGCAAATCACATTTTGCTGTCAGTTAAGGTGAGGATATTACAAAAGGAATGAGTTATCAGACCTATACAACCTTCCTTTCCTTACTTGCTTATATCTTGTACAACAGCCTTATCAAAATTTATTTGTCTGTAAAGATGAGCAGGAATTGCATTGTGCATTTTATATTTTTAAATAGCTCATGAATCTCAACATATTGTAAAAATCATATTCTATACCTGCATCATTCATTTCTTCCTTCCATTGCTTATATAACTCATACGAAATGCTGATTTTATCACATATACAAATGCATATATGTTTGTGTGTGTGTTCACAAGCATGATGCAAGTGTGGTTTTCTATTTGTGTTGGAGTCATATTTTATGTTTTTACATAAGTGTTCGTAATTAACATATAGAAATGGCTGGATAAGGTATACCCAAACTTGTTGTTTACCAACTGAAATTTCTACAAATAAGTTAATCCTGGGTTTCTGCCACCTTTTCAGTGCAAACTTTTTTTTTCCACTTTGGAAATATTTACAAATCCCAACATCTTCAAGGAAAAAAAAAGGTATATTTCTTTCCCGAAAAGTATTTATACAAACACACCTGATTCTTCCAGCAGTTGTACTACAATTTTCTCCTTACAGGTGTTCCAGAAGTTAATCTCCAAGTACAAAAACTTTAAAATGGAGTATTAGTGGGCACATAGATTAAATCTTGTAATACTGCCCATTCTGACTAATTGCATTTGGACTTTCAGAAGCCTGAGTGAGAAAGACCATGAAAGAAACTGATTAAGATACAGCATAAGCAAATCTCCCTGAGCTGCAATATACCACAGTCTTCTTATTCAAGTATATATAGAATGTTGGGAAGAGCACCAGTAATAAGATTTTATTAATTCCCTAACCAAAGAACAAATTGTGTTACTTACAGATAAGATAAAATGTGATATTGGGGACTCACAGTCTCACTGGATATTATGCGAGTTTATAGCAGCAGTTTTACTATTTTAGGGACAAGATTTAAAACTATAGATTATATGCATGCTAAATTTACAAATGAATAAATAAAACTATAAGTGTAAATAATTGTATTGTGTAATGTTAAGATTAAAACTAAGAGGTTATTAATAAAGAGACCCCAACCTATGTATTAATTTTGGTATACTTAGATTAACCTTCAACATATTGTTGAATTAAAATATTTTAGAAAGAGGCACATTATCTTTTTAAAGTATAAAATCTAAGTAAATTTCACTTGTAATTGCATTAAAGGCTAAAGGTAAGACATGATTTACAAAAAAACTTTTTATTTCATGTTTGGACTTTTAAACTGCATATTAGTTATTCATATTTATGTGATGTTTGGTTTATGCATACAATGAGTGGTAAACATTAACATATATGTTGAGAACTATTGTATTAAATGCTTATTATATTAAGTTTTCAAAGTCAATTTATGAGTAAGAAGATCATGTAATGCTTAAAGAATTTATTTTATTTCAATTTTTTGTTTTTTATAGAAAATAAATGTTCAGCCAGGCATGGTGGCACACACCTTTAATTCCAGCACTCAAATGGCAGAATTAGGAGGATCTTTGTGAGTTTGAGGTTGCCCTGAGACAGAGAATTCCAGGTCAGCCTGGGTTAGAGCAAGACCCTACATTAAAAAAATAATAATAAACAATTATTTGGCTGGGCGTGGTGGTGCACACCTTTAATCCAAGCACTAGGGAGGAAGAGGTAGTAGGATTGTGGCGAGTTCAAGTTCACCCTGAGACTACATAGTGAATTCCAGATCAGCTTGAGCTAGAATGAGACCCAACCTCAACCCCCCCCCAACAAAAAGAAAATAAATGTTTATACATCTTTGTTAACAATGGCAAGTGGAAAATACATTTCAATGTATGTATAAATCTGTAATCTGCAGCTGTGTTCAAGACTAAGAAATCTGTGAATTAAATAACTATATATTTATAAAGCATATACATATATTTCATTCAGAATCTATTATGCTGGGTTATTCCATGTTCATTTTTCTCAAAATGTGATACCATTATAAAGTTACATATCACAAAATGTGTCTGCTACAAAGCAGTCATTGAATAAAATACAAATAGGATTAGCTTATCTAAAATACACTGTATCTGAATTTTAGGTAGAAATAAGCCAGTTCATAGAACCATAAAAAGCAACAAAATTTGGAATTTACTAACCAAACACACACACACACACACACACACACACACACACACACACACACACATATATATATATTATTCAGAACCCTTGTGTGGGAGTATGTGTGGAAAGATCATTGTTAGTGTGAGCATTATAATTAGATTATTCAGTTGAAGTTAGAAAAACACAAAAACTTCAACTATTGTAACAATAGTGTCAGAAGACATTACGAAGAAACTTTGAAGCTGAAGAGATGACTCAGAATGTAAAGGCACTTGCTTGCAATGCCAGATGGCTTGAACTCTATTACCCGGTACCTATGAAAAATCAGATGTATAAAGTGTAGCATGAGTCCTAGAGTTTGTTTGCAGTGCTTGGAGGCTATGATGAACATACTCTCTTTTGCTCTTTCTTCCTTCTTTCTTCCCTCTCTGCTTAGTAATAAATAAATAAAATATTTAAAAAAAAACTTTGATGTGCAAACTCTAATATATACTTTAACCCATATTGTACCCTGTCCACATTTAACTGTACAGCAGCCTTCCCCGATACTTTTGCTATTTTGGTATGATTTATCTTTTTGCACATGTACTGAGACAGCCTCAGTCACTAGGACCCAGGTTTCATAGATTAAGCTTCTCTAATTAGCCAGTTTACCCTGGGGCTCACTAATGCATCAGTAATCCTCTCTTTCTGAGACAAAATACCTGAAAACTCCATTTAGGGGAGGAAATTTTTGTTTTCTTTAAAATTTTCATGTCCATCAAGGTAGGCAATATATGGAGGTAACAGCTTGAGCATTTGGTCACATTCATACAAATAATCTGACAAACCCAGAGACTAACCTGATCTCCATAATTGCTCACAGTTGAGACTAGGTCCTTTCTTTTTGTCAATCTTTATAAACTATCACACCTGTTTCCAGCTTGTCCCAGGGACACTTTGTATTATTAATAATCATTATTTTTTGTTATTTAAACAAATGATTTTTGTTTATTTTATTTTATTTATTTGAGAGAGATAGAAAGAGGTAAGGGGAGAAAGAGAGAGAGAGAGAAAATGGGCATGCCAGTGCCTTTAGCCACTGTAAAGGACCTCCAGATGCATGTGCCACCTTGTGCATCTGGCTGACATGGGAAGAATCAAAACTGGGTCCTTTGACTTCGCAGGCAAATACTTTAACCACTAAGCCACCTCTCCAGCTCAATAACAATTATTAATTATTCCATTTATTAATAATTTAGTAATTATTAGTAATCTATAGATTGTGGGATTATAGCCAGGCTGCTGAGTCAGCCTAGGATTTATGTGGGTGCTAGAAAACTGAATCCAGTCCTCATGTTTCCTGGTGTTGTAGTCAGTTCCTAATTGCAGAGACAAGCATCCAACGTGACACAGCGTTGGGAGATTTTGGGAGGTTGGGGTTTATTCATGCTTCAAGATCTAGGGGAAGTTCCATTAGTGGTGGAATAAACTCATATGAGCCACCAGACCAAGTGCTGTTCTGAAAACACCTTGTAGGGTTGGGCTGGTGATCTTCTCCCACACACACCTTTGGGCTGGACCCCAAGATCCACCCCCAGTGACATACCACCAAGTAGTAAGGATCTGTCTACTATGGCCTTGCATTGCAATCTCAATTTCAATGAAGCTCCTGAGTCTATGGGGTCATGCATTTGAACTATCACATTCAAACCACAACACATGGCAAGTGTTTTTCCCCTGAGCCATCTCTCCAGACCTGATATGCATTTTTTTCAGAATGGAGATACTCCAGCAATGGCAAGGCAACTTGTGTTTTTACTGTGATAACTTTGAAAATCTCTCTACACATTGTATGTTAAATGTTGCTATTTGTCTTTTTGGAGCCATGCCTGTCATTCTTTCAGGATCTCAGAATTATGAATGTTCCCTTTTGAAAGGATAACCATATGTCCATCAGGGAACTTGAAAGACTCAAGACTTCACCATCATTCATTACCCCAATCCAAGATCTTTAGTAAAAACCCTGTGGAGACATAAGAGGGTTGCATTACTTTCTAGTGCCATACCCTCATGGATGAGCAGCCCTGGATTGGCACTGGTAGAGAAGAATATTAAAGGTTCAAGCTTTCCTTTATTTAATTTCTCTCTCCAGAAGAGGCTAAGATGCCAGCCATCAGGAGACATGGAATCTCTGTAGGAACATACTCAATGTAAATGATGTCACTTGTTTTATTGAAAATCTTTTCATTCTTTATTATGAGATTTTATTCTTTATCATGAGAAGTTCAGGTTTTTTATTTATTATTTATTTATTTATTTGAGAGCATCAGACAGAGAGAAAGGGAGAGAGAGAGAGAAAGAGAGAGAGAACAGGCGCATCAGGGCCTCCAGCCACCACAATTGAATTCCAGATGCCTGTGCTACCATCTGCATCTGGCTAGTATGGGTCCTGAGGAACTGAGCCTCAAACTGGGGTCCTTAGACTTTACTGGAAAGTGCTTAACTCCTAAGCCATCTCTCCAGCCCAAGAACTTCAGTTTTAATAATAAAAACAAAAAATTCATGCCATACAATGAGTAAGTCCACTGTAAATATTTTCACACTGGACTAACCAGTGTTACACAGAGTCTAAATCTTCACTCTTGTTTCTTTATTTTAAAGAATAATTGTTTCCTTTCATAACCACTATCCCTATCATCCCTTTGTAATTACCTCACCCTTGATCTCACATCATTCTATATTTTATAACTAGTCAAATACATATTTTCATCTACTCAAATGATCTGCTTCTTTGAGATAAATGAACTCACACTGCATGTGTTTACTTCTGTTCCCTTTCCTACGTGGTTACCAAGTAAGAATAAAACCTTTTGGGTTCTATATCTAGAAAGCCAGTTGGATGAATATATGTTATAAGCAAGATTTTTTTTTTAGATCAGCTTATAGCAAATAGTCTGAGAATTCTAACAATGTGTGTCTGCAGGCAAGAGTCAAGAAAACCAGTAGCTGCTCAGTCCATGAGACAAGATGCCTCAGTAGATCCAGTCTGGTGCCAGAGAGCCACTGGTATTTCGTTCACATTGGCAGACTATTTCTTAAGAAGTTTGATTCCTCTGTCCCCCTTGGACAGCAACAACAGAGTAGATGAGCTTATCAGCATGTAACAATGGTAGTCATGCAAAAGACACTGCTTTTCCGTGGAACTTCCTTATATGTAGGCTGACACCAGAAAGCTTACCCAACATGATCCTTCCTGGAAAGGCTCTCACAGACCCACCCAATCTGTGACTTGATTACTGATCAGAACCAATTGATGACAGAAATTAATTCTTCACAGGTTCCAAAGTAGGTGTAAATGTGCATGGATTCCCTATGCTGTCATCACCCACTTTACACACTGGAATTATTTCATTTGATAATTATATCTAATCAGCAGAACCAGATTTTTTATTTCATTTAAATCTATGAAATGTGTCCTTTACTTGAATGTTGTCTTCTTTCCTTAAATGTCCTCTGTGTTTAAAAGTTTTGAGTCTGGAGAATA
The DNA here is from genome assembly GCF_020740685.1 of Jaculus jaculus. NCBI lineage: Eukaryota > Metazoa > Chordata > Mammalia > Rodentia > Dipodidae > Jaculus > Jaculus jaculus. Next base: position 55,866,501 of record NC_059104.1, read on the forward strand.
TATATAAGCCAGAGAGAACAGAGTTTACAGAAGCACTGGAAAACAAAAGAAGACACAAGAAGCATGTTGAGGGAAACAAGCATGCTACAATAGTGCTTGGAGGGAAAAAAAAAATCAAAAACAAATGAATTAAAACAATTTTATGAAAACAAGAGTCTTTCCACACTGTCTAATTCATATTCATCAAACTATGTGTACATAGACATATGTGAATACAGCATTGTTAACAAATTCAGGTAGGTCAATATGTAAAGAGACTTGTGGGGGAAGATGCAGTCCAAAAAGACAATTAAGGAATAAACAGGGTTTAATTAGAGGAGTCAATGAAATAGCTTTTCCGTAAACTCCACAGCAGGACCATGTCTATTTTATTCAATATGTATAGTGAGTATCAGCCACAAAAGCAAAATAGAAACACATTAGATGTTTGTTCATTAAATAATAAACAGCAAAAAGATTTTTCCCAGCAGTTCTTTTGTGCTAATTATCATTTTTATTTAATAACTTAAGAAATTGTTTAGCTCTTAATTCCCTTTGCCAATCACTAATTGTATGAGTCAGACATAAAATTTCTTTGGTAGTTTATGTCACAAAGGCACTTTTGATGACACAGCAATCTAACAAATTTATATTACATGATAAATAAAGGAATAATTAAACTGAAATATGTACATTTACTATTAATAAATAGGTAAAATAGTTTCATTCATAAATCTCAGTTGTTACATTAAAACTAACAAATATAAATTTCATCCTAATAATATTTCCCTATCCTATTTGGAATTATATATTGAGCAATGTTCAGTTAATATTGACATGTTTATAATTAACTTTGAAAAGCTATTAATAAAAAACAGCCTGTGTCATCAATGTTTTCTTTGTTGTTAATTAAAGCCCTATAAAGTACTAATTCCAATTACTCTAGAGAATTCTCAATATATTTATATTAGTGTACCAGTAGAGAAATGTGTACAAGTGGGAAAATTCTTTAAAATAGTAACATGAATTTTGTAAAATATCTTTAATGTAACAAAATACTTTTGAATAAGCTCTTCAGACACATGTAATTACTTCCCATGTGTTCTAAATTCTTAAGATTATTTTTAATCTTCTATCCATTAAAGAAAGCCAACATGATTAACTGGAAAAAGCAAAATACTCTTACTTGCATATATTGTCTCCATTTGGGTGAAGATCATGTTAATTGTATTAGAAACTAGTATGCTTTTTAAATTTAGGTTTTTCAATACTCATCTAACCAAAAGTATACTAGATTCACACAAGATTTCTGACAACAAAATAAAGCCTAGCAAACTCTAAAAAAGTTAGACTAAAATATTTAACATAGACATATATATTTGGCTTGGCAGGAGAAAACATTTTCAGAACTGAAAGTAGTATTGTAACTACTCAGTTTTGTTCCCAGAGAAAGTTTAACATGGACAGAAAAGTTTTCCACAGATGAGATTTTCCCCTCAATCACATAGAAAATATGGAAGAATGAATATTCTCTGACCATTCAAAGATGGTTTTGCTATGTCTCATGCCTCCTTCAGGACAATAGCTTACACCATGTAGATGTACTTACACTGAGACATTTGAGCCATTGTGGACACTGCCTCTGAAACTATACTCACTTCTGGAGACTTCACAAAGTACCTATGGTCCATAGATCAGAGTCAGCTTATAGGATCAAGTGATAAATGGTATTTTGGTCTTACTCTACCATGTGGTAAGATTGATCATGTCTACTACTCATGTCATATGGTCCTATAAGTGGGGCATTTTATTATAGGCAAATAGTTTTTCCAACTGGAAGAACACCCACAATGTACACAGAGAAAATGATGATGATGATAGAAAAAGTCCTATTGAGGGATTTGGATCTATCATTCTCAATGAAAATAACAAACTAAACATTATTTATAATTATTATTATTATTTATAATTATTTTATTTATAATTATTATTATAATAATTATTATTTATAATTCAAGGAACAGAGAATACCTTGATGTGCTTATCACTTGGACTCAAAGATGTCCTGGGACCATTACAAATTCAAAGTAACTTTCTAATTTTGTGGTTACACAAGACATTACTACAAATATTTTAGATAAATAATACCAAATGGACATGTATATCTTAAATAATGCAATTCCAAATAAGATATAGAAGTGCTAGAAGTCCAATGTAAAACAAATGTCAATTTTATGATAATTCCAGTTGTTTATTTGTTGAGGAAATATCTACACCAATTCATCAGAATTAACTTATGGTTGCAAACAGAGACTTCCAGAAAACAGATTAAAGGACCAGTGTGAAGGACATTTGTGTAATTTTTTTATGGGTACATATGTGTGGTGTGCATATGTGTACATGTTCCCTTTTGTGTGGGCATACGTGTGTGTGTGTGTGTGTGTGTGAGAGAGAGAGAGAGAGAGAGAGAGAGAGAGAGAGAGAGAGAGAGAGAGAATTACAGATTGACATTGGATGTCATGCAAGATTTCTCTCCATCATACTTACTGAAGCAGAGTCTCTATCTTCAACCCAGCTCTCACTAATTTGGCTAGCTAGCCTGTTGGGCCTTGAGAGGCCCAGGCGTGAGGCCTAATGGAACTTCCTGAGCCTAGCTAAAGTTTGGTGATCTGCCTCAGGCCAGCTATGCCTAATGGCTTCTGGCCTGCTACTTCTTCTTAGGAGTTGGAATTCCCACACTTGCTTGGGACCAATTATCTCAAGGTTGCAGTTTACTATTGGCCCTTACCTCTCCACCTCCCCATCCTAGAATTCCCGCCTTCATTCCCAACATTATATAGGCAACTGCTTGTAACAATAAAGCGAGTTCCTCCTTAGACAAGACTCCGGACTAAGTGTGGTTCTTAGCCGCCCGACCTTCATCTCTTCTTCCTCAACCCGTTGGGAGGAACCAATGGGCCAGGTCCCTCCTCAGCACTACCTACCTGCCAGGGAGGAGCCCAGCACTAGCAGATTGCCACAGAGATTCCCAGCCTCTTATTTCTGAGTTCAGAGACTGCAAGCAGGCTGCTACACACAACTAGCATTCTGCATAGGTTCTTGGGACCAAACTCAATTCCTACACTGTGCAGCAAGATCTTTATCCACTAAACCATTCCCTCAGCCCATAGAAAGTTTTAAGCAAAAATATCTACTTAAAACAGGTTTGAGCTGTAAGAATATTTCTGATCCAGGTGAATATTCCCTATGGAAGTCCACTGTGATAATTTGTAAAGTATAAAGCTGATGTCAATCATACACTGCTCCCACATGATTTAACAGGCTCATGAACAAAGAAGATAGGTAACAAAGGTAGCAGTGTACAGAATAGAAAATGTCGATTCTTCTTACCAGAGCAAGTCTAGTTATCAGACTGTCTCAGAGCTTGTCTCCAGTCACTGCATGCAATCTGCTCACTGGTTGTTTAAACTAGAGCTGACATGGAAGCCTCTGGTAGAAAATCAATTAGATGGAACTATTCCTTCATTGAAGAGCAAATATCACATTTTTGTGGTCTGGCACACTACTTTTAAGTTAGAATTTTAATATACTGTTTTTGTAGTTGTATATACAACAAAATCTACCCCATAAAATTGGGCTGTTCATATCTCAGCCATATGATACTTTAATTGAATTCAGCCAGAGTATTCTCTTTCATATCTATGTCTCTCTCTTTGTGCTTGCTGCCATGATAATATGCCTTAAAATTGTCTCTGTAAAATCCAGTACAAATGAAACCTCTGAAAACTGAGCCAACATTATTCTTTCCTGTGTAAAGTGATTTTTTTTTTTTCAATTACTGTTGTTAGAAGGGTGGCAACCTAATTCTCTCTCACTTCTTTGGCTCTCTGATCTCTAATTACTACCGTTCCACTCTGGGCCTCTATGAAGTTGATTGTTTCAAGTTCCACATATTGTGAGTACATAAATTTTTTGTTTTTAAATTACAAATTGATTGTTTCAATTAATATAAGTTTCTCTAGATTTACTCACACTACCACAAATGACTGAATCTTTAAGGTTGAATAGTATTTGTGTCTCTATTCCTCCCCCTTTTTTTAAAATAGAAACACATTAATTCTATAAATCAAAACAGTTCATAGTACTGCATTTTTTATATTTTATTTCATTTATTGTATATGAGAGAGAAAGGAGAGAGAGGATGGATGTACGACTGCCTCTTGCTGTTGCCAATGAATGCCAGATGCATGCACCAACTTGTGTATCTGAATTATGTGGGTACTGGGAAATGGAACCTGGGTCATTCTGCTTTGCAGGCAAGCGCCTTAACCACTAAGTATTCTCTCCAGCCTGATAGTACTGCATGTTATCATGAATATGCTTTGTTTGGCTTTATTATTGGAATTTAAATATGAAAAGCCTGACACAAATTAGATGCCATCACATAATATGGAATGGCATGGATATTTCTCTTAGTTTGGGCTCCAAGTAAATGAGTACTATTCTCATGTTTAAGGAGTCTTCACACTGTATAAGATCATTCCTGTTAGACAAACTTCAACAGGAGTTTTGAATGTAGCCTAGTGGCTAAAATAAGTGGAGGCAACAAGAAAAAGCAGCACTGGCCGGGCGTGGTGGCACACACCTTTAATCCCAGTACTCGGGAGGCAGAGGTAGGAGGATCACCATGAGTTCGAGGCCACCCTGAGACTACATAGTGAATTCCAGGTCAGCCTGGGCCACAGTGAGACCCTACCTCGACAAACCAAAAATAAAAATAAAAATAAAAAAGCAGCAGTGGTGGGATTCACAGAAGTTGTGAGGAACATCTACTGTAAAGATAACCAGCACAGTCACCTGATGTGTACTGACACCTTTGGCAATCTCTTAAACTAAGCTATTTGTCAAGTTGGAGGAGGATGGTGTTAACAGTTTGTTTTTCTGGTATGATTTCAGCAGTATCTGCCAAGTTTTATTTTCCTTTGCCAATCCCCATTTCTTAAGCCTTGTCTTTCCATTTACTGGTTATTTCATAAGGTACTCAATAAGCAATCAGCACATTATCTCAATTTCTAGATTAAGTTACTGTTGCATACACTTCAGCTTCTTATAAACTCATATTCACAAAACCTCTTCTTTTGACGTAAACATTTTTTTGTTTAAAAACAAATAAAGTGAAAGTGAATTCAGAATTCTGGGTTCTTTTTAATTGTGTGTGTGTGGGGGGGGGTCTATGCATGTGTGTGAATGTGCATGTATCTGTGTATAAATGTATGTGTGCAGGTTTGAGTGCATGTGCTAAAGGACAGCCTAGGGTGTGAGCCTCAGAAAAGCCTCACACATAAGCCTGAGGAATCCTCCGGTGCCCAAGTCTCCAGTACTGGGGTTACAAAATGCACCACAATTCCTGTTATTTGATTGTGGTTACCGGGAATGGAAAACTGCTCCTCATGCCTGTGATGCAAGCACTTTACAAACTAAGCCATCTCTCTAGCCCATGATGTTTTCTTTTTATTAAGTTTGTTTTCATTTTAACATCAGTGGGATTCCTATTCATATCACATAATATACAGGTTTTATAAAAAGCATATCCTATTAAAATAAATATAAAAGTTTTTATTAGAATATAAGGATTATATCACATGTTATGAGATATAAAAGATCATTACCTTTTTTATTGTGGGCTACATAAACGTTCATTGACATTTTCTATGAAAGAAATAGAGATACTTCCAGAGGACCAAACAAGTATTGATTGATCTCTATCTGTCTGTGAAGTATACAAGTGTGGTTAATGCCACTCTTGTTTATCTTGTACTATTTACATTATATTTAGCCATAAAAGTCAGGCAGCCCTCAGATAACATTTTCTTATTTCTTAAGGACAATAGCCCATACTAAAAATGATCACCCAGAGACACATCGATATGGCTGCTAATGTAATAGAATGTTTTACAAGTACTTGTCTTAGGTGCCATATTTACCTTAGACATTCACCCCTACAACAATGAGGAGGGTCAGTATTCCTGAAAATATTTTTTTAATTAACTAATAGTAAAATCAACGTTTTGTTTTAATTCAAAATTAGATTAAATATAAGTTTAGCTGTGGACCATAAAATTTTAATACATTTTAAATTAGATTATATTTTAAAATACATTTGAAATATGGAGAAACATATTTGTGTCTTACCATAATGTCAGGATTTATTAAATTCCAATAAATTCAAAGGCATAGTAGTTTCATTTGCAGCAATTTGACAACCATTTCTGTTTTCCTTGATAGCCAGGCTGAGGAAAACACAGATTCTTTTATTCCAATATTAGTTACTAATATTACCTCTCAGATTCCTAACAAGCCATGCAGTAGAAATATACATATATGTTAGAATGCCCCCAAGAATTCCAGAGATTTCAAGGAGGCCTGAGCTGGCAGAAGCTGATAGAGTTGCAAAGAGGATCCCTGTATAGTTATAACCCATGAATACAAAACTTCTGGACACACTGTTGCTGGAAAATCAGTCCCAGGATTGGGTACAGCTGAAGAAGTGAGTGTGTGATTGTGGAGCATATAGAGACAAGTAGAAGGATTCTCAGTGGATGGATGGAGGGTAGGTACAGACTGAGTAAAGACATATGGCAATGAGAGTGAGTATGCTCTCTCAATAGTGAGGACTGAATCAAGGTGAGGTCCTTGAGACAATAGGATGTTTTCATCTGTCAGTCTCTTGCAGCACACACTGGGTATGGGTCAGTTGGGCTGGTCATTGTCTTTATAGGGTCCAGATGAGGAAAGAGTCTATACACATTTATCAATCTGGTGTGCCCAATAAGTTCCTGAGCCTTGTTGTCCTGGTACAATTTTAACACATCCATGTGGTCCCAAAGTATCAATGTACTTAGATAAATTTATAGACTAGCACCCAATTTTTAGTACCAATTTTCTGCTGTAATTACTTTCTCATTGATGGGACAAAACACCTGACTAAAGAAGCTGATGGTAGGAAAAGGTTGTTTTTTTTTTTTTATTTATTACCTCACCCTGTGATCCAAGCATCAAAACATATGAATTTATGGGCAGAATCTTCCACAAATCATCACACCTACTGATACTCCAATAAAATTAAGTATAATGAGTTAAATGTTTTGTGAATGAGTATTATCATAATTATAATATAAGAAAGATGTCATCTATTCAAATTTTAGCATTCGGTAAATTCTCATAACATATAAAATACTGTCCAAAACACCTAACATAAAATGAAAAGAGAAATTATTCTGCAAACCACATCTTCATAGTTAAATAGCCTGACAAAATTAAGGAGATTGTGTTATAAGTTCTCATAAACAACAACCTAAGGTTTAGTACAAAGAGTGGCCACGGTCATCTGCGCTTCCAAACCTGAAAGGAACATCCTTGTGTCCTCTTTCTGGATTGATATTTTAGCAACATGGTGGTTAGTGACTTAAATTTTGTAGAGTAACTGTCTGTTTTACTTTTAGTACTTCTTTTTTATATTCCAAGGTATAATATGTCCACTTTCTTGGAACTAAGAATTTCAGAGTTTAGCTAGAGTCATCAAATAATGAAATTATAAAGAGGGTATAGATATACGTATATTCACTCCTTACTAAATATAATATAGAATGTGTAAAAGGTATAAGTCCTCTCAGTTTTATTTTCAAATGTGTATTTGATTTCTGTATAAGAACTGGCATGAAAAGAAATAATGTTCTTCTATGTATAATTTCAATAATTATAAATGAATTCACCAAGATGAGTTCATAAAATAAATAGGTATTAATTTACAACTTACTTTATAGGAATATAAAGATAATATTTTGACTTCCTAAAAAGTAAGAATACTTGATTTCAAAACTTAACAATGAAATACTGTTGCAATATAAATTCAATAGCTGATTAAATATATAATTTTAAAATCTTAATATGCACAGTACAGGAGACCCATGAGCCAATGGTGCTGGGTGATATAGGTCCTAAAGACTAATAGCAGAAGGCATGTTTGTATAGCCTACCAATCTATTGTGAGATTCTGACCCTAGCTTTCTTCCATGTGAGACAACTTAAACAAACAACCTAAAAGCAAACTCATAATGTTTTATTGCTGGAGCAATTAAATATGAGACTGTGTCTCAAAAATGATAAATTAACTTCTGGTTTACACTGGTTATAAGTGGGAAATAGATTGAGGGAGAAAATTATAAAAATTGTTTGCCTTAGAAACACTAATTGGGTTATCAAGGGAAACAACTTTGCAGTGGCAGGCAAATCTAGCCAGAATTTAGAAAACTGAGACTGCTTAACTTGAGCTATGCACACACCTATTATCCAACAAAGAACAATGCAACCAGGAACTCCCACCATTATCATGCTGTCCTCCCATCTTTCAAAAAATTAACTGGTCTTTTTGACCTAGCAATCCTTAGAAACTCACCTTTTGTGGCTATTTTGCATCCAGTCACATCCATGAATGGAAACTATAGAGGTCAGAGATCAAACTGGCCTGAATTGGTTTTAGGTATATACGAGTAAAACAAACTATATATGCACAATGAGCTTTTAGGGAAATGTAACATCTATTTAACATCTATTTAACATCTATTTAACATCTTATGCCTGTTTATGACTGAACATGCACACAATTAAAATCAGATGCATCTTGGGAAAGAACATGCACATTTAAAAAGGATTATATAACCCAAGCTTTTCAATCAACACACACACACACACACACACACACACACACACACACACACACACTGTCTTGTGCAATGTCCCACTGCACTTGAGTACTCAAACCAGTATCCAGCTTGTACTTTCCCTGTGCTGTCTAATATCACTTCTCATTACATTATTATGTGTGTGTGATTTTTCAATCCTTAATAACAGGTGTCAAAAGCCTGGACAGATCTGGTCCAGACGATGATCACTGGCAGCAAGTTTACAATGACTGATTATAAAAGTTGGCCCTCTGAGATGCTGTGTGCCATCTTCCCTTGGAAAATCTATTCATAGCCCTTGCAAATGTGTTTTAATTTATGTTATTTTAATGGATCATGTTGAATCATTCCTCCAAGTGTGAAAGAACCAAGAATGCCCCATCATAAGTAGTTGATAACTAAAATGTTTCCATTTAACTTGTTTTAGTCTGTTGTTTGTTTTGCTGTTTTGAGCTAGAGTCTCATATAGTTCAGGCTGACCTTGAACTTGCTATGTAGTAGAAGATGTATGTCCTTGAATTCTTAATCCTTCAGGATCCACCTTCCAAGCACTAACATGATTGGCACGAACCACCATTTCTGGCTTCCATGTCTTTTGAATAAGGGTATATTTGATCACATTAATTAGGAATGAGGAATAAATTACTATTAAATGAAATTCATACTTTCTGTGGGCTTGGTTTATTTTTAACATGAGCAATATCATATGAAGGTATCCACTTGATAACAGCTTATAGTCAGTGAAAATGTATGCATACTGATACTCTCTAACTCTATATCTAAATATATTCAGGTTTCATATTGCAAACCAAACTATTAAATAAATCATATATATTTAATCCCAAGAAAACTATAGGAAAGAGCCTTATTAAAACAAATAAGAAATCAAGTGACTTACAGAAACACAGTACCTACCATGATCAAAGTGTGTTAAATAGATTTTACACTTATCTAAATATGTTTTTTACTTTATAAACTCTACATTATTTGCTCTAGCAAAATATTTTGATGAAACTTAAATATTGTCTAGTATTTCTATCTTTATTTAGGTTGTTATTCATAGTGCCTTGAACTCAAAATATTGTAGCAATTACTTTTCTGACAAAAGATAGCACATAGCATTCTTCATGCAAAATTTTACAACCTGTAGACAGCAATAATGCCTAGTATTTATTGAATAGTAACTATAAGCTAGACTTTGACTACTCAAACAACAGTAATTCACTTATGAATAACATATGCTATTACTCAAGGTTGTTATTCTCTCTGTCTAAATGTGAGAAACTAGGACACAGAGAATGTAAATAACTCATCAACAGTCTCTCTTAATGTTGAAGCTATAACTTATAAGGCATTCTGATTATGGAATTAATATTTGCCATCATTAGCTTAAAATTATTTAGACTATTGTGACAGTTTTGGATTAAGAAAATTATGCTTTTAAAAGTTTACCTTAGCTGTTCTTGACATTAAATAATACTAGCCTCAAATATTGGAATTATGATGTTTCCAAAAATCTCCAAGTTTCCTTTGTGTCCCTCCTTTCTGCTTTCTACCAGAAAGGTATATGTTTTTAGACAGATTTATTGGCTCCTATAGTTTTGTTGGTTGTTTTCCTGATTGGTTTGAACATTGATTGTTCTTTACTTTTTTCTCTGTTCATATTAGAGCCTTCAAAGAATGGGGGAGCGTGAACATGAATATAAATTAATGGGAACATTACCAATTTTGAATTTGTTCATGTATTATTCTCAATTAGAATAACAAAACAAATAAAACAGACATATAGATTTTAGATATCACCAAATATTAACTTTTCCTACTTAGGTAGTCTTAGTAGCAGTTATAGGCAAAGCCTTTGCTGATACTGTAATAATGTTATATATGGCGGGTTAAATGTAAAGTGTCCCCCATAGGTTCATTTGTTTGTATACTTAATTGAATACACTATTGAATCCCAAGTTGTAGGCACAATTTTGGAAGCTTGTGGAACCTTTAGGTGACAGAGCCCTTCTGGAGGAAGTGTGTCACTGGGTGTAAGCATTGAGGCATTATAACTCAGCTTCCTTGCTGGGCTTACTCTTTACTTTCTCCTTGTAGCTGTGGTGATGTGACTCTGGCTTCCTATTTCTGCCATGCTTCCCCTCCATGCTGTAATTCCCCTTAAAACTTCAAGCCAAAATAGACTACTTCCTGCTTGCCATTGGCTTCAGGTGAGGTTTGTCTCATCAAATAGAAGGTAACAGATATATTGATGTAGTGAGCATCCCAGGTAATCATTAGAAAAAATATTAATGTAAGAACTGCCTTCTTTGTCTACCCCTCCAAAATAGTTGCTACAACTGAAAGACTCACAGACCAGGACAGGGTGGTTTCAGGACCAGAAATAAACTCAACTCAAAGTCTGGGACAGGTGCCAACAGCTGCACAGTTATCTGTTACTCAGCTTCAGACACATCCATATATTATGGGTTATTTAATTGTATTTTTAACAATCTTCAAAGCATTCAAGGACAAATAAAATAATAGTTGAATAAAACAAAAAATATCTGAGTGTACTTCCAAACCTTCAAGCAATGAAACAGTGGAAAATTAATTATATCAAAAATATTTTGTTCTTCAACTGCATAATTATTAGAGTTAAAGTACAGCTAGAAAACACATTTTTGTAAATAGTTGAAGTTAAGAGATAAAAAAATCAAACTCCTGCTAAACCAGATATCCAAAGACACAGAGGCTCCCAAGACCTCATCACTGAAGCAAACCTGAAATGAACCCAACATGGCTCAGGGAAATTTGTGCAAGAGGGGGCTGAAAAAATGTCAGAGCCACATGTTGGGTCATGATACACAGAGACATTGCCTCCTATGCATAACTGATGCTAACCTCACAATGCATGATCCATATTCTACAACAAGGAGGGTCCCTGTGGAGTGGGGTGGTCACGGAGGAGTCTAACAATGATACCAACTTGATTGTATGAGTACAAAACAAATAAAATGTAGACAGAAAAATCAAAATATATGAAATATGTAAATGTAAAACGATACTTTATGTTTTCAGGAAACAAGTTATTTTGTATATTATATTACAAATTTAAACACAAAGGGAAATATAATATTTAATACTATTAACATAATGAAATATTTATTTATTGTTTTAAGTAGGTAAGTCCCAAAAGGCTATGAGATTGCATTTTAATTCTCTGTAAGTCCATGATTCATAAGCACTGAACAAATTGAAATAAATATAAATATGTATAATCATGTATAACAAGACATTTATCATAACATTAACTAATTATTTAATTAATATATCATAGGATATATTATTCAAATATTTGCCAATATGCAAAAATAATACTACAAAATTGGAGGGTGAAAGCTTCCATTAACAATCGTTTTAATTACTTTCAGGCATATTTTGTTCAGGTAAGCAGTTGCCAGTTAAATAAGAAGGAACATTTTTGGAGTTCTTACTTAAACTTTCATTATATGATCCTTTGTTAAAATTTTCATATAGTGCTTTATGATGTCATAGTGCTTAGTGCTGCCAAATAATAACAATTATGTTAACTATCACATTCTTTCAGACCTTTAATGAATGTCAGAAATATACCTAGATGTAGCTAGCCACTGGGATAGAATGATTTTTGTGCCATTCATCCTTAGAAAAAGAAATGTAAGTGAAGGATTATTTGCAGTTCATTTACAATGGATCTTCTGAATAGGCTACCCAGGGCTGATAGGCAATACATATCTATACTTACAGCATTACTCATTTTGAATTAGGATTTAGCACGTGATAGCAGCTAATGACTAAATTTGATTCTACATTTAGACATAAATGTGATGGAAAATGAATATCAATTTTCAGATATTGTGGCTAAGGAACAGTGACAACTGACAGTTGGTGAGAGGGATTGTTATTTATATGCATGACAGTCTTATACCTTCAAACCTGAAAGGATTTGTGAGGGTATGGATAGCTGCAAAATGAGGTCTACTAGACAAAAATTCCCTTTGTATAGATTCCTTTATTATATTGGGATTGGACTGCTCATCTATCATTACTGAGGATTTTCAGAAATAATGTCTTTTATATAACTTACTATATGGTCTTTTCAGGATGACACATTTGAAATATGAGAAGAGAAATAAGGATAGGCAGCCTGAGAAGTCAAATATTAGATAAAACATAAAATAAGACTTTAAGATTCATGTGGCAATTAGAGAAAAGACCATTTGGCTGGTGAATATAAATTAACTGTAACATACATATTAACTGTTAGGAAAGAGGAAAAAATCAAAATCATATTTACTACATGAATTTTTGAATAGGGACACTTTAAGCAATACAAAAGAACTAAATAAAAATATAAAATATATAGTTATATGATAATCTAACAAATGTTAATTAAACCAAAGTTATTTAGAATAAATAATGCTATGGTAACAAATCAAGATAAGCATAATTACTTTTTGTTTTAATTTTTAAAATATTTTTATTTATTTATTTGAGAGAAAGAGACAGACCACGAATGACTATGGGCACACTATGGTCTCTTGCCACTTCAAAGGAACTCCAGATGCATGAGTCATTTTGTGTACCTGTCTTTAGTGGGTACCGGAGAATCAAATCCAAGTCTTCAGGCTTTGTAAACAAGCACCTTTACCCTTTGAGTCATCTCTCCATACCCTGCTTCTAGTTTTAATATGAACATTTTCTTTGCTGTTCTACTGTCTATAATGTATACAAATCAACAGATGTCTTGAATGATCAAATTATAATCTTGTAAGAAAGTTATGATGTATGGAAGGAATTTTGTAACCAGCTAGTTTGCCAAGTTTTCCTTCAATGGTATCACAATAGTGAGATAGTAGTGTGCACTCCTTCATCACAAATTGGGCTTGTAATGGTGTTCCAACCAAACTAAGGCAGCTTTCTTACTACTCTATACATGTGCAGTGATTTGATTCAGGTGTCCGCCATAAACTTAGGTGTTCTGAATCTTAGGTTCCCACCTGATGGAGAGTTGGGAATTAGCGCTTCCTGGAGGCAGTGTATTGGGGGCAGGCTAATAGTCATTATAGCCAGTGTCACCTTGCCAGTGTATGGATTTCTCTTCTATTACTGTTGTCCACCTGATGTTGGCTCATATTGTTGTTTTCCACTGACATCATGGAGCTTCCCCCTCAAGCCTGTAAGCCAAAATAAACGTATTTTTTCCCCACAAGCTGCTCTTGTTTGGGTGATTTCTACCAGCAATCTGAACCTGACTGCCACAACATTCTCATTTCTCTCTTCTCTTTCCGCTTTCCTGCATCTCTCCTAGCCTTGATTTAGTCTTCAGTGCAGAAGATAAAACACAGAGCCTTTTGCATGTTAAATAATCTACATACCCAACCCAACAATGATTACTTTTACATTCATAGATAAAAAAAGACATTCAGCTCTTTCAGAAATACAGTTACATTTGTTATACAACTAAATCATCCCTCAGAGTCAGTCTTTAATGACATTTGAGTTTCCTTCCCATTCTTTCTCTTTATCCATGTGTTTAGGAAGGACTCTGGTGAGCTACTTTCCCCATATGTTTACATGGTTAACATTTGAGTTATCTCTATAGATTTTCCAGGATCAGAAGTGATTCTCAAGCTTTAGTACTTAAAAAGAAGAATAATAGTTATCATTCAGGTTGGGATTTCCTTCTTGGGACCACAGACAGTTTGTCCAGGCAGCCAGATACAGTAAGACCTGAAGAGGACATTCCTAAAAAAGATACAAAAGGCCACTGTGGATGTCATTTACAGGTTCTGCAGTTCATTTTTGCTCTAAAAAAAATAAGTCAGTGAATGAAAAGAAAGATTAATTTATTCTGTATTTACAGGAGTAGAATTCAATTTTTAAAAAACTAAGAGTTAGAATGGAGAATTCTTAATAACTGAAAGCCATTAAGTGTTTATTCATTCATTGCTAGTATTCTACAATGATTTGAGCCTTCTGCTCTTCACTAGACCCAGAACATGAGCACACTTGAACTAGTCCATGTCCCCATGAAAATTATATATTTTATGTAGATGTGTGACAATCTTACTTCTACTTGGCATAAATAATTCTGTATTTAAGTCTATGCATGATAATTTTTTATTAAATCTTATACCTGAGAATTTCATTCTCATGTCCCTATGAATGGAACCTGTTAAAATCTTCCTCCATTTTAAAGTTAGTCTTCTATGTTTGTTCTTATTTTGTTCATTAGTGAAGCAGGTCTGATAAGGATTGCCTGCATATAGACCCAATGGAGCCAGGAAGATAGACCATGGGGTTGTAGTTGACACACACTAGCTTGTTATTAGTATGACATAGATTTATTTCCTTTGGGTCTAATAATCTACTTTCTTCTACCCTCCACTTTGGATAGCAGATGACTTAAAACTATGTTCAAACACTTAATTTTGAACCTAAAATATGTTTCACCAAGAATAAGATGTGAACAAGGTTACCATGCCACAGTCTGAGGCATTACTGTTGATATTGAATGGGTTGGAAGCTGGAAAAGCTGGGTGGTCCGAAGCATAGGAAAATAAAAATAATGATGGAATGTAATATCCAAAAGATTAATGACACTTCTATGAAAAGTCATATGTAAGTTTACCCATTTCAATGGGTTCTAGTTGTTACTTACTTTGAAAAGAATCTTTGCAGGTATCCTATTTTACAGATTTCTTCCTTCCCAACATTACATCTTTTGCAGTCAGGTTTGCATTGCTGACAGAAAACACCTGACCAAGGACATTTGTGGGGGAGAAAAGGGTTTATTTTGGCTTAGAGGATAAGCTCCATAATGGCAGGGGAAAATGATGGCATGAAGAAAGGATGGACATCATCTCCTTGCCAACATAAGATGGACAACAACAATGGAACATGTGCCAGACACTGGTAAGGGGGAAACTGGCTACAATACTGACAGGCCCACCACCAACAATACACTGCCTCCAGGAGATGTTAATTCCCAAATCTCCATCAGCTAGGAACCTAGAATTCAGAACACTGAAGTTTATGGGGGACACATGAATCAAACCATCACCATTCCACCTCTTGCCCCCATAAATGAACATTCATTATGATGAACATTCATTATGTAAGCTGCAATGCATTCAGTCCAGTTTTAAAAGTCCTCATAGCTCTCTGATTTGGTAGGCATTGCTTTTTCTCTGTGTTGGTCTCCTTCCCCCTTGTGCTGGTATCCGGTTCATCAGGAAAACAGCACCCTTGCTTGTTTCGCCAATTTGCCTTAGTTTCAGTCAGAACCCTTTTGAGGTATGATGGGGTGGCTCTCTCTTTAGGCTCTGCATCTATCTGAAAAAGACAAGCAGATTCTCCAATGGAGAGTAAGTTAGCACCAGGTCAAATGAGATAACCCTTACTTTTTTATAGAGTTTAATGGGTATAGGCCCTCTTGTACCCCATGATTGATGGTAACTTGATATTTGAGAGTGGGCTTATGTTTGGATATGGTTCTGACTTGTTTCCCAGTTCTAGCTATGGGTCTCATACCACTGAGGGGATCAGTTAGCCAAATCAAGAGCAGTTGGTTCCCCACCATTGCTGTGTGCCACTATTGCACTTGTGTGGGCATCACAACAGGTTATTTGCTGCTACATAGGTTGGACCATGAGTTATTTGGCAGATATTGGTCATTTCCCCCAGTTGCCCATGTAGCACCTTCTGGCACTAGACACACTGACTGTCTGGGGACTGACTCTCTCCTGTCTTCTAGCCATGCCATTCCATTTTATGTGTCAGATGCATATGGTGTCTTGAGCAATATGGTCTTACCACTAACCTTTGGTGGGTCATCAAATACTCTGACAGAAATCTGTCATTCTTTTAGGAAGCCTTGTAGATTTTTCTGATCAAAAGCTCATTGTGGGTGATATCCCCATGCTGGTACTGGAAGTTGTTGGGTCATGATATACAGAGACATTTATCATACCAATAACTGTGGGCTAACCCCACAATGCATGACCCAAATACCTCAACAAGGAGCGACCAATGGGGAGGGGGTAGGTCATTGATGAGCCTAATAATGGTACCAAACTGCCTGTAATTGCAGAACAAAAAACTAATTTAAAAAAAAAAAAAAGGTCTCCATAGCTTTTTTAAATCCTAATGATGTTAAAACATTTCCAATTCTGACATCTTTTAATTGAGCCATAATACCCCCCCCCAAAATCAACAACATAATGACACAGAATAAACACACTGCATAAGATGGCACTGGACATAGCAAAGCAATATTCAATGATAAAAGTTTATACAGTGCAAATATAAGTCTGTAGCTCCATGTCCAACAAATCTAGCCAGTAACAAGTCTCCAACTTAGATAATTCTCACCAGCAAGAAGTCTCTAGAGTTCCAATTCTGCCTTTCCAGCTGGGCTACTCACAGTGCTATAAAACTTTATTCTGGACTATAAGCTCTCCTTATCAGCCATCTTGTGGTCCCAGCATCTCTAGTGTGTCTTGACTATAACCCCATGGTCTATCTTCATGGCTCCATTGGGTCTATATGCAGGCAATCTTTAGCAGACATGCTTCACACTGCCCATGACCATTTCCAAAACACAAGACCATGTTGCAAATTCAATTACCCTCTCTTTCCTGTATTTCTTATACTCTGTAACAACAGATGGGGTGCCCATTTATGAATACAGAGGTGAATAAAGCAGGTTTTGAAGAACAAGACACTCCTTGAGCATTCAGGCCCCTTCAAAAGAGTGTACATTCTTCCTTTTGCCCCAATCTAAAGGTTATAATCTCTCATATAATTGTAACTAAATGGACAGAAGTCAACCCAAAGATATCTTTCTGTACCATATTCCTCTGCATACACCAGTCCATTTCTACACTATGCAACCCTGTATGAGTTTTCAGGATAAGAGCATAATAGTAAGCCTCTCACACAAACTGCTTCTACCCAGTCCAAGCAAAGCTCTTTCTCATCCTTATAAGCCAAACCTTACAGTCCATAATTTTTTACTGCATTTAGGACTTTCAATTCTGGCCAGAGTCGTCCATCAAGCTATATTTGCAGCACTTCAAGCATGTCTTAGGCCAAGGTTTAAAATCCTTCTACATTCCTCTCAAAAATCAGCTCCAAAAGGCCAAAAGCCACATAGTCAGGTGTCTATCAAGAAAGACACCACTTAGGATTGGGCTGATACTGAAAATACAACCATGGCAATTATTCAAATGTTTAAATATGAAATTTTAATAAGATGCAACAATTTCACCCTGATCTATATACTTGAAAACAGAGCTAAAATCCTCCTGTATTCACTGACAGAATCTAAGAACCACTCCTGTCTATAGATGAAGCATCCAGAATGGTGTTTGCCCCAGAGGAGGACAGATAATCATTTCTATTGGAATTTTATTCCAGCCAGCATAGTTGCTTGAACTGGTCCTAGGACATAAATCTACCTTAGGTATAGACAACTCAAAGGAGCATAGATAGAACTTGGTTCTTCCTCAGTAGTGAAAGAATATGAGCATACATACAACTTGATAGCACTGTTGCCAACAGACATGGCAGAGAACTTGGTATTGAGCCATTGACTATGTTCTGACCAGAGGTAGGCAAAATTCTACAGTGCCCCACTCAAGGAATGGTTGTGGAGGAGGAGCCTTGAATAAGCCCCATCTCAGAGGGAGGCATGAGGCAGTGTACTGTTCTTTTTAAGTACCATGATGGGGTTCATAGTGAACAACATACCAATCATGGACTTGTTGCAACCTGGGCATTATTCATCCTCTAATCCCAAAGTAGTTATAAAATTTATAAAACAGACTATGGCACATCTGAAATAAGGCACTGTTCAGTGTTGAAAAAGTAGAATTAAGACTGAGAGAAGCCTGGCAGACCACTTAGCATGTTTGCAATGACAGATACAACCAAAAGCACAGAAGACCAATAACACTGCGTTCTGACAAGCATAATAACATTTTTAATGCAGTGTGCTTGTGTACAGTATGTGTGTCATGGTGTATATAGTGTATGTCTATGTGTGTGTGTATAAATGCACATGCTGCCCTGGGCATGTGCTTGTAGAGTGCAAAAGGGAAAGTCAAGTACCCTCTACCATTGCTCTTTTGTGTGTCTCCTTGAGGTGGAATCTCTTACTGATTCTGTAGCTTAATGTTTTCACAAGCCCCAGAAATTTCCCCGTTTATGTTACTCAAAAAACTGAGATTACAGGCAAGTGTGTCTATACCCAGATATTTACATAGATACTGGGAATCAAACTCAGAAGGTCTGAGGTATTTCAGATCCTCATCCTTTCAGAGGAAGCACTGAGCCTTTGAGCACACTTTCCAGTGTAGAGCATCAAGAACTTTCTGGAAACTGAGTTTTTCTTACAGTTGAAATAAAGAGCGAGAAAATGACCAGATGGTAATTTGCACAGAATTCTCCAAGTATGTTAAATGGCTATTTTATAGAAGGGGTTGAATAAACTTGGGGGCTTGAAGAGATACTTGTGTACCAGTATGTATTGCATTCATATTCGTAGTCACCAAAAGAGGGCAACCTCAGTGCTCTTTAATGTCTAAACAGAATTTGGCACATTTAATAGGCTAGTATACACTCATAAAGTCTGTGGAGATTCCAATGTACAAAAGGGCATGAAGAAATACTGAAGATATTATGCTAAGTAAAATAAGCCAGATCTAAAATGATGAAACTCTATGTGGCAGTTGAGTTATGTGTCATGCATAAACTCATGTGCTCTGAATGCTTGGTCCCCAGGTGATGGCAATTTGGGAATTGGATCCTTACTGTAGGAGATATGCTGTTGGGGACAGTCTAATGGGTGTTATAATCAACTTTCTCTTGCTAGTGTCTGGCTCAATCTCCAGCCACTTATTGACACCTAATGTGGCAGAGGTGATGCCCAGTCTCTGTTTCATCCTCTTTCCTGTCATCCTGGAGTTTCACTTGCAGCCTATAAGCTAAAATAAATCCTTTTCTCCCATCAGTTGATTTCATTTGAGTGTTTTATGCCAGCAACAAGAAGCTAACTGGAACTTGTGGTGGTTAAGTTTCACTCTCAACTTGATCAGATTGGGAAACCACAGACAGTCCTCTTGGATGTGTCTCTGAGGTTGCTTCCTGGAAGGATTGACTGAAGGAGGAAGTACTTCCTCCAAAGCGAGACCTTCCCCCACAGTTAGCAGTGCTTCTGCTGGTGGGATTTATGATAGAAAAAAAAAAAAAAAAAAGACTTCCTCATACCTGGATGCCAGCTGCTTGCTGGAGAATGCCTGCACTTGTACACGCATAAACTCTCTGCTCAAATATACTTTAGAATTGGAAGTGAGTTTCATCAGTTTTCTAGCATTGACTGAAGACCAGCATCTCTGTAGGAATCCTCCAGGCCTTCAGTGCTGGATTAGGACTACTGAGACATCCAGTCTCATGGAATGAAAGCTCTCAGGTTTCTTGACTCTCAAGCCTAGAAACCACTATTGTTGAACTGCAGTCAGTTGATCCAATAAATTTCCTATTTTATACAATTTATTATATCTCTTCTATTCTTCTAGACAACCCTGACTAATACAGTATATTGTAATGTATGATTTCACTTATATAATATGCCTTTGAGAGGTATATTCATAGATTAAAGTTTATCAGGGACTAAGAGTTATAGATCATGTTGTCATATAACTATCAAGCTTCAATTTAGGTGATAAAGAATACTATGTGAAATACTTTTAGTAAATGATGTCATTGACTATTTTTTAAAAGTATATTGGTAGATAAATACCCAACTTTTGACTCAGAAATTTAGACTTTCATGAAGGAAATTTTATTTGTTTGTCCTCTGGTATTATTAACATCATGCTATACTTTATGTTTCACTGTCTTAGTAAAGAACACATGGGTCTAGAGAGACAGCTCAGTTGGTAAAGTATTTGTTATGCAAACATGAGGTCCACAAGAATGCTAGCTATGGTGCCATTTGACTGTAATCACAGCACTGCTGAAGCAGAGACAGAAGGAACCCTGGAGTTCATTGGCCAGCCTATACCTTAATTATTGACCTCCAAACACAATGAGATACCTTGTCTCAGAAAGATGTGTATGACATTCCTGAGGCTAAGGCTGTACTATGGTCTCCACATGCACATTCATACACATGTTCACCCATATACATATGAACACCCATACACATATATCACATACACATGATATCATGCAAGGGGTTGGAAGTACCCTTAAAGTTAACAAGATGTTTCACACATACCAGTGACAGCTATCATAAGTCTTTGGGAAAGAGCCCTACACATATGACACCAGGGTGGTGTGTCAGAACATAGCTCATTGTAATATTTTCCTTCAATTATGATGTAAAGTTTCTGTTCTGATTTAGTTTAGTTTACTAATGTAAAGTTATTTAAGAGAACATTTGGCATATGTATGTGTGGTTAACTGTCAGCACCTGCACACATAGTTTTTTTCATTTACTTGCCATCATGGATATAGGTGACCATTAATCCTGGGAATATTATCAAAGAAACAATAGCTGTAAATAACTTTATTTTTAATCCAGAAAATTATGGAAGAAAAGATTCAAGCATGTGAAACTACTAAAATACTTTATAAGTAGCATCACAACACTCTTTTCTGAGTGGGTATTTTAAAATCTTGTTTAAAACAGAAAAAAAAAAAAGAAAACAGAATATTGGACAGAAATATTGTGTATTTTATTTGCATTTTTATTTTTCATAAAGTTTATTTCTTCTGTAAATCAAAGAATATTCTTGTTTATATTTTCAAGAACTCAAGACTACCTAGCTTTTAGATCATTTACATTATATAAGGTTCATAAATGACCAAAGACCATGCAGAACCAGTTTGAGGCAGGAAAAAAAAAAAAAAAAAAAGTCTGTTTATTGGAGCCTGAGCTTCCAGACTATCTCTCAGGAGGAGATAGACAGAACAGTCTGTGTGACCCTATCTGGTTTGCATTTTTGTAGATACAGAGGACAAAGGGTTGGGGAATGCAGGGGAGAACATGGGCCAAACAGAAAAGCTAATTAGTGAGAGGGACAGAGATCAAATGGAGGAGGATAAGGTGCTATCAGGAGAGGAGCCAGGTTGTCTCTAAGATAAGATCAGCAGGTAACTGTGGATGAAGGCATCATTAAGTCAGAAGAGTGGGGAATAGGTAATATAAACATCTAACATTGCATCAATCAGGCGATTATTGTTCTGTTGCTTCATTTGGTCTCCATCTTGAGACTCTTGTCCTACCTAACATTGCAGCATTTTGTTAAGGATAAGGGACATGGTCAGGTCTCTCATTACTGCTTCCTGCTATGAGGGGGCATGTTCAGTTGTTTCAGGAGGTGTTGGTTTCAGTGGCTGGCAAGTCCCCTTTGAGTAGGCAACAGGGAGTTGTGTCTGAGGAGGCTAAACATTGGTACTGAGAAGTCGAATAAGTTAATTAAAGTTGGTTGAGTGAGGGATGTCGGAGATTTTTGTACCTGGTTTTGTATGTATTTTTAAAGGAGGGGGCTAAAAGAAATATCTCCATTAATGGTTCAAGTAATGGTAGTAGTCAAGGCCAAATAGATCAAAAGATACCCCATGTTTCTAAGGACAGTGGGACATTGGGATAGACCCTGTTGGCCAGAGCTTGGAGTTATCTATTTTTTATCTCTAATTTTACATTACTTGATTGGTTTATATAATAGCAACATTCCTAATTTAAGAAGAGATAGTTTCCTCCCTTCACAGCTGTGATGAGGTTGAGGCCATGACAGTTCTGAAGGACTACTGATATCAATAAAGTGAGCTACTGCTGTAGCATGTGAAGGGCCATGGCAGAGTCCTTAATGGCTGTACCCAGTTCTGTGGAAACTGTTTATAAGAGATTATCCTGTGACTCAGCCCACCTGCAGCCAGTACTGTTACTGTTATAGAGGAGGCAAGACTGATTTTTTATTAGTATAGGGGTTAGAATTTCAGTAGCCTCTATTTGAACCCAGAGTGTCTGTTAGCATTTTAGGACTTGGAAGGTGATCCAGAGGACCCAGGTAGATGGAGTTGGATTGTCACAGAACTATCTTAGTATGGGCTACAGATGAGAGGATATAAGTTTAAGATTTCAGTTAAATACACAATCCCAAAATTTGCAGAATTATCACCACAAATGGCAGGCATGACCATCATGAAGATCTAGAAGTTTACAAAATGGTGTGGTCGATATCTGTTCTTCTTACAGTGAGTACATATCTGAAGGTACATTTTGAGCTGTGATGATGAAATCTTTTGAAATATACCTTGCATTTGGCTAAATTTTTCTATTGAATATTCAAGACTAAGTAAGTGGCCAAAGTTTAATTTTATATTTTAACTGTGAAGTTCAGTTGTGGCTCTTTGAGTCAGACTTTTAGGGACCTGGAAGGAGTTCTATGGCTCTCTCAGCATTTGTGCCATCTGCTGGGATGAGTCAGGGCCTTGATGACATGTGGCTTCCCTTTCCTTGGAAGCATTAAGGGATTTTCCCTCTGTTTTGACTCTCATTCTGCAGTCCACATAGTTTTGGGTAAACATTTTGGGGGGTTCTCCATGTCTTCTCTGATCAAGAATATTGATTAATTACTAAGAGCTTTAGGATCCTCTAGTTAAAGAGGGGTCACATTGTCTCTTGAGCCCTTTGATCTTGGAGGGTCTGAAAACAAAATATTGGGTACCCTTTTAACTCCAAATCCACATTTGTTCTAGCTACTACATCACTTAATAACCATTAAGCACCTAGGAGAAAAATAGGAATATAGAGTATTTCTGTGTCATTTATCTTTAACAAAACAGATCTAGTTAAAACATAATATTAAAAAAAAAACCTTAATATTTTGTTGTAATATTTAACTTAGTTTTCTGATGACTTGATAATCCATATCTGAAGGAAAGGAAACATATATATTATTTAACTTTTGTAAGTACAGATAAAACATGTTAATAATCCTGGAGACAATATTTATTAACATAAATATAAATATTAACTATGACTTTTATTGAGTTTCTGTGTCCTGGACAGAGCCATCAGTTTTGTTTTACATTGGAGAATCTGAACTTGACTATGAGACAAATAACAATTTTTTGTCATTAACAGTAAATTTTATCAGTATAATTTTCAACCATTTTATATTGTTCCATCAACAAACCCAAATCAAGCAATCTGTCAGAAATTAAGATATTGTAATAAGCATTAAACCCCTATAAATTTGAGTCTGTCAATCTAAAATCAGAGTAGAATTTTAGAAATTTTTTTATACTTAAAACTCTTTGACTATTGTTGTAACAGATATGAACAAGGATTTATGGTTTTAAAGTTGAAAACCTAAAAGTCTGTCTTTAGTAACTTAGAATTACCTTTAAATATATCTATGTACTTATGTACATTTTAGTAGATTTGTTTTATATTGTAAAACTGAATTAGACATCAACTTAATTCTGAAGAAGTCAATAACAATTAATCTAATGCACCTTGTTTAGAGTTGCCTTGATTAACATAAATCAATTTTATGTCTCATTACTTTTGTTACCCATGGCTATTAAATGAACAGATATCTAATAGTGTATATTTATATTAAATTGCTTGTAAATAACAGATTTTAGCATTACAAAACATTTTTGGCCCAATAATTGTGAAGAGAACTGCTCAAAAGTTCAGAAAACACACAGTTTACATAGTTATCAGAATATGGGGAGACTTCTTTATATCCTTATGAACAAAAGTTACAATGAATGAATTTAGATTATGACTTTTATAAAACTTGAGGTATAAACAGAGTGACTATTTAATAGAATTAGTTTATTTTTTATCTTTTTTGTTTTTTTATTTATTTATTTGAGAGCGACAGACAGAGAGAGAAAGAAGTAGATAGATAGAGAATGGGTATGCCAAGGCCTCTAGCCACTGCAAAGGACCTCCAGACGCATGCACCCCTTGTGCATCTGGCTAACGTGGGTCCTGGGGAATCGAGCCTCAAACCTGGGTCCTTAGGCTTGACAGGCAAGCATTTAACCACTAAGCCATCTCTCCAGCCTAGAATTAGTTTTATAAAGGAAAAATTAATAAAAATAAAATAAATAGTAATACTATTAAGACTCCATTTTTTGTAGTTAAAATTTTAACATAGAAGCATTACCAACTTAACTAAACATTTGAAGGCAATTTTTATAATTATTACCATGAGCAGAATAATATCAGTGAATCGAGTTTCAGACTTTATAGCCTGTTGATTTGAGACTTTTTATAATCCTATGAAACACTTTTTAGAAGCATGGATTTGTAACTGTAGGTAAAACTTGATAACTGTTCTGGACATAATATAAGACATTTGGAAATCATTTCATTAGTAACAACAAATGTGAACTACATTTATTATATAACAAAGATTATCTGTTCATAGTGATCTTACACAAGAGAGAAATTGAGAGACAATCAAAATTATGTGCTGCTTGTCATTTTCCTTTTCTCATCCAGAGACAATATTCTAATTTGCCTAAGGACAAGGTGTGGATAACACATGGTTTTAAATATGCTTTAAATGGGATCTCAGTGAGAGGGTAGGACAAACCATTTCTTAGAATCCAGCTTACCATGAATTTAAATAGCATATCCCAATTAATATTATTTACATTACAGTAAAGTAGAAATAATCATTAACAAATATCTCTAAACATTGAGCAAACCTACCAGTCCAGAGGTGTCTGGTTTTTAGCCTTTACCTGGCTGACTTTAGATCAAACTTGTTTCTTGAGCCTGTGTGCCTGGCTGTGGCATGGGGTCTTTCTGTCACCATCCTGCAGTTGTTTGTCATCTAGGATCCATTATAGCCTTGTTTATGTGCGTCCCACACACAGCATATCCCCACATTCAGAGACCTACGTGTAGTCTCGTCAGCATGACTGTGCATTTTGTTTCAATCTGCCTCTCAAAGCATTATTGCAGCCACAAACAAGTACAGCCAGAATCTCTATTTTGCACAGATTAGCACTGATCATTAGTATCTGAAATTTAGGATAATGTTCAATTGCACATTCACGCACAATCATTTAGAGTTTAAAATAGCTTTTTTAAAAGTTATTTTTATTAACTTTTGTTCCTTTGTATAAACGGGGTCAGTCTCACCTTGGAGACAAGAATCTGGTGAGCAGAGCAAGCACAGCAGATAGGACAGGTGTGTAGAGCAAAAGATGTGTGAATATGGGAAATTCTGAACCACTTGTCAGTGCTATGGCAAAAGTTTATTAAAATAAGTAAGAAATTGAAAATACAAAGATATGGATGCATTATCTAATTTATATTGAGGCCAAGCCTTGTAATAAAGGATTAAATGATGTTCTGCAGTAGAAGACGAGCGTGGTGATAGAGCCAGACTTGTAAGTCTGATTTCCCATCTCAGATGAAAGAGAGAAGGAAAGGTTGTAGGAAGAGACTCTTGTAAGGACGAGATGAGGAGAAAGGAAGGCATGTTCCAGAAAAAGTAATTATTAGTTGTGAAGAATGAGCTCTCATCAGGAGACAGAGAGAGACAGAGGGTGCACGTGTTTGCCTTGGCAGCAGGTGGGCGGGGACACATAGACCAGAGTGGCTTGGGCTCAACGTGGCATGGACTTGTAAATTAGAGTGGCTTAGTGTCTTATGCTTGGGACACTCAATTCGACTGTCATGGCTGATACCAGTAGTAACAGAGAAGCTGTAGCAATTGACCTAGGTGTCAAGAATGGCTGAGGAAACCCAGCAGACAGGAGGGCCGGTTAAAAAAGGGGCAGGGGGGGAGGGAGAAGGGGGGACAAGTTGGTCCTTCTTTGAGTGTGGCCCAGAAAGTTCTGTGGTGGGGGAAGGGGCAAGGAGCGTCCCCTTCTTCTCCTATCAGAGAGAGTTTGGTTAAAAAAGGAGGAGGGAGTGTGTCCCTAGAAAAGAAAACTGAGCAGAAAGTTGCCTCTCAGGGCACTGTGGGACTGGGGGAGAGAGTCTAAAAGTGATGAGACAGCATCTTTCTCAAGACCTGGGGAGCCCATAAATGGGCAAGGGGTGTGGCCTGACCTCCCTGTATGGTTTAGAAGAGAGGGAGGGAGGAATTATACCTCCTAGAGAATAGCAGGCCAACCTACAATGTGAGAGATGCTCTCTGAGGGGAATGTTTAGAAGAGAGAGATAAGGTGGGGGGGGGAGAGAAAAATATGGGGAGAGTACCTCTGAGAGCAAGCTAACTTGTGGAAGACACTAAGGGTAGAAAATGTGGGTAGAGGGAGCCGAATCATGGTGAGTGATGAAGCTAGCACCTGGCAGATGGCCGGAGACTGTCATAGGGTCAGTATTAACTTGCTGGCCTGGTCTGGGGGGGAAGGAGGTCTGTACACCCAAGAAGGCAACCGGAAGCCTCCTATCCCAGTCACAGCGCCAGATGGCAGGTTCCTGAATAACCAAAGACCATGCAGGAACACTCTGAGGCAGGAAAAAACAAAACAAACTAACAAAAAAAAAAAAAAAGGTTATTGGGTCCTGAGCTTCCAGGCTGTCTAATATGAGGGAGGAGAAAGAGAGAGAGGGGGGGAGAGGGGAGGGGGGAGGGGGGAGGGAGGGAGGAAGGAAGAAAGAAAAGCCAGCATGACTCTGGATAGTTTGGGTTTTTTATAGAGTTTTTTTTTTTTTCTTCTTTTGGGAGGGGTTA
The DNA here is from genome assembly GCF_020740685.1 of Jaculus jaculus. Taxonomy (NCBI): domain Eukaryota; kingdom Metazoa; phylum Chordata; class Mammalia; order Rodentia; family Dipodidae; genus Jaculus; species Jaculus jaculus. The sequence continues at coordinate 55,893,976 of NC_059104.1, forward strand.
CAGAACACAATGGGTTGGGAAATGGAAGGGAGAGCAGGGACCAAACAGAGAATCTAATTGTCAGAGGGATGGAGATCAAACAAAGGAGGAGGAGGTGCTGTCAGGAGAGGAGCCAGGTTCTCACTAAGATAAGATCAGCAACAAACTATGGCTGAGGGCATTTTTAAGTGTGTGTGGGGGGGTAGTACTGGTTAGGCAACATAAACATCTAAAGTTGCATCATTCAGGCTGCTGTCACTCTCCTCCTCCATTTTGTTTCCATCCTGGGACTCTTGGCCTACCTAACAATAACTATTTGAAATATTTTTGTCATATTGTTCTCTTTACCAAACCTTTTCTCTAAATTTTCCCTCTGCATTTATCCTTCCATCTGAACAGTTCTCCTCTCTTGGTCTGGTTAATAACACTCTAAACTCAACTCTTCATCAAAGTTAATTCTTAGAACAAGAAAGATGTATTTTAAGAACTAGAGTTTTTCTAAAATGATTTCAATCATCAAATACTTTTCAAAGCCTTTTCTGTAGGAGGAAAATTGAAGGGGAATATAAATTAGTTACAAGGATAACCTGGGTTTCCTAGATATAGATGTCTTAATTCATATATTAGTAGAAATATCAGTCACAAAAGAAGTGAATGTAAATAAAGAATCCTAAGAAGGGTTTTGTCTAAGTTGATCAGGAATAAGAGACAAAGTGAGAGGCTAAAGGAGAGAGGAGGAGGAAGAGAGATTAAATTATATATGTTGGAAATGGAGTTTTTGTGGTGAACATCAAGGTATCTCCTATGCAGTGTCTGTGCAATGATTCATACCCATCAGCAATGAAAAGTTGAGTGAGTTCACCAGTAGATTACATTGGTTAGAAACATAAAATATTAGTGACTGTTGAAGTTATATGAAGGAACTTGAGTAATGCTAGTTTCTGCCCTCTTTTGCTCAGAGAATTTCTTTAAAATATTGAAGGACTATCTTGACAGAGTGACTTCCAGTAGGATTAAGCAAATTCCTTCATGAACATATTTTACTATTACAACTAAAATACATCAAGAAAATAAAATTAACCATATCATAATTCAAAGCTACAGAAAGGGCTAAAAAAGATACAATTAAAATATAAAAATCTCATAAGAAAATAAGTTCTATATAATGAAAATTAAGCTACTTCTGCACATAGGTCAGTCATATGATGACCAAAGCCAGGAATATTGCAGAAAACAAAGGTACAAACATTTCTGTGCAGCTCCAACATAGGTGTTTTTATCAGAATATATTTAGTATATTTTGACTTTCAGCTCTGAAGAAAATCTCTACCTTTCAAATGAAACCACTATTTTATTTGATTCAGAACTCACAACAGGAGACATCAGGTGACAGTAGACACAGAAATCAGATAGGGAATCAATAATTCACTTTCTTATTCGAAACTGACCTCAACCATAGCAACCTGTGCTGCCAAAGCTGTGATTTCAGTAAGGAACAAATAACCTGTGCCAGAATGTAAAATATTTAAAACAGTTGGGAGCTTCAAATTCTTATAAGATTCTAAGGACCCCGTGAAAAGTAGTATCCATGCTCTGGAAGGGCTTATAAGAAGAGAGGGCCCATGAAGTATTTGTGGTTTATTTCATTTTATTTTCTCTCTTAAAAAAATCCTCTCTCTCTCTCTCTCTCTCTGTAGGGGGAGGGAAGAAAGAGATGAAAATTCTTCAGTATGCATTAAGCATCTTTCATCCCATAACATTTGGTATTTTTCAGCTTAATTTCTTTCATGTAATTATCACATCATGTACTTTGCCATGAGATTTCTTCCTGGACTCATTGGCCCTTTAATGTGAGATTTTAATTTTTGCATAGTTCTTGTGAACTAAAGTCCCAGGAAAATCATGTATCTATCTCAAACAAGGCTGAATAAACTGACAGATCTCCTATAGAGATGCTATGTTGCTGCATAAGAGCCACATTTTCTTAGGCTACCAATAACTTCATCAATAGTCATTTATTAAACACCTCTGTGTGTAATCTGAAAACCTGGTGACTTATCAGTTGATCAACTGTCTCCTTTTCTGAAATGTCCCAGTAGAACCCCTGTTTTGACCCACCCAAATTTAAGAATGTCATCAGATAACATCTGAAACCTATAATGGAGGTTACCTTGCTTTGCTCTAACTCACCTGATGCCTTCATTTATGAGTTTCTTTAAATCTGTAACTATAAAAGGTTCAGGAAGCTATTAATTAATTTTTCTAAATGGTGACAATTGCAACAAACTATGACTCTTTAACAAGAATTCTTACAGAAAAACAACGAAGTCAGAAAGAGTTCAGTCTGGGGTACGAAAGTCTAGGTATTGGAGAGACATGAAAAGGAAAATTCAAAATAAGTGATTGAGGGATGAATGGATCTATTGGATAAATGATTAATGATGGGAACCCCCATTTGTGGTTGTTTTGTCTCTCACCTTTAATATAATAATTGAAAGTAGAAGTTCAGGAAATAATAAGTGCTTGACGGCACATACATGGGGAAAGTGTGAAAATAGTTAATCATTATAGGGGCCTGACAACTTTACTTGAGGTGAATAATTATGGGATTGTCTGAATAACAAAAAGTTTCTATGAATTCTGTGAAACTGTACCTTTCTTGAAGTTTGCTCTTGCATGACATGATCAGAAAATAAAAGACTGAGGCTAAGAGCTGTGGCAGCAGAGAAGCATAGAAGTATAGAAGCAGGGAAAAACAGAGAACAGAGAAAAAGACAAAAAAGGAGAAAAATAAGAAAAAAAATATAGAAACATAGAAGCAGAAGAGAAAGATGGAAAAACTCAGCTGCTTTCAGCATTAGCCTGTCAGCTTGCACCAGAACTTGACTTTGAGTCATTATTGCACCGCTCCCTTTCACACTTCTCTTCAGGGACACTCCTTCAAGCCAGGGTTGGATCCCGGCATCCTGCTGAGCACAATAGACCATGAGTTGCTAGGACAAATATTGGTCATTTTCCCACAGTCACCCATGTAGCACTTTCTGGTACTAGATGCGTTGACCAGATACTCTCTTCCAGCTCCCAACCATGTAACTTGATGTTATGTGTCAACCACAAATGGTGTCTTCAGCAGTAGGGTCTTAACACTAACCTTTGGTGGGTCATCAAGTACTCTTGACAGAAATCTGTCATTCTTTTAGGAAAATTTTTATTTCTCTCTGATCAAAAGCTCATTGTGGATGATAGCCACCTGCTGGTACTGGAAGTTACAGGTCGCTGCCCATGAAGAGAAGGAAGAAAAAGATAAGTAATATAAAAGACTTACAGAGAAGGAGAAGGGGGGGGGCAATAGAAGATTAATATCAGTCCTTATTGTACCCTCTCCAGGGCCTTGTGACTAAGGTGTTCCCTCTAAGTGCCTGGGGAAGGTTCAACCATTTGTTCTGCCTTTTAGGATGCAGAATTTTATGGTACAATTGCTATTTGGATCCATATTTATGTCCCACACCCCATTCCTTGCCTTCCCCTTTTGCCCTACCCATCCTATTGTCTGGTCCTTGAGATGCTTGCTGAGTATGTTGGCATTGTGGATAGATTCAGGTTATGTGCTGTAGATGAAGGAGACTATGCAGAGATTATCTTTCTGTGATTGGGTTAGTACACGGAGAATGATCTCTTCCAGCTTCAAACATTTTTCCTCAAATTTCATTGTGTCATTTTTTCTTACTGATGTATAGAATTCCATTGTGTAGATATACCACATCTTAGTTATCCATTCTTCTAGTGATGGACATCTGGGTTGATTCCAGCTCTTAGCTGTTACAAATTAAGCCACTACAAGCATGGTTGAGCAAACATCTCTGGCCTGTGGTTTAAAGGTTTTAGGGTAGATTCCCAGTAAGAGAATAACCGGAGTCTGCTGGTAACTCTATATCAGATTTTCAGGAGTCTCCATATTTTCTTTGCAAAGTGGATTTACCATCTTATAATCTCTCCAACAGTGGATGAATGTTCCTAATTCTCCACATCCTCGATAGCATTTATTTTCATTTGATTTTTTGATGTTTGCTATCCTTACTGGGGTAAGGAGGAATCTCATAGTTGTTTTAATTTGCATTTCCCTGATGATTAGGGATGATGAAAATTTTCTTAAGTGTGTGTTTGCCATTTGTCTTTCTTCCTCTGTGAACTGCCTGCTCAGCTCGTTGCCCCATTTTGTGAGTGGGGTGTTTGACTTTTTACTGTTTAGGTTTTTGAGTTCTTTGTAGATTCTAGAGATTAGGCCTCTGTCAGTTAGATAGCCAGCAAATATTTTCTTCCATTCTGTGGGTAATCTATTGGCTTTGCTTATTGTATGCCTGTCTGTAAAGAAACTCTTCAGCTTCATGTAATCCCATGGGTTGAGTGACTGGAAATCTTTGTCCATTCCTATATCATGGAAATTTCTACCTATATGTTCTTCCTGTAGTAGCCAAGTTTCTGGTCTTATATCCAGGTCTTTGATACATTTGGACTTGAGTGTTTTGTATAGCGAAATGTGTGGATCAAGTTCCAATTTCATGCATATGGTTATCCAGTTTGTCCAGCATCACTTTTTGAAGATGCTGTCTTTTTTCCAGCCTATATTGTTTGGGCATATGTCAAATATCAAGTAGCTATAGTTGCTTGACCCAAAGTCTGGGTCCTTGAGTCTATTCCATTGGTCTATACTCATATTTTTATGCCAGTACCATGCTGTTTTTTTTTTTTTTTTTATTACTATGGCTTTGTAATATAGATTTAGATCAGGTATGGTGCTGCCTCCGGAGGTATTTCTTTTGCTGAGGATATGCAAAGCCTTCTGCCTTTCCATATGAGGTTTTAGATCATTTTTTTTTCTAGTTCTGTGTAGAACACTTTTGAGATTTTAATCGGAATTGATTTAATCTGTATATGGCCTTTGGTAGGATTGCCAACTTCACAATATTAGTTCTGCCTATCCAGGAGCATGGGAGGTCTTTCCATTTTCTCAAGTCCTCCTCAATTTCTCTTTTGAGTGTTTTTATATTTTTGTTGTATAGATCTTTCACTTCCTTGGTTAACATTATTCAAAGTTATTTTAATTTTTGTTGCTATTGAAAATGGGAACATGTTGCTTATTTCTTTCTCTGTATCTTTGATATTTCCTTATCTAAAGGCTATTGATTTTTGTGCCTTGATTTTGCATTCTGCTTCTTTGCTATAGTAATCACCTTTAGGAGTTTTAGAATGCAGTCTCTCAGGCCTCTTACATATTCAATCATATCATCAGTGAATAGAGCTAACTTTAAATTTTCCTTTCCAAATTATATCCCTTTTATTTCTTTCTCCTGTCCTATCACTTGAGTTAGGACTTCCAGTACTTAATTGAATAGCAGAGGTGAGAGTGGACACCCATGTCTTGTTTGTGATCTCAATAGGAATTCCTCCAGTTTCTCTCCATTAAGTATTTTTTTAAATATTTTTTTAATTAATTAATTTATTTATTTGAGAGCAGCAGACACAGAGAGAAAGACAGAGGGAGAGAGAGAGAATGGGCACGCCAGGGCTTCCAGCCTCTGCAAACAAACTCCAGACGCTTGCGCCCCCTTGTGCATCTGGCTAATGTGGGACCTGGGGAACCGAGCCTCGAACCAGGGTCCTTAGGCTTCACAGGAAAGCGCTTAACTGCTAAGCCATCTCTCCAGCCCTCCATTAAGTATTATTTGGGCTTTAGGGGATTTTTATATAGCCTTTATTATGTTATTATGATATGAACGGACCCTGCCAATTCTCTCCAGTGTTTGGTCATGAAGTCATGTTGTATTTTGTCAAAGGCCTTTTCTGCATCTATCAAAATGGTCATGTGATTTTTTTGTGTTTAACCTTGATTACATGGTGTATTACATTGACAAATTTCCATATGTTGAACAACCCTGTGTTCCTGGGATGAATCCCACTTAATCAAGGTATATAATGCTTTTGATATGTTGCTGAATGCAGTTTGCATGGATTTTGTTAACAATTTTTGTGTCTAAGTTCATCAGGGAAATAGGCCTGTAGTTTTCTTGTGACACCTCTGCCTGGTTTAGGAATTAGGGTGATACTATCTTCATAGAAGGATGTGTGGCACAGTTTGAGAAAGATTGGTTTTGAGTTCTTTCATGAAGGTTTCATAAAATACAGCTGAGAAGGCATCTGGTTGTGGACTCTTCTTTTCGGGGAGGTTTTTTATTGTCTTTTCAATCTTGATGAGTGTGATATGTTTGTTTAGGAGATTAATCTGCTCTGAGTTTAGCTTTGGTAGATAGTATGTGTCCAGAAATTTATCCATTTCCTCCATATTGTCCAGTTCTGTGGAGTAGAGGGTTTTGAAATAAGTCCTAATGATTCTTCCAATTTCACTTATGTCTGTTGTGATCTTTTTCATTTCTGAGCTTGGTTATTGTGATCTGTTTCTTGTAGGCATTTTAGGTTGATTATTTAAATTTTCTATGTAGGAAATTTCCTGAAATATTCTCTGTAGGATTGGTTTTGTATTAGCGAATTGTAAAGCTGAGTTTTGTCATGGAAAGTTTTTCATTTCACCATTTGAGGGATACTTTTGTTCAGTGAAGTAATTTGGGTTGGAAGTCATAGGTTCATAGACTTTGCAGTGTTCCATTACAGGCCCTTCTGGCTTTCAAGGTTTCCATTGAGAAGTCTGAAGTAATTCTGATATAGTTACCTTTAAAAATGATGTGCTGTTTTTTCCTAGCTGCTTTTAGAATTTTCTCTTTGGTGTCAATATTTAGAGTCTTAATGACAATATGTCATGGACAGTTTGTCCTTTGGTCCAACCTGTTTGGAGTTCTGTTAACTTTTTGTTTCTTGATGGGCCTTTCTTTTGTGTGAGTGGGAAATTTTTCTTTGATTATTTTGTTAAATATGTTCTCCATGCCTTTCGTCTGAATTTCTTCCCCTTCTTGTATTCCCATGATGTGGATGTTAGAACTTTTAATGGTATTCCACAATTCCCTCATGTTATGTTCACAGAAATTTTTAAACTTATTGAAACTTTTTAACTCTTGAACTGTTTCTTCTGTCTTGTCTTCCAAATTGGAGTTTCTATCCTTCACATGGCTGACTCTATTCTTGAAAGCTTGTAAAAGTTTTCGAGCTTGTTCAATTAGATTTGCATTTTCTACTACTTTTCTATGTATAATTATCATGTCTCTGTCAAGCTTTTCACATCATTTTCCAATTTTCTAGATGCTTCTTGCAATTCATCCTTATCTTTCTTTTTGTCTTCATTTAGCATCGCCAGATGATTTTTGAGGTCTTCTTTTTTTTTTTTTCACTCTCCTTCATATCTCTTAACTGTCTCTGAACTCCTTCCATTTCCTTATCTATTAGTTCTAGTCTAGTGATGGCAGCATCCACACAATTATTGGTCCTTTGTTGCTTGTCTGCAAGTTCTACCAGTAGCTTGGTCAGGGTTGCATTGCTCATAGCTTCATTTTGGTGTTTTGATCCTAATGACTCTTCTATGCTTTGATTAGAGACATTCATTATAGGACTGGGTGATCTAACTGGATTTACTTCCATTTGATTTTTCATGTTATGCCTCTGTGCACTATGGGCTTCCAGGCAGAGGCAGAGGAGCAGGCAGCCAGTGTGGAAGATGGGGGATTGGGCCTCAGCTGGTGTGGGTAGATAGTTAGAGCTAGCCTGAGCTCATGTATGGGCAGGTGGAACAGGCCTGATCTTGCATGTGGATGGGTGGGTGACCAGAGCAGCAAGCAGGAAAACGGGCAGAGCAGGCTGAGCTAGCATGGGTGGATGGGTGGTGTGTGCATGGCTGGCAGATGGACAGATCGAGCCTGAGTTAGTGTGCGCTGGCATGTGGAGCCTACCCAAGGTCACACATGGGCTGGTGTAGCAGGGTGATCATCACTGCTCAATGAGGCAAGCAGGACTATGGTATCCTGGGTCCCCTTTCCTATGGTAAGTGCAGGAGTATCATGAGACTGGGACTATGGGTAGGGTGGCTTCTAGGGGGGATTGGTGGGCTAGTGGGCTACACATGAGCGATGGAATCAGCTAATTCCTCCCCTGAGCCCTCCCACTGGAGCTCTATTAGAGATTTCTCTTCTCTAAAAGACCCAGTCAACCCTTAATACCTTGTCTTTTCTTCCTGGGGAGGTGCGGTGTGTTTAGGCAGTTGCTATCTTGATCAGAAGTCTGAAATGTATATTTTTAATATCGACCTAAAATGCTCCTAACAATCCTGGCAAATATAGTTCAGTAACAAATAAAAATAAATAAATCCACCATGACTGACTTGTAATATTTTTCTGGTGGCAAGGTCCAGTAAAGACCAAATATCAGTCATTGTAACAAACAAAAAGAAAATTAAACAATTTTTATTGACTTATTTATTTGAGAGTGACAGACAGAGAGAGAAAGTGGCAGAGAGAAAAAGAGAGAGAGGGAGAGAGAGAGAGAGAGAATGGGCAGGCCTTGGCCCCAGCCACTGGGTTCCAGGCATCGAGCCTCAAACCAGGGTACTTAGGCTTCACAGGCAAGCACTTAACTGCTAAGCCATCTCTTCAGCACACAAACAAAAGTCATATAAATTAGGTCATAAAAGTAAGATTTCCTCAATAGACACAGAAAAATGATGTTATAAAATCGAAAGTATTTTTATGATTAAATATAAATGGCTGGGGAGATTAAGTTGTGATTAAGATTGCTTGGTGCTTAATTATGTGGGCCTAGAAAGCCTGAAACTCTTACCATCTAAGGGTCAGTGTCATTTTCTCTACAGATAAAAATCAAAATAATAAAATAAAATAAAAGGCAGTAAAGATTAAAAGTCAAACAGAAAGAACTTTATTAAAAGTGAAAGTAAAAAGAAACAACAGGCTCTTCGTGTGAGGAGTGGCTCTAGAGTGGGAGTCCGCCGTCCTAATGGAAGCCGGCTTTCACTGAGCGAGGGGACTCTCTCTGCTGCCATGCCCTGCTTAAGTAAGATAAAGATACTGACTGTGGTATGATGTACCTTGCATTGTGCATTTCCCAGGCATAACCAGGAATGTTCTTAATAAGTCTGCAAGCAGGAAAGCCTGGAATATGAATAAGTAAATAGTACGAGACCTTTCTTCAAGTGATATAGAAGTGAGGACCAACAGCTAATGTTGTTTCTCTGTCTTCCACATGCATGTAGCAGTGTGTACCTGTAATTACATATGGAAAGACACACAAACATCATGTATGTACAGAAATATATATTTATGTTGACAATATAAAAGAAAGTGGAAAGAAACTGATATAGAACGAAAGGTATAAAACAAATTCTTTGTTAATAGATTACATTACTTGATTTTTTAAATATTAAAACTTTTCATTAACAATTTTCATATCTATGTATATTTTGATCATAATTCTCTCCCACTGCCTTTTTTCCCCATCCTCTGTTCCATCTACTGAATCTTCTCTTTCCAACTAGTTGCTTTTCTATTTCTATGTCTCTCTCTCTCTCTCTCTCTCTCTCTCTCTCTCTCTCTCTCTTCTCTCTCTGTCCTCCTCCTCTTCCTGTTCCTTTATTATATATAACTGAAGGTTAATAGGCCAATATTGTTATCCTGTGCAGATAACAACAAAAACTGTGAGGTAATGCACACGATGTCAATCAAGAGTATAATGGCCCAAGGAACTCTTCTCCACCTTCTGGCTTCCACTTTGGCAATGTTCCCCAAACCTTAAAGGTCATGATAAAGATATTATATTTAGAAGTGAGGACTTACCAGTCGCTTACACTCAGAGTTTTGATTTGTTTGGATTCTCCTCAGTAGATGCCACTACCTGCAAACAGTGTGTTTTCAAACTGAGGGTGAGATCATCACTAATCCCTGGATATAAACAGAAGTATTCAGAGGACAATTTGATGGAACAAAACACCTAGATGAAAAACAGAAGTAAATCTTATGACTTCCAATTAGTCCTTGGTTTTTTATGTACAGTAAAGAGACTAGCAAAAGTAGAACACATTAGAGTCCAAAACAACTTCTGCTTAAAAGGTATCATCAAGCAAATAAAGGTAGTGTGAGAGAAAATATTTTCATACTATGTATCTACCAATAAGGAGCTTCTTTTCAGAATATACAGAGAAGCTTATTCTTCAGCAATAAATAATTTTAAAAGATCAGTTAAGATCTAAGCAAACAATATAAATAGCTGTCCCCAGGTAAATTTATACAAGTGAACAATAAATTGACAAATGTTCAACATCATTGGTTTTTATGGAAATGCAAATCAAGTCCCCTGTGAGGTGATACATCAAACTCATTGTTCAGTTTAAAAGCAGAAGAGGTAATAAATAGAGATGAGGTTAAGGATGGGACAAAATTTGGTCCTCACTAGTGTGATTGTCAACTTCTTGGCCCATTTGAGAAAGCAATTCATCCTTATTCAAAATTCTGAAGATAGATGTCATTGACTTAAAACTTCTATTCTTAGGTACATATCAAAAAAAATGTAACAACCTATAAACAAATACAAGACTTTTGGTCAAATAACACAAAACCAATATTATTCACAATAGTTTCAAAGTAGAAACAACTAATATATCCATAAACTGATGCATGTATTTTATAATGTGACATTTCTATAAAATAAAATGTTGCATAAGTGCAAAAGTACTAATATTTAAAGCCTAAAAGTAATATGTAAAGTCAAAAAAACATCAAATGCCAAAAATTACATAACATATTTGACTTATATAAAATTTCATAGCAGGGAAATTCAAATAACTTGTTATTAAATCCATGATTGGCATTGGAGAGAAAGGTTGTTGGAAATTTGAAATTATATTTAATATGTATAAGGTACATTGAGAAGAGCTTTAACATGTTCCAAGTGTTCCTGGGGGCACATAAAAATCACTAAATGTGTGTGGCAAATGAGTATGTTTCAAAGTGTAATAAATGTATTATAATAAAACCATTAAATATGTAAAATGAATGCAATTATTTTAAAGAGCAACTTCACAAATATTTAAGTGTATGGGTTCCAGGCTATCACCTTAATCATAAGCAATGCTATAAAATCCCTCTTCCAAAGCTAGCAAATTTACTCAGATTATGAATATCTCTAATGATAACCAGACATTTCCTACTTCCTTGTCTTCATCTATATTTATTACTTTCTACCTTTCTGCAAAATTTAATTGATTCAGAATTAGAGCACAATAGATAGTACTTTTTCCCCCACTGGGGTTTATAATACAAAATAAACAAGAAAAAAATACACACGGATGATTATGCCCCAGAGTTTCAGAAAAAGTCCTCTTTTGGGGCTAAGTTCTATAATAGGAAGTATTGTATGTTTGAGACAATCTGCTTTGTTTTAAGAGTAATGACAGCTTCACCACTCACACTTTCTGGGCAATTATGATATTCAGTTTGAAAAGATTATAAGTTTTCCAAAGGAATTTGTATATTATCTTAAATTAAGCTCATTCCTAGGACATGAGTAACCCTTAAGAAGTTGAGTCTCTTCCTCATGAACAATAAACTACAGAAGATCTCCAAGCACAATACCAAAAAGATTGTTGAAAATATTCCTGGGTTTTGTTGACTGTTGCAGATAATGATTCTCAAATTTTCTGAATTCACTAAGATTTACATTATTCACTCAAGTTCTTAGAAAATATATGCCATTCAAAAAAATCAAAGGGAGTAGGTTTATGTGATTCAAAAAAATCTAAAGGGAGTAGATTTGTGCATATATGTCTGTGTGTATGAAAGAAAGAAAGAGACTTAAAGTACTTCTTTAAAGTGTCAACATAAATATAAATTAAATTTTCTCCTTATTTATAATGGACACCATTGGACAACCTTTCCAATAACGTATTTGGTTATTTATTTGCATATGTATGTTTTGGCACACACAGGGTCTCTCACCAGTGCAAGCAAATGCCAAATGTTTCTGCTAGTTTCTACATCTGGCTTTCTCTATGTGTGGGAAATCACAGCCCACACAAGCAGGCTTTGCAGTCAATCACCTTTTACCTCTGAACCACCTTTCCCACTCCAAGACAAACTTTTAGTGTCTTTGAATAATAGTTTGGTAATGAAGGTTTCTACTCCGATAGCTAGTATTGTCTTTTCCTTCACTTTACGTTGAGGATAGTATCCAGTTGGATTGAGGGTAAAACCCCTAAGCAGGTAAATTAACAGAAGCTTCTGCCAATTTTATTTTTGAATCTTCTTTGAATGTGTCCAATGTATTATACATACATTAGTTAGTAAACTCATATTATTTCTCAGCAAGTTGGTTTACCTCCTGTGAACTTCTATTTCTATCTACCTCACAGAGTCTCACTTATCATTGTAATACTTAAAAGAAGACATCTTACATTCCATTACTGGATTAGACAATACTTAATTATCACCAAGCCTCTTCAAAAACTGATTCAGGCAGATTGATTAGACAATAAAAACCTTTTGGAATGTGAATTTTTCCTATTTTAGTACTATAAGTTAAAAAGAAATGTTTTGGTATACCCTCTACCAGATCTCACTTAATCCCCTGGTTATCTTTCCCAGCTGGAGGCAAAATGTGCCCAGAACACAGGAACCTTCTTACTAATCTGAGCTTGTAGGATAGAGCACGAGCGAGGCTCACTATATACAATGTGAATATTTACCTGGACCATAAATTTAGAGTGAATTAAGATCAAAGAGTGTCCATGGCCATACTCCAGAATGTAATTTGATTTATTTCTCTCCTCCCTTCCTCTCTTTATTTCTACTCCTTCTTTTCCCAGGATATGCAATTTAGGTAAATCAATTTCTAGGATTACAGGCATGCTCTACAACCTAGCCCTAATATATCTGTAGAGGCATAAACATGAATAATAAAGAAAATACCCAGACCACTCATATTGTTATACAGTAATGCAGTCCTCACATCCACTGCCCATATGATATTCAAAGAGAAAAAACAAACAAACAACTTTGTATTCCTTTGAAATGGATATTATGATGTACCAGCAATAGCATTAACATAATTAAACTACATTGGGAGAAATATGAATTCAGACTGCATGAGACTAATCTTCTATGATGGCCACTTAGGACCACTAGTGTACTCAAAACAGAAACACGCAACTATACATGAGGTTTCTATTGCTATAGGAGGACAAAGTGATTGCTGTTTATAAAGACTTGTGGAAAAACTTTGCTAACACTCCTGGAGTTCTCTATCTGCTTATCTCTAACCACCATCATGACATTGTTAAAACTGAAAATATAGTATTATTTTCTCATTGTCAAGATGATATGAGGTTATTCTTAGCTGAGAACTTTTAATGTGATGAAGTTACTTTATGTTTTGTTATCCAAAGGGATCTGATTGTGTCCTTGGGGCCAGCTAGTTCCAAGGAACCCATTTACTTATAATGATGTAACCAAAGATATGCAGAGATTTCCAGTTTTGTGAGCAGCAGAAGAAAGAAAGTTACTTCCAAACTTTAAGGTAACAAAACTCTGAGACATTCTCCAGCATTCATGTCATCAACTACCTTTAAGAAAATGATTAATTCTTTCCTTCTGTTACAGAAGTAGGCAATACCTTATCTCTAGAGGTGGGTTTTTGTACCACTCATAGATATCTTCCTTAAAAAATAAAAAAAAAAAAAACAGATCCACCTACTGTTAATGAACTCCAGATGCACGTTACACTGTGCATTTGACTTTACATGGGTACAAGGGAATCAAGGGACATTAGGCTTTGCAGGCATGTGCCCTAATTGCTGAGGCATCTCTCCAGCCCATGAACGTTTTGTTCTTGCTTAGACATGAGCAGACTATCCTCAACAATTACTCAATACATTTTATCTTTTTTAAAAATTTTTTTTGTTTATTTATTTATTTAAGAGCGACAGACAGAGAATGGGCATGCCAGGGCTTCCAGCCACTGCAAATGAACTCCAGATGCATGTGCCCTCTTGTGCATCTGGCTAACGTGGGTCCTGGGGAATCGAGGCTTGAACCAGGGTCCGTAGGCCTCATAGGCAAGCGCTTAACCACTAAGCCATCTCTCCAGCCCACATTTTATCTTTTGAGAGAGGATATCACCATATAGTGCCAGGGTAGCCTTAAGCTCTTGCAATCCTACTGAGTTTTGGAGTTATAGGTGTGTATTATAATGCACATGATTCTCAATGGCTGTCAAAATAAACATGCCTTAGCTAAAACGTGGAAACATGATAGTTGAGATTATATATACTATATAGGTCCTGAATGTAATAGCACATTACATAAGTAAAACATTAAATTATTGAAGAAGACCCATCTCCCAAGTAAGCAGTCATATAGCATCTTTGAATCATTGGAAGATAAACCCTTCTGGAGTCTTTAAGCTGATATTCATTAGGTAAATTTGAGAAGCTCATGCTCTTTGTAAGTTGATAGTTTTACAACTAAGACCTGTTGGACAAATTAAAAAGACCATGAAACACAGACCATTAACACTGAAGGTTCTTAGAAAAGAACAAACTATGGTGTCACATTTTAAACTGAATTCTGTTCATTTTCCTAGCAATCTTCTTCCTCATTGGTCAAAGTGCCAGCATTAATTCTTTTTTTTTTAAATTTTTTATTTATTTATTTGAGAGCGACAGACACAGAGAGAAAGACAAATAGAGAGAGAGAGAGAAATGGGAGCACCAGGGCTTCCAGCCTCTGCAAACGAACTCCAGACGCATGCCGCGCCCCCATGTGCATCTGGCTAACATGGGACCTGGGGAACCGAGCCTCGAACCGGGGTCCTTAGGCTTCACAGGCAAGCGCTTAACCGCTAAGCCATCTCTCCAGCCCGCATTAATTCTTACGATCAAAGGGAGCGTAAGTCTTAGTGTTCCTGTTTAATTTTGCTGACACAGTCAAAAACTGCTATTTGAGCACTATGTAGTAAATGCAAAATTGATTATTGGATTTATATGTACTTATTAAGAGCCCACAGAAATATCCATAACTTTGAACAAAAATTTGATTTTCTTATTATTGAATTCAATCTATGCAGAACTTATATGGATAACAAATACCACAATAGGACCACCATTCAGTATTCCAAAAATTCTCACATCTTACATTAAAAAGCAGATCACTTCCTCCAACAAAGTATGACTTGAAGACCTCATGTAGGAACTCAATTTTGTAACTGAACTTTGAAGAAATAGAACTTGGAAGAGAAAAAACAAAGAACAGATGGTGCCTATCTGGCGTCTGTCTCATTTTAAAGATCTTGCAAGTAAGACTTAACTTCTCCACTGCTTTGGATCAGAAGGATGATCCCTCTTTGCATATTTAATTGCAAGGACCTGGAACATTCTGAATACATAACACCAGAATATCACAATACCACAACACTTTTCCACCTACATCCAGGGCACTACATAAAATTTCAGGTCATTTTCTGACTTCAAATGTCTGCTTATCAACTTGTGGTACAAAAACCACCTGTTATTTCCTGTGAACTATACATATTGACAAACTAATATTTTACAATAAAATCACCTCTCAAATAAACTATGTCCACTCTTTACATTTAGTTAATGATATTGTTAAAAAGAAAGTATTGGGCTGGGAATATAGCTCTGCAGATAAAAATGCTTGCTGCTTATGCATGAGGACTTGGAAGGGTCTATGGGAATCTGAGTTTGACCTAATAGAACTCATATCTACTACAGAGAGTGGAGCAGCACTAGAGCTGACCAAAAATATAGTAATAATAATAATGGTAGATGTGGGTCAAGGGAGAAACTTTCTCTCTAGAAAGACTTAGGGTGAACAACAGAGAAGGGCACCCACAGTTCTCTGACCTACACATAGAGTCCCACAGTGCACATATATCTCAGGTGCCTACACCACACATAATAAACAACATGACTCTGCACACACATGTGCTCAAACTGAAGAGGAGAAATTGTTCTTATTGGTTGGTGGTTATGGGTTCTTTTCCACTGAATAGAACTCTTAGCCAACCAATAGAGCCATTGGTTTTCCACCTCAGCTAAGTGCCACTATGGCACAGATGTGCACAATTTCTCATGCTGGCTGCTTTTATATAGAAGTGTCCCCCTGTTTTCATACAATGTTGTTGGCTATTTTCCCACAATAGCTCAAGAAGCACTGCTTCCTTCAATTCCTGCCTGATCTTTTGATGTTCTATGGAGATCAAGATCATTGACTCCAATGAGATGCAACCATTAGTCACTGGCCAAAAGAGAGGCTAGATCCATCAAAATCTCTCTAAATTAACATTGCAATCTCTTTTAACCTACTCTGATCTCACTCTCCATTGGAGAATCTGTTTCTTTTTTACAGAAGGCAGGAACAACTGAGGAGGACCAAAAATCTGTCAACATTACCAGAAGAGATAGCTGACTTCTTAGCATGAGATGAGCCACCCGTTGCATGGTAACTAGGTCCCAGGTGAAACCACAGAGGATTTGGTAAGATGGGCAAGAGTGCTGCTCCCATGGCAAGCCTGACAACCTACACCAGCATAGTAGAGCCAGACACTACACTGAGAATACTCAAAACATATCAAAGCGGAAATACAGAAATCACTGAGAGTTCAACTTAGTGTAGACACACCCACCAAGGCTGAAGGAATTTTGCAGAAGAGAAGGTAGAAAAATTATAAGAGCCACAGGGTGGGAGGGATTATCCAGAGGCATCCCACTGTTCCCACTATGACTAACTTGCTGTTCTCACAACTCATAAACCATACATAATCCCAGGGCAAATACGAACAATCTCACTGAGCCCTCCTCAGTGGAAGAAAGACAGGGAGGAGGGTCATGGCACCAACACATATGTGTCCATAAAATGTTTCTACTTAGTAATAAAAGTGTTTCTTTCCAAGATTCTTTGAATAATTCAATTTTTTCTTTGCTTTATTTCCCTGATAAAAATCATTATTTTCCTTTAAACAAAACCCTTTGTTGAATGATTCAACTTAAATTATATCCCTAAAACAAATATCTCAACATCATCCCCTTTTCTCTTAGATGCAATTAAAATTATATAAAGTGATGCAATTGCTATGTATATGTATACATATATAATCTCACCAAGTACTTCTGTTAAGTCAATAAGAATAGTGTTTTCTATCATTTGGTTCATTTGATCGTTTTTCACATATTTGACTTTTAGTAGCATTTAGTTACCTGATGTTTTTTTATGCATTTTTGTTTGATTTTTTACTATGTAAGATCACCTACTTTGTATAAATACTAAAATGAAATAATCATTTGAAATTAACTTCTGCTATGCCTCAGATAGTCTACTTTGTATCATATGACATACTCATGTGGCTCAATTGTAACACTATGCTGTGGTTCTTTCTCCATTCAACATTTAGATGAACAGGCTCGAGATTTCACCAGAAATTACAAACATCATAATTTTAAATATTCACTTCTGAATTTCCAGGGATGCATAATATGTATTTATATAATAGAAAAATATATTCAGAAACATCTCTTAAATGTTTTCTTAGTCATTAGAAAAAAACAAGGGACCTTTGTTAGAAATGAAATTTGCTTTAAAGAGTGTGGCCAGAATTTACACAATAAACTTTAACTGCCATCTTTAAATTTTGATTTTCTTTTTTTTTTTTAAATGTCCACTTCATGAGGAAAGAGATCTCTTTCTTTTTTTTACTTTATTTTTTATTTATTTATTTGAGAGAGAAAGAGGCAGAGAGAGAGAGAGAATGGGCGTGCCAGGGCCTTCAGCCACTGCAAACGAACTCCAGACCCATGCGCCCCCTTGTGCATCTGGCTTACATGGGTCCTGGGGAATAGAACCAAGGTCCTTTTCCTCTGCAAACGAATGCCTTAAGTGCTAAGCCATTTCTCCAGCCCTAAATTTTTATTTTCTAAGCAATGCTTAGCAGAACACATTTCAAAAACTTGAGTAGTAGAAGAAGATAGCGGAAAGTGGAGCAGCGGACCTGGACACCCAGCATTCTGACATCGCGACGCTGCTCAAAATCTCACTTAGGAAAGGGGACACCTGGTACCTAGTTGATAGTCACTGGTTCAAACAGTGGAAAAAATATGTTGGCTTTGGCAGTTGGGACAAATACCAGATGGGGGATCAAAATGTATATCCTGGACCTATTGATAACTCTGGACTTCTCAAAGATGGTGATGCCCAGTCACTTAAGGAACATCTTATTGATGAATTGGATTACATACTGTTGCCAACTGAGGGCTGGGACAAACTTGTCAGCTGGTACACATTGATGGAAGGTCAAAAGCCAATAGCAAGAGAAGTGGTTGAACAGGGTATGTTTGTAAAGCACTGCAAAGTAGAACTGAAGCTCTGTGAAAATGGAAATATGAACAATGTTGTATCTCGAAGATTTAGCAAAGCCAACACAATAGATACAATTGAAAAGGAAATAAGAAAGATCTTCAATATTCCAGATGAAAAAGAGAACAGATTGTGGAACAAATATATGAGTAATACATTTGAACCACTGAATAAACCAGATAGCAACATTCAAGATCCTAGCTTGTACCAAGGACAGGTGTTAGTGATAGAACAAAAAAATGAAGACAGAGCATGGCTAAGGGGTCCTTCTTCTAATGTGAAAAACTTGAATTATTGTCTCCCATCATATACTGCTTAAAAGAACTATGATTATTCAGAACCTGGAAGAAATAATGAACAGCCAGGCCTCTGTGGCTTAAGTAACTTGGGAAATACCTGTTTCATGAACTCAGCTATTCAGTGCTTGAGCAACACACCTCCACTTACTGAGTATTTTCTCAATGATAAGTACCAAGAAGAGCTGAATTTTGACAATCGGTTAGGAATGAGAGGTGAGATTGCTAAGTCATATGCAGAACTCATAAAGCAGATGTGGTCTGGGAAGTTTAGCTATGTCACTCCAAGAGCATTTAAGATGCAGGTAGGACATTTTACACATCAGTTCTCTGGGTATCAACAACAAGACTGTCAAGAACTGTTAGCTTTCCTCTTAGATGGACTACATGAAGATTTGAAGAATTAGGAAAAAAAACATATATACACTTAAAGGATGCTGATGGAAGGCCAGATATGGAGGTTGCTGAAGAAGCCTTGGAAAACCATCTAAAAAGAAATGATTCAATCATTGTTGATATATTTCATGGCCTTTTCAAATCAAATTTAATGTGTCCTGAGTGTGCTAAGATTTCAGTAACATTTGATCCGTTTTGTTATTTGACACTTCCATTGCCCATGAAAAAAGAATGTAGTTTGGAAGTTTATTTAGTTAGAATGGATCCACTTACTAAACCTATGCAGTACAAAATGATTGTGCCGAAAATTGGAAATATAGTAGATCTTTGTGCAGCATTGTCTATCTTGTCAGGAGTACCAGCAGATAAGATGATAGTTACTGGTATCTACAATCATAGATTTCATAGAATATTTGCAGTGGATGACAACCTAAGTAGTATTATGGAACAGGATGATATTTATGTGTTTGAAATTGTAATCAATGGACAGAAGCTACAGAACATGTGGTTATTCCTGTTTGCCTAAGAGAAAAATTCAGACATTCAAGTTATACCCACCATACTGGTTCTTCACTTTTTGGTCAGCCTTTTCTTATGACTGTACCACGAAACAATACTGAAGATAAACTCTGTAATCTCCTACTTTTGAGAATGTGCCATTACATCAACATATCTACTGAAACTGAAGAAACTGAAGGATACTTACATTGCTGTGAGGACCAAAATATTAATGGAAATGGCCCAAATGGCAAACATGAAGAAGGCTCACCAAGTGAAATGGAAACAGATGAACCTGATGATGAATCAAGCCAGGATCAAGAACTTCCCTCAGAAAATGAAAACAGTCAGTCTGAAGATTCAGTTGGAGGGGATAACGATTCTGAAAATGGATTGTGTACTGAAGAAACTTGTAAAGGTCAACTCACCGGACACAAAAAACATTTGTTTACATTCCAGTTCAACAACTTAGGCAATACCAACATCAATTACATCAAAGATGATACCAGGCATGTAAGATTTGATAATAGGCAACCTAGGCTAGATGAAAGAACTTTTCTTGCATTGGATTGGGATCCTGACTTGAAAAGGAGATACTTGATGAAAATGCTGCTGAGGATTTTGGAAAACATGAAAGTGTGGAATATAAACCTTCTCAAAAGCCCTTTGTGAAATTAAAAGACTGCATTGAGCTTTTTACAACAAAAGAAAAGCTAGGT
Source organism: Jaculus jaculus (assembly GCF_020740685.1). Lineage (NCBI taxonomy): Eukaryota > Metazoa > Chordata > Mammalia > Rodentia > Dipodidae > Jaculus > Jaculus jaculus. The sequence goes on from NC_059104.1 coordinate 55,914,235, forward strand.
GCTGAAGATCCCTGGTATTGACCAAATTGTAAAGAACACCAGCAAGCCACAAAAAAATTAGACTTATGGTCTCTGCCTCCAAGACTTGTGGTTCATCTCAAGCAGTTTTCCTACAGTTGCTACATGAGAGACAAGTTGGATACTTTAGTTGATTTTCCTGTCAATGACTTGGATATGTCAGAATTCCTAATTAATCCAAATGCAGGTCCTTGCCTCTATAATTTGATTCCTGTTTCCAACCACTATGGAGGGATGGGAGGAGGACATTATACTGTTTTTGCCAAAAATAAAGATGATGGAAAATGTAGTGTCTCCACTGCATCTGAAGACCAAATTGTGTCCAAAGCAGCATATGTACTCTTCTACCAGAGACAGGACACTTTCAGCGGAACTGGCTTTTTCCCTTTTGACCAAGAAACTAAAGGTGCTTCAGCTGCTACTGGCATCCCCGTAGAAAGTGATGAAGATAACAATGACAATGACAATGGCAATGACTTAGAGAATGAAAACTGTATGCACACTAATTAACGGAAGTCCTAGGAGTCATAAGAGAGACTTTCCTGCTGGTGGTATCTATGGAAATGAAGTCACCCACCAGATTAAAATAAAAGTCTGAGATGGGGAGTTTCAGATAATCGAATGTAAATCCTTTATCAGATTTTAACTTGTGCAGTACTTGAAGTGAAACACAATGAAAACTTTAACAGAAATTGTCTCTTAATACATTTACAGTCTTGTATTTACAAGCTAAATATATAGGAAATCACAAATAAATCCCTTTTAAGTTTGCTGCTGTTTTGATGAAGAAAAAAAGACAAAGTAAGTTCAAAGAAATGTTCATAACTGGGGTTACCCTGCCTATCATAAGGTATTAAAATCTCTATTAATACAGTCACATTGAATTAAAAGTAGACTAGTGGCTTACAATATAATATTGTTATTAGTAAGTTTGGGGAGCAAAGCAATCACAGTCCATGGAGTGAGTGTTAAAAACATACAAGTTGATTGCCTAAACTAAGTTTGCTTTTAATAAATTTCCCATATAATGAAGCATGTTAAGTCATGAGCCTGGAAAGCGATAAATTACTGGAGGAAAATATAGTCATATATGAAATGACTAAATGTAAAATTAACAAGAACAGTTATACATAAACTATAACTTTTAAGAAAACATACCCTTATAATATGGATAAGTTTTATTCAATGCATCCTGATAGAAGATAGCCTTTACAAATTTCTAACATGAGAGGACTGAGCCCATCTCTAGTACTGAGCATGAAGGAAACCACATCACTCCTTTAGGCTTCTCAGATAGGGGAGAGACTGAATGGGGAATAATTCTATAGCAAATTCAATGGATCTCCAGTGCATTTAGAAGTCAGTAATATCACATATTCCCTCCCTCATATGCACTTCCTACAAGCCCAGCAGATGGTAAAAATTGAAAGTGAAGGGATAATCTTCTTTTATCAGGTGCTACATAGGTATGTGTAACTATGAAGGGATAGACTTGAGTTTTTGTGATGAGAATGACTTTCACAGAATGATATTCCCCCAAGGTTACCTGTATGCATATTATAAAATGTTGATTTGTAAAATCCCGTTTACTGAAAACTGAGGATTTATATTTTCAGTGACCTGCCTTCAAGTTTACATTTGCAAGAATGTACATAGAAATAAATCTTAAAATGAAAAGTGAGAAAAATTTGAAGTAGCTCCCACATGTGAAATTATATAGCAAGAACCAAACAAACAGATGGAATAAACAGTAGGCAGATAGAAGTTGAGAAATCTTACTTGATTAGCTCAAGCTATGCTATACCACATCAATTAGAAAATTTCATTACATTATACATGCTTATATTCTCCATGTGAAACTTATTTTTAAAGCAAGGCAATAGTACATTAACACTAATGTTCTTCTTGTTCTGTTTTGTCAATGCTGCAGCATTTGAGCTTTTTACCTGATTTTCCTCTTCAAAAATTAAATCCACAATTTTTTAAATGCCAAACAGGTCAAGCTATTCTTAAAAGTATGCTTAGAAAAATAATGCCAGTGTTTTGACATAAATCAACTGTACAGGGTATATATTTCTGCAATTCCAGTTGAATATCAAGGTAAGAGTGTGAAAAGGTTAACATTTCCAGTTTGTACTCATTGTTCTCCTTATATTTAGAAATAGAAAGTGAATAGTTGACAAATTATATCTCAAGAATAGTTTTAATTATATGGTTTCAATTGCATGCTGAAATAATACAATTGATTTATTTATCATATGAATTATTAAGGATTTTTTAATCTTAAGCTTCAGGTGATAATAATGCAATACCATAGATAATCATTCATTGACTCTCTATTTCCAACTTTAAAAAATTCAATCTTTAGCTTGACATTCAAGACTGATTAACATTTCATCTCACTTTAATTCTCCAAATACATTCAATTCAACATACTGTTACACGAACCAGTGCTTTCAACATAGGAATACTATAAAAGTACTGAACTTGTTAACATTTTCAACTAATTGGAGAAATGATTAGCATAACATAATCTATGTAAATCATGTCATCTACTTTGTAGCTTCCTTTGAGACCCACTCTTCCATAAAGGACTAGGTAATGGAAAAGCTATTTGTCAGTCATACTCCATCATCACTTCTCAACTTCTTCTCACCCTTCAAACATGGAATTATTTACATTAACTTCCAGAACTTCAGTACTTATATGTGTGTATACTTCTTTGGGCTACTTAAATATTCCATCAAACTTATATGTCTCAGGTTTTAGAGTTTTTGAAATTTTTGTATTTTTTTTTTTGTATTTGTATTTTGTATTTGTCAACTAAAGTTCTCAGAGAAGTGATGGATCTGCTGCACCAACTTCCAAAACACTGATGAAGTGTCAGAACTCCTATGACCACAGAGAAATGGAAGTGTTGTAGTATCAGAGCAAGCTACCTTGGGCTAACTTTAGCCCCCTCAATAGTCATTTGTTGCCCATTTTTATGCCTGACAAACATCCATGTAACCATCTGTTGATCAGATGTGTAACCCTTTTGGAATGTACTGGCAGAACCCCAGCTTCCACCAACCCAAGGGCTAAGAAGCATCTAAAACCTGTGGTGGAGATTTTCTCACTTTGCCATAATTTGCCCTCCTGATGGTCGGCCACTATACTTAAAAAGTGCCTTGCTTTATGACTTTATTTGGCTCTGTGCCTATAAAAAAACTTTGTAAGGTTTTTAAAACTTTGGAACTTTGAATCAGGGTAACCCAAATCTGTATTCCCAAGCCATGGTCATACATATGTGCCTCCAGAATAAAGTATGCCTTTACGCTTTGAGATGAGAGCTGTGTGTTTTGCATTAACATAATAAATGAATTAGTGTGAGCAACACAAAGATAAAGATAAATGAAAACTGAAATTGAACTGAACTTTCTTTGACAACAATGAGCTCCTAACTCTTTCAAGAACAATTTACTAGTCTTGTCACACTAGCCAATTACATCTGTAAACAGATACTTGGGCTTAGGAAACCTCCTTAAATTAGAAAATGTAATATGATTTGTTTTAAATAGACAAATATAGGGAGAATATGTATCTTGCTAGATCATTATTAATATGTTTAATCAACAAAAATACCCTGACATGGTTATATATGGCAATAATCAAAGCACTGTACAGATGAGGGAAGAAATATTGAGAGTTCAAGGCCACCCTTAGCTATATGAGATCCTAACTTGGTAAACAAGTACAAACAAAATCATGATTTAAAAAAAACAAAACAAAAAACAGAAAACATTACTACCTCAAAAAAAAAAAAAATGGTGGAAGAGAATTTCACACAACCAAAAGATGAAATTTCGGGCTTATATGGACTACATAGTTTATATAAGAATAATATATTACTAGGACACAGCTTTACATATTTACTACTTCATAAACAAAGTGAAATATTTTTTTCTATTTTATTTAATGTACATAGGTGATTATAAAAGTTGGTATAATGAAAATATTAAGAGTGAATAATCAAGCAGACTAAATGATCATCTGCAAAATAAATAGTGACAAGCAGACTAACTATTCTCACAATCAGAAACACAAAACAAGGAATTAAGAAGTATAAAAACGTACCTGATTTAAAACTATTATATTCATTTACACTATTTGGTAAAATAAACTTAACATGCATCATTATGTTTATTGCATTTAGTTGATATTGCATATGAGAGAAAAGTTAAGCAAGCATAACATTGAAAAAGTCTTTTGACATTAAGTAACATTCTGTCTACCTCATGACAATCAAATCTAGATTTTGTTTCTTATTAAAGGCCGAGGAGCTCCAATTAACTTTGGTGAGCTCCAATTTAGCATTGGTAGGCAAGAAAATAAATTGTTTAATATATTATGAAAGAAAATCGTTACATAGGGGATTCTTTTAAGCTTGGAAGCTTTCCTTCTTTCTTCTCTTTCTTATTTATCTTCTTAAAATAAATATTTCATAATTCACTTTCAAAACAATAAAATTACTACATATGGATTTTAAATGATAGAAATTTCTCCTGTTATTTATGGAATGTGAATAACAGTAAAGGTTCTCAAAGCTAAGAATGTTTTACTAACTTAGTAAAAGTTTCCATATCTATTTATTAAATTGTCCACTATTTAAAAAATTCTAACTCAAAATATAAAACTCCTGGCTTAATTATTTCATGTAATGAATAGAATTTATGTCCTCAGTCATGTCCAAGAAGCATGCATGATTGATATTAGTAGGATAATGTTTTTAGTGGCAAATTTAAATATGTAAGAATAGAAGCAATTATGATGTTTATTAGCTTTATATGATTGATTATAGATATTACAATCAAACATAATTTTATGTGTATGTATAGTTATATAGAAAATGGTATGATACAATCCATACTTCCATGTAACAGAAGGCTTATAAATCTATTCAGGAATTGTTGTGTGATGACATTTAGAATATAAATAAGAGGCTCTTTCATGGACACTTCATGTTTTTCTGTATGATATCATTTTTGCATAAGTATAAATAAAGAAATTATTTCTCATTACTCACATTTAATTGAACATATTTTCAGTATATGGTGTAATTTATGAAAAACTTTTAAACACTTTTATTTTATTTTATTTTTATATATTTTTTATTTATTTTTATATATTTATATTTATATATTTATTTTATTTAGATGTGTGTTTATGTGTGTGTGTGTGTGTCTGTGTCTGTGTGAGTGCATGTTCACACCTGGATCTTTTGCCAATTACCACTTCAAATGAATACCAGATGATTGCATCACTTCTTATTTTTTTAATCTGGCTTTATGTTAATGCTGGGGAATTTATCCCTGGCAGGTAGGTATGAAAGAGAGAGAGAGTGTGTGTGTATTTGTGTGTGTGTTTCTAAAACCCATAAAACTGCACAGCAACAACATTTGTTTAAGTGACCTGCCATCATAATGAATTCTACCAGGTGAGTTTTTGGAGGAGACAAATTCTTTTATAATTTATTATTTTCAAAGTGTTTGATTGTTTTTCAATTCTATAATTGTCTTCTATTTCAACACTGTTATACAACTAATGTGATATGGAAGGGATAATCTGTGAATTTATTTTTATACATTCTTTATAATCTTAACTAATTTTAGCCCAAAGAAAACCTGTGGTCCTAAATCACATTGCCCATCCTCTTAACATTAAAGGTTAGGAATAAAGCAAAGAGAGGCTGCAATAACAGCTTAGTGGTTAAGGCACTTGCCTGCAAAGTCTCTAAGGACCCAGATTCAATCCTCCAGCAACCACATAAGCAGATGCACAAGGTAGTACATTTCTTTGGAGTTATTTTGTTTGTTTGTTTGTTTGTTTTTTTCCGGTGACTGGAGGCCCTGGCATGCCTATATTCTCTCAATATATCTGCATCTTCCAATCTCCCTGTTAAATAAATAAATAAATAAATAATGAATAGAATATTTTTTAAAGGAAATGAAACAAAGGGGAAAAGCAGTTTATGCTTGGTTCATTTGTGACAGAAACATATTTAATTGCTACTCTAAATATCACAGTAAAATATTTTCTAAACACTATCTATTCACTGTATTACATTGAAAAATGAGAAATTACTTAGAGTTTTAATATCATGAGTCTGCTTGTAGATTGGAATATATTAATGAAATTTATATTTTTATATGTTGTCAACTAATTAAAAATAAAATTTTAGGTGTGTATTAGTTAGGGTTCTCTAGAGGAACAGAACCGATAGAATGAATTGTATTAAAATGGAATTTATTGGATTAGTTACAACAGTCCAACAACAGGAGATTACAGGCCTGAGAATCTAGAAACCTGGTAGCTGATCACTCCATGACGTTGGATGCCTCAGCAGTCCCAGTCGGGCATTGAACGCTGGGAGGTGTCCTGAACAGCTGTCCTGCTCTTCAGTCCACGCTGGGCTTTAGTCCACACTGAAATGCAGCAAAATAGCAAAGAACAAGCCACAGGCAGCACTACACTCATGTCCAAATGGATCAAAGACCTCAATACAAGACCAGAAACTTGAATACTACTGGAAGAAAATTTAGGAAGTACTTTCCATGATATAGGAATGAACAAAGACTTCCTGAACACAACCCCAGTAGCTCATCATCTTAAACACTCAGCCCATAGGATCACATGAAGCTGAAGAGTTTCTTTACAGACAAGTATACAATAAGCAAAGCCAATAGATTACCCACACTATGGGGGAAAATATATGCAGGTTATCCAACTGATAGAGGCCTAATATCTAGAATCTACAAAGAACTCAAAAATCTAAACAGTAAGATGTCAAACACCCCACTCACAAAATGGGGCAAAGAGCTGAACAGGCAGTCCACAGAGGAAGAAATACAAATAGCAAACACACACTTAAGAAAATGTTCATCATCCCTAATCATCAGAGAAATGCAAATTAAAACAAAAAAAAAAGATTCCACCTTACCCCAAAAAGGATAGCAAAAATCAAAAAATCAAATGAAAATAAATGCTGGCGAGGATGTGGAGAAGTAGGAACACTCATCCATGTTGGTGGGAAAGAAGGATGGTACAACCACTTTAGAAAGCAATATGGAGACTCCCGAAAAAAGCTGACTATACAGATACCAACATACCCAGTTATTCCTAAACTGGGCATCTACCCTAAAACCTTCAAACCACAGGCCACAGAGATTTGCTCAAACATGTTTGTAGTGGTACAATGTGTAATAGCAAAGAGCTGGAATCAACCCAGATGTCCATCAATATTAGAATGGATAACTAAGATGTGGTATAGCTACACAATGTAATTCTATAGAGCAGTAAGAAAAAATGACACAATTGAATTTGAGGAAAAATAGTTTAAGCTGGAACAGATCATTCTCAGTGAACTTACCCAATGACAGAAAAAAAAAAAAAAAATCGCCACATAGTCTCACTCATCTACAGCACCTAACCTGAATGTACCCAATATGCCTTACATACCCAGCAAGCATCTCATAGACTAGACAGTAGGATGTGTGGGGAGGGAGAGGAGGGTAATGGAGGGGTGAGAAACACAAATCTTGACCCAAACGGCAGTGTTACCATAAAAGTCTACTTCCAAAAAGGCAGACCAAATGGCAGAAACTTAACCAGGCCCTTATGGGAAAGACATGGACCACAAGACACTGGAGAGGGTATGGTGAAGACTAACCTTAATCTTCTACATCTTACTTCACTCCCTCTCCCTCTCTCTCTCCCTCTCCCTCTCTCTCTCTTCTCTCTAACTCTTGTATATTAGCTACCTTTTTCTTCCTTTGCTTAGTGGGCACTGACCTGTAACTCCTAGTACCAGCATGTGGCTATCAGCCACAATGAGCTTTTGATCAGAGAGACCTACAAGGTTTCATAAAAGACAGATCAATTTCTGTCAGAGTACTTGATGACCCACCAAAGGTTAGTGGTAAGAAAGTACTTCTGAAGATACCTAATATAGTTGACATGTAAAATGGAAGGGCATAGCTGGAAGTTGGAAGAGAGTCAGTCCCCAGACAATCAGCGCGTCTAGTTCCAGAGGATGCTACATGGGCGACTGGGGGAAAATGACCAATTTCTGTCCACACAACTCATGTTCTAACCTACTTAGCAGCAAATAACCTGTTGTGATGCCCACACAAGTGCAATAGTGGCACACAGCCATGGTGAGGAACCAACTGCTCTTGATTTGGCTAACTGATCCCCTCAGTGTTATGGGACCAATAGCTGGAGCTGGGAAACAAGTCAGAACCATATCCAAACATAAGCCCACTTTCCATTATCAAGCTACCATCAACCATGGGCTACAAGAGGGCCTATACCTAGTAAATTCTCTATTAAAAAATAGTAAGGGTTTTCTCATTTGTCCTGGTGCTAACTTACTCTCCACTGGAGAATCTGCTTCTCTTTTTCAGATAGATGTAGATCCTAAGGAGAGAGCTACCCCATCATACCTCAAAAGGGCCCTGGCTGAAACTAAGAAAAATTGGCGAAACAAGCAAGGGTGCTGTTTTCCTGATGAACCGGATACCAGCACAAGGTTCAAGGAGATCAACACAGAGAAAAATCAACTCCTACCAAATAAGAGAACCAGAGCCCCAGAGGCCCCCAACACCTCATAACTGAATCAGACCAAAATTGAACCCAACATGACTCAGGGAAATTTTGTGGAAGAGGGGGTGGAAAGAATGTCAGAGCCACATGTTGGGTCATGATATGCAGAAACATTTATCTTACCAATAACTGTGGGCTAACTCTACAATGCACGCCACATATACCTTAACAGGAAAGGGCCAAGTGGAGGGGTTAGGTCATGGATGAGCCTAATAATGTTACCAAACTGACTGTATTTGCTGAAAACAAAACTAATTAATAAAAAAAGAAAATAATTAGCAAGTGCCTTTATCAACAGAGCCATCTTCCCAGACCTATGAATCTTTTATCACTTTCTAAGTCATTTTTACTACACAGATATTTTATTACATTTATTGGGAACTTTTGCATGAATTTGAATACCATAACTTGAAAAGTCATTATGTGCAAAACTATACTGCAAATTTTAATGTGTTTCTAAGACTGTTATAAGAACAAATAGTGGCAGTAAAAATGTCTGTCTCAATAATTGTTTTTTAATTTGTGAGTTATCCAGATACCATTGAAAAAAAATAGTTATGTCTTGTCATTATAATAGGATACAATGTGAAACCATTTACTCACAGTAAGTTAATTAAGCATCATCATATAAAGACTACAGCTGATATAATGTTCCCTAAAAATAAAGGGAACATTTCTAAAATGCATTCAAATTCCCAGATTGTAGCCACAAATATTGAGGAAATTATTAAAAATCTATTAAAAGAAGTTTGGAGAAAATATTGCTACTTTAAAATGTTATACTTAGTTGGGCATGTTGGCACACATATTTAACCCCAGCACTCGTGAGGCAGAGATAGGAGGCTCACTGTAAGTTCAAGACCACCCTACACAGTGAATTCCAGGTAAGCCAGGGCTAGAGTAAGATGGTATCTTAAACAACCATAAAAAGGTTGGCATGCCCATTCTCTCTCACTCCATCTTTCTCTGTTAAATAAATATAACTAAATATATATATATATATATTTTAAGTTTAGATTTCCTTGAGCTTAACTTTATTAATCTTTGTAGCTTCACAATAGAAAAGTTTCAAAACATTAATTTTACAAAGTGTTTTACAGAAATTAGCTACGTGTCTCACATGGTTACTAGTCAGTATTAAATTCCTCTTTAGTAAGTGAGAATATTTCAATCATTTTCTCAAGCATTTCAGGAAGACAACTTCCACCTTTGATCCGTCTAGACATTTCTTAGCTTTTCCAGGTTTCACATAAATAGTTTTGTTTTCAAACCACTGAATTGATATTGTTCTAATAATGTGTTCATTTTCTTCTTCATATCTTTAAAGACAATAAACTCCATGTGTTATTTATTTACCATACCTGGATAATAACTTAAGTGCAAAGGTATTATCTGAACATAATTCCTATTATAATAACACTTAGTTTCTATGGATTAGTCATTAATAGTTAACATGAAAAATATAAAGATAAATCTAGAAGTCATAAGTGTAACTCAATATTATATTCCTGTGAGCACTGTATTACTCTTTGTTATAGTTATGCTATGGGGGCACTGTATCATGAATTCATGGTACAACAGAGGAAGAAATGATTTACAGACATGTATAGTACAGTTCCTGGTTAAACTGATATGTTTAATAGTGCATAGTTGGCAGGAAAAAAATATAACTTAATATGGCTGGCTTTTGTTTGTGATGCAATGGTGCCATTTCCTGAAGAAGTAAGACACAATACCTGATGCTGCTAATAGCAAATGTGGTACTGGGGTGGTGGGTGGAGTTAGGGTGACTGGACCCCTGAAGGTAAAAAGGGCAGGGTAGTTTATCTTATCTCTTGTCTACTTCCAAAGAACTGTTTTTTCACAAACAGTCAGGACCCCTCCCAAGAGGGAGGTTTTTCATAGGTTTTAAACTCTGTGGTTGGTTAAGTTCAGCCCCCAGAACTTGGTGCCAGTGCTAATCATTTTCTGAGACAATCTCTAGCTCTAACTAACTATCTGGTTCTCTGGTTCACCTGGGCCAAGAGACAGGACACCAGCTAAAGTTATAAATACCTATGCAAGGGGAGGCCAGGCTCTTGCTCTCTGATTACTTGGGAACTTCCAGCTATGGGTGAGTTTTTCCCTTGGCTGGGCCTGGCATGGCTCAGGCCCAGCTGGGAGGGCCCAGTAGCTCTTATTCTCCACAAGGGTTCTTTATCTCCTCCAGCTCCCCACATGGCTGGAGCTCCTTGAACTATATTTTCTCTCTTTTTTTTTTTTTCCACATCCCACCCCCCATGATCTGTATCTGGTCACATGGACCCTGAGCTACACGTGGCTTACATGGGCTTTGGGGTTCTTCTTTTGGTGTACTTCTCTTCTCCCCACTTTATCTTCACTTACCTCCCAGTCTTCCCCTTCCTTTGTAAAATCTGAATAAAACGTGGTGCTTTAAAAATCATTCTTTTGAATTTGGAAATGCCAGTTCTTTGGTTACTTTGCAGATACAACTCAGGGCTTGGGGTTCCAGGAAGCATTGCAGGAGCTCCCTTTCCCCATTACAGTGTTTGCTGTCAAAATTTCCTTGTCGATTTTATAAATGACAATTTTGAAATTCTGGATTAATCATTAATAATTCTGAAAAGAAGGAATAGTCTGCTTTCAATATTTTAAGTTATACTGTTCTCATAATGCCTAAGCTATCTTTCCATGATTCTATATTTCTTTTATCTTTCTAGTGTAAATCTGGATCATAATAGCATTATATAATCATTCTTGGGAAGGGACAGCATTAGATACATATCTCTATAATACTCTCACTTAATCCTTTCCCTCCTTGTGCCCCTTGAACTTAAGGGCTGTGGGGCTAGTGATCAGGAGGAACATGCAGTGCTGGGCTCACTTCAGTAGTCTGCTGTCTGTCTGTCTATAAAGTCAAAGGACCTAGGTTTTACTCCCTATGACTCAGGTAAGCCAGACACACAAGATGGGTGTCTGGGGTTCAGCTGCAAAAGCTTGAAGGCCCTGGCATGTACATTCTCTCTTTCTTTCTCTATTTGCTTCTCTCTCTTTCAATAAATAAAAGAAATTAAAAAAATGGGAAAGATCTATTCTTCTACACACACACACACACACACACACACACACACACACACACACACACATATATATATATATATATATATATATATATATATATATATATATATATGCTATATGATACAGTCCTATTAAGTATCCCCTTCCCTTCTTTTCTCTTCCCTTTGTATTTCATTTCTAGTTTACTAGCCTTTGCTACTGAGTTTTCTTCCTACTCACACAGAAGTCTGGTCATCTGTAGCTAGGATCCACATATGAGAGAGAATATACGATGCTTGGCTTTCTGGGCCTGGGTTATCTCACTTAGTATAATCCTTTCCAGATCCATCCATGTTCCTGCAAATTTCATATCTTCATTTTTCTTTACTGCTGAGTAGAACTCCATTGTATAAATGTGCCATATCTTCATTATCCACTCATCAGTTGAGGGACATCTAGGCTGGTTCCATTTCCCAGTTATTGTGAATTGAGTGGCAAGAAAACTGGTAGAGCAAGTATTTCTAAGGTAATGAGATGAATCCTTAGGATATATGCCTAGGAGTGCTATAGCTGGGTCATATGGTAGATCTGTTTTTAGCTGTGTTAGAAACATACACACTGATTTCCTCAATGGCTGGACCAGATTGCATTCCCACCAACAGTGTTGAAGAGTTTCCCCTACTTTTTCCTCTAACAGTTTCAGAGTTTCAGGTCTGATGTTAAGGTCTTTAATCTATTTGGACGCAATTCTTGTGCATGGAGAGAGAGAAGAATCTATTTTCATCCTTCTACCGATACATATCCAATTTTCCTAGCACCATTTGCTGAAGAGGCTGTCTTTTCTCTAATAAGTATTTTTGCATTTTTATATATAAGTAGAAGAATAGATTAATGGGGGCGAAAAGGCCCAAAGTGAGGTCAGGGGAAGAGGTTGAATAAAGGAAAGGTGGAGGGAGGGCTAATCAAATTCTAAGAGGATATAAATAAATCATATGGAATCCTACTTTTTTGGACAATGGACCCTAATTGCTGAAGACTCCACATACTTGGGCTGCAAGGCCACTGAGAAATCCTACTGGATTTTGATTGATGAAAGTCATATATGGACAATATCTTCTCATTTGTCATTATTTTTCTCAATCTTTTGGAATAGCAAGAGTATGTTACCTGCTAACAAATATATACTTTCCTTTTACAGCACTGTATTTCTTATATGAAAAAAAATAAAACATGACATCACAACTATCAAGTCTCCATCATTACTTGCTTTTCTTCTCATGTCCTTACACAAACATACAATTATATCTATCCTGATGATAACTTCATTATTAAACATCTTGAACAATTATTTATTTTTCTATCATTGATAGTAAGGCATAGTAAAACAAATAATTTATATAAAACTTAATTTAACATGTCATATATAATAGAATTTAATCCTAATATTTTTGGAATATACTAATATTAGTGTTTATGTATGTTTTCTTAATATATCTTATGAGCCACATTTCCTTGTTCTCATAGAGAACACAGAGAAGCCATGATCATATAATGCCAGGCACTACTCAATTAGACTGTTTTGTTTCTCTTATAACATGTTTTTCATATCATGGCAACTATAAGCTTTATTTTGGACAATATACCAGCTACAAACTGAGTTTTACTCATTAAGTAGGCCAATATTAATGTGAGCTATATATACTTAGCTGCTTATATACTTAACTAGTAATCTTTCATAAGCCTCACATTCATCTTCCAATAGTTATCTCATGCAACAGGAAGCCATGTAACTTTTGGGCATGAAAATCAACCATTTCATCCCAAACTGTTAAGATGTTAGTTTGTTAAAAAAGCACATAACTATCTCAATTGTGAAAATGATACACTGCTAACTACAAAAAAACTGATTTAGATATTATTATTCCCCTTTTACTTTGACTTTACAAATTTTATATGCAGACCAAGCAATACCTTTTCTTGCACAAAGCGTAAGGCTAAAAAGACCTAATAAGTGACTTTTGATGGTGAGCCACAGACTCGAGTGTGGGATCCGAGTTTCATTCTGGCTCTGCTCTGCTTTGAAGATTATATGCTTGCCATCTTCTGGATGGTTGCAGAAGATTAAAGGAGCTCATGTGAGATTTGGCTGTAGTACAATGGCTGAACTACATGAGCTGGAAAATTTGTAAAATAGCATCATTTGTAAATTTGGAGCAGTGTTTGTTGTATTCAGTTCTTGTTATTTTGCTAACTTGGAAAACAGAACTCTCTCTCTCTCTCTTTTTTTTTTTTTCTTCTTGCTTCATGCTAAATTTAGTTCATGCTTTTATGTCATACCTTATTTAATGTTAAGTGTAATATTTTACAATTTAGTATTTTAAACATTCATTAACAGTCTTGCTTCTAAATCAAACATATTTTCAGCAAGTATATAAATAGATAAGTATTAAGCAGGCAGTATATATTCTTTGAGTTGAAACAGACCTTACTGGCTTTCTTCTATTTTTTCAATTTTCATGAAATTTTAAAGAATGCAATATTACTTTAAAGCTATTATTACTTCCAAAATGTCCAAAAGTGTTCTGTAGCGTTTGAACATGAGACATTTTCCTACGTGCAATGAATGTACATAATACATAAATGACACTGATGAAATAAATTTTAGTCCTGATATTGTATTCATTTCCCTTCCAGAACAATTCTATTTGGAAATGAACTTGTTTTACGCAATAGGACAGTTTCCTGATAGGATTAGGCAACAAACTCAATTAGTTTTAATCAGTAATGTAAGTGAAACAGATTTTAACTTAATTAAAGCTAGCAGAAGTAAAATGCTTTGGAAGATAATAGGAGATAATGGAATTTGAATTCCCTTTCTTGGCAATAATATCACTCAGGCTATCTCTTTGGGAGAAGACCAGTACCGATGCTTTAAGTTACTTGACTGATTGTAGTAATTACAAGCAAACAGATAGCTGGACCATGTTAAAGAAACAGCTACTTCCTAGATAGTATATAAAAACCATTAAGTTCACCTGAATTTCCTTCTCACAGTTTTACTAATGGATCAAATAGCTTTTGTAGATAAAATGTAAAATTTATTGTAACATGCAAAATAAATACATTTTAAAAACTCTTCTGAAAATGATGTCATTATTATCCTATAATATTGATGGAAAATATATGAATTTCATTAAATTATTCATAGCCAGGTGTAACATCTGTTAACACCCTTCATAGTAGACAGTGTATTTTGCATTTATTTTTCACTTACATTTTATTTACAATTTTTTGTTAAAATATGTTACCATTTTTAATAATTTTTGAACATATATGATATTCTCATAAAAAAGTAAAATAATTTCATCTAAATAACATATACTCATCTTTCACAGCAAACTGTCTTCTTGATTGGTTAAGCTGCACTGGCGCCACAATACCAATAGAGAAAATGCTTTGCTGCTATGTTACTGAGCATCTGTCAGATTTTTAAGATTTAAGCAAGTATAATTATTTACCTTCATTTTACTTATAACAATCTGAAAGCCCAAGTGTGTTTTCTTTAAGTGTCCTAAGGCAAAAAAAAAAAAAAGTACATATGGGAAATGCAAGTTAAAACTTAATTTTGACCTGTATCTTGCTAGTTACATTATTATATTTTCTCTGAATAAAAAAAAATGCAAGAAGTATATTGCTGGAGTGTGGACAAAAAGACAACATGAGTCACTGATTTCAGATGATGTGATACAAATATATCTCTTTGATTATTTGGTAAAGAAATCAAACCATATACTTGGAAATAGTTTTATACACTAGCAGGGAATTTTCAATATGTTATGATAACATGAAAGGTGCTATTTATCTCAGAATAAGAAAAAGCATATTAGAGAAAAATTGAGAGGCTCTCTCTGTAATTCACTCTGACATAATAAACACAAATTGAAGCATAACTAAAATTCTTTGTATAAATGAAAATTGTCCATATCCCCTTGTATTTCTCAGTAACTTGTCAGTGAGTGATAGCCTGGATAAATTTAACACAGACTGAAACCAGGTCATCTTCTGAGAACACTTACTCTTCCTTGCATAGGGTACTACCCAGACAAATGAAACCATAGTTACTAAGGAAAGATTGTTTTGAAACAAGTACAAATTCATATTAAGAAAAACATAAATATGAAAAAAACACAAGTGATTTATTTTTTTAATAAAATTCTTTCTTTGGTCATCTTATTTTTTAACTTTTCAGTAATCAGGGTCAGGATGTCTTGGAACTTACTGTTTTTACTATTGGATTAAGTTCTGTGCAACATCCATGAATTTCTCCAAGAGTATCTTGGCAGTCATTCCATCTATGTAAGCCAGGTTTGATGATCATATTTCTTCTTCTAGAGTCATTATAAGTCCATATAATACTAAAATCAACAATGTTAACAATGTGTATATTTACTAAAATTTAATAAAAAGTTAAGAAATCATACAAGCATATATGATATAAATATTTATAGCTGGGCGTGGTGGCACATGCCTTTAATCTCAGGAGGCAGAGGTAAGAGGCTTACCATGAGTTCAAGGCTACCCTGAGACTACATAGTGAGACCCTACCTCAAAAAACCAAAAACATATATATATATATATTTATATGCATTTCTGTGATTTATTTACATTATAAATATGTGCATATACTTTATTTATATTTTAGTTTAGTTATGTTTCAATTTGTGTTTATCATGTCAGAGGGAATTACAGAGCTAGCTTCTCAATTTTTCTCTAATACACTTTTTTCTTGTTCTGAGGTAAATATTATTGATTTTTATTTTATTTATATGTGCATAAATTTTATTGAGATATTTTATATGTGTTTGTAGTAATATTTTATATGTGATTATTTCATTATTTTAAAACATAGCATTTGTTTGTTGATTACTTTTCTCACATAATCAGGTCACCACTTTCTCTACAGAGACATGGCTCGTTGGGAAAAAAAAGATACTTTTGCAGAAAGTATGATTATCTGAGTTTGGATCTTCAGAACCCATGTAACGCGGATGCAGAAATCTTCCCATGGTGAAATGGATTGTAGAGGGAGGGAAACACCCAGAAGCTCGCAGGCCAGCTAGCCTGGCTTACACAGTGATGAACTTGAAGGATTGTGACTCAGACAAGGTGGGGGGTGAGAACCAACATTTAAGGTTGTGTCTTGACCTCCATATATGCATGCTGTCCCTAACAAAATGAGCACACACACCACACCACACCACACCACACACGTATTTTTTAAAAGATCTTTCTAAATAACTGGGCATGTAATAAGGAAAGAAACAATAAAAACACATATTTTTTTCAGAATATATTTTGTAAAATTATATTACTTCCATAAAGAAAATAATCTAATAATATTTTTTAGAATTTAGAAAATCTAAGAAAATCTACAACTGACATCAAGCATGCCATTGGTATGTATTACATTTCCCATTGCTGTGAGAATTTAGAAAATATTATTTTTGTTGTTGTTTGTTTTGTTTTCTCTCATGGCTTCAGTTTCAGAATGTTTAGTGTTCAGTAGCAGATCAGTTCCTATAATAAGGGACAAAGAAGTGAGAAAAAAAAACATGTAAGGGGCTGGAGAGATGGCTTACTGGTTAAGCGCTTGCCTGTGAAGCTTAAGGACCCCGGTTCGAGGCTCGATTTCCCCGGACCCATGTTAGCCAGATGCACAATAGGGCACATGTGTCTGTAGTTCGTATGCAGTGGCTGGAAGCCCTGGCATGCCCATTCTCTCTCTCTCTCTCTCTCTCTCTGCCTCTTCATCTGTCTGTCACTCTCAAACAAATAAACAAATGAATTTTAAAAAAGAACATGTGAGGAGAGATTAGGGCTGATATACTCTTTGGGAACATATCCCAAGTGATGAGCTTTCTCCAACTACATGCCACCTACAGCCTTTGACCATCTCCATATAACGTTGTCATTATATGCATCCACTAAGAGATTACTCTGTAGATTAGGCCACAACCATCATAATCCAGTGTCTCTGGAAATATCATCACAAATATACCAGAGATGGCTTCACTAATGCTTTCGACATTTCTAGATTTCATTAAATTGATAATCAAAGTTAAACCTGATACTCTACAATGTTGTTATTATAGGCATTAGTTTTTTTTTTGTTTTTTTTTTTTTTTTGTTTGTTTTTTTTTAGGTAGGGTTTCACTCTAGGTCAGAATTCCAGGTCATAATTTACTGTATAGTGTCAAGATGACCTCAAATTCAGGTGATCCACCTCTATTGGGATTAAAGGCATGTGCCACCAACCATGGTTTGATCACAAGCATTTATTTTGATATTAGCACATCTTTATACACTTTTCATGCTATAAATATTTTCATTAACTAGAAAATGCTTAACAAATTATAAAGAACTTAATTTTCTTTTATTTTTATAGACATTGTGACTTATAGATACATTTATGTTCTTTTAACTTTAATATTTTAATAATATGTTAGAATGATGTGGAATGGTACTGGATCCTCAGCAAAGAGTACAGTAGGTTTTTATTAATTAGAATATTTCTTGCATTATTTCTGACAGTACATCGTCTAGAACTTCAACAACAATATTCAGGAGGCATATAGAATTGCCTGTACTTGCTCTTAGTGTAACAGAGAGTATTCATAATAAGAGTGACATAGTGTGACTTGAGTTGTGTTGCCAAAGCCAATGTAGATATAAAACTAATTTTTAAAGGAATTTCTTTTTATTAATTAGTTTTGTATTCAGCAAATAAAGTCACTTTGGTATCATTATTAGGCTCATCTATGACCTACCCCTTCCCATTGGACCCTCCTTGTTGAGGTATATGGTTTGTGCAATGTGGGTTATGGGTGAGATAAATGTCTCTTCATATCATGACCCAACATGTGGCTCTGACATTCTTTCCGCCACATCTTCCACAAAATTTCCCTGAGCCATATTGGGTTCAATGTTGTTCTGTTTCAGTGATGAGGTGTTAGGGCCTCTGAGGCTCTGTCTCTCTGATTTGGTAGGAGTTGATTTTTCTCTGTGTTGGTCTCCTTCCCCCTTGTGCTGGTATCTGGTTCATCAGGAAAACAGCACCCTTGCTTGTATCACCAATTGTTCTTAGTTTCAGTGAGGGTCCTTTTGAGGTATGATGGGGTGTCTCTCTCCTTAGGATCTACATCAATCTGAAAAAGAGAAGCAGATTCTCCAACGGAGAGTAAATTAGCACCAGGACAAATGAACCTTACTTTTTTATAGAGAATTTAATAGGTGTAGACCCTCTTGTAGCCCATGATTGATGGTAGCTTGATATTTGGGAGTGGGCTTATGTTTGGATATGGTTCTGACTTGTTTCCCAGCTCCAGCTTTGGGCCCCATACCACTGAGGGGATCATTTAGCCAAACCAAGAACAGATGGTTCCCCACCATGTCTTTGTGCCACTATTGCACTTGTGTGGGCATCACAACAGGTTATTTGCTGCTAAGTAGGTTAGACCATAAGTTGCTTGGAGAGATATTGGTCATTTTCCTCCAGTCAGCCATATAGCACCTTCTGGCACTAGATGCACTGACTGTCTGGGGACTGACTCTCTTCTAGCTTCCACCCATGACATTCCATTTTACATGTCAATTGCATATGGTGTCTTCAGCAATAGGGGCTTACCACTAACCTTTGGTGGGTCATCAAGTACTCTGACAGAAATCTGACATTCTTTTAGGAAACCTTGTAGGTCTCTGATGAAAAGCTCATTGTGAGCTGGGTGTGGTGGTGCACGCCTTTAATCCCAGCACTTGGGAGGCAGAGGTAGGAGGATTGCCATGAGTTCAAGGCTACCCTGAGATGACAGAGTTAAGTCCAGGTCAGCCTGGACCAGAGTGAGACCCTACCTCGAAAAACCAAAAAAAAAAAAAAAAGCACATTGTGAATGATAGCTCCATCCTGGTACTGGGAGTTACAGGTCAGTACCCACTAAGAAAAAGAGGAAAAATACAACTAATATACAAGATTTAGAGAGAAGAGAGAGTGAGAGAAATGGAGAGGGTGAGGCAGAGGGAGGGAGGGAGGGAGGAAAGATGTAGAGCATTATTATCCTTGATCCTATCCACTCCAGTGTCTTGTGGTTCAGGTGTTCCCTGTAAGGGCTTGGTAAAGGTTCAACCATTTTGTCTGCCTTTTAGGAAGTAGAAATTTATGGTACCATTGTCATTTGGGTCTAGATTTGTGTTTACCACCCCTTTGGTGCCTTCCCTTCCTTCCCCATCCATCCTAGTGTCTAGTCCATGAGATGCTTGCTGGGTATGTAAGGTATCTTGGGTAGATTCAGGTTAGGTGTTGTAGATGAGTGAGAGTATGTGGCAATTTTTTTTTTTTTTTTTCTGTGATTGGGTAAGTTCACTGAGAATGATCTGTTCCAGGTTCAACCATTTTTCCTCAGATTACATTGTATCATTTTATCTTACTGCTGTATAAAATTCCATTGTGTAGATATGCAACATCTTAAATATCCATTCTTCTAGTGATGGACATCTGGGTTGATTCCAGCTCTTAGCTATTATGAATTGAGCTGCTACAAACATGGTTGAGCAAATCTCTGTGGCCTATGGCTTTAAGGTTTTAGGGTAGATGCCCAGTAAGAGAATAACTCGGTCTGTTGGTATCTCTATAGTCAGCTTTTTCAGGAGTCTCCATATTGCTTTCCAAAGTGGTTGTACCATCCTACATTCCCATCAACTATGGATGAGTGTTCCTACTTCTCCACATTCTCGGCAGTATTTATTTTCATTTTATTTTTCAATGTTTGCTATTCTTTGGCTTCAGAGTCCGATGCCCTAACTGCTAAGCCATGGGCCCTTTCCAGTGTTTGCTATTCTTAATGGGATAAGGTGTAATCTCATACTTATTTTAATTTGCATTTCTCTGATGATTACGAATGATGAACATTTTCTTAAGTGTGTGTTTGCCGTTTGTATTTCTTACTTTGTGAACTGCCTGTTCAGCTTTTGGCCCCATTTTGTGAGTGGTGTGTTTTACTTCTTACTGTTTAGATTTTTGAGTTCTTTGTAGATTCTAGAGATTAGGCATCTATCAGTTGGATGACCCACATATATTTTCTCGTATTCTGTGGGCAGTCTATTGGCTTTGATTATTGTATGCTTCTCTGTAAAGAAACTCTTCAGCTTCAAGTGATCCTATGGGTTGAGTGACTGCTTAAGATTGTGAGATACTGAGGTTTGTTCAGGAGGTCTTTTTCCATTCCTATATCATGGAAAGTACTTCTTAAATTTTCTTGCCATAGTATTCGAGTTTCTGGTTTATATTGAGATCCTTGAGTATAGTGCATGGTGAAATATGTGGATCAAGTTTCAGTTTCCTGCATATGCTTATCCAGTTTTTCTAGCACCGTTTGTTGAAGATGCTGTCTTTTTTCCAGCCTATATTGTGTGGGCCTTTGTCAGATATCAAGTAGCTATAGTTGCTTGACCCAAAGTCCAGGTCCTCAAGTCTATTGCATTGGTCTATACTCATATTTTCATGCTAGTACCATGCTGTTTTACTACCATATCTTTGTAAGATAGCTTTAAATCAGGTATGGTGATGCCTCCAGAGGTATTTCTTTTATTGATGTTATGTTTGGGTATGCGAGGCCTTCTGCTTTCCATATGAAATTTGAGATCATTTTTTCTATCTCTGTGAAGAACACTGTAGGGATTTTTATTGGAATTGCATTAAATCTGTATATTGCCTTTGGTAGGATTGTCATTTTCACAATGTTAATTCTGCTTATCCAGGAGCATGGAATGTCTTTCCATTTTCTCAGGCCCTCCTCAATTTATTTTTTGACTGTTTTTATGTTTCTGTTATATAGATCTTTCACTTCCTTGGTTAACGTTATTCCAAGGTATTTTATTTTAATTTTTTGTTGCCACTGAAAATGGGACTATGTCGCTTATTTCTTTTTCTGTATCTTTATCATTTGCTTATTGAAAAGCTACTGATTTTTGTGCATTGATTTTGTATCCTGCTACTTTGCTATAGGAGTTAATCATCTTCAGGAGTTTTGGAATGGAGTCTCTTGGGTCTCTTACATGTACACTCATGTCATCAGCGAATAGAACTAACAATTTCTTCATTTCCAAATTGTATCCCTTTTGTTTCCTTCTCCTGTCTTATTGCTTGAGCTAGGACTTCCACTACTTTATTGAAAACCAGAGTTGAGAGAGGACCACCCTGTCTTATTCCTGATCTTCATGGGAATTCTTCCAGTTTTTCTCCATCAAGTATTATTTGGGACTTCAGAGCTTTGTACAGTACTTCATTATGTTAAGATATGAACCAACCATGCCAATTCTCTCCAATATTTTGATCATGAAGTGATGTTGTACCTTGTCAAAGGCCTTTTCTGCATCTATTGAAATGATTGTGTCATTTTTATGTTTAACCTTGTTTATGTGGTGTATTACATTGACAGATTTCAATACGTTGAACCACCCCTGTGTTCCTGGGATGAATCCCACTTGGTCAAGGTGGATAATGCTTTTGATGTGTTGTTGAATTCGGTTTGCAAGGATTTTGTTCAGGATCTTTACATCTAAGATTATCAGGGAAATAGGCTGGTAGTTTTCTTTTCTTGTGGCATCTCTGCCTAGTTTTGGAATTAGGGTGATACTAGCTTCATAAAAGGAATTGGGTAACTTTCCCTGTTCTCCAATTGTGTGGCACAGTTTGAGGAAGATTGGTTTTAGTTCTTCCATGAAGGTTTGATAGAATTCAGCTGAGAAGCCAACTTGTCCTGGACTCTTCTTTTTGGGGTGGATTTTTATTACTTTTTCAGTCTTCATGAGTGTGATGGGTTTATTGAGGTGATTAATCTGCTCTGAGTTTAGGTTTGATCGGTGGTGTGCATCCAGGAAATTATCCATCTTCTCCACGTTATCCAGTTTTGTGGAGTAGAGGTTTTTGAAATAAGTCCTGATGATTCTCCCAATTTCACTTATGTCTGTTGTGTTCTCTCCTTTTTCATTTTGAATTTTGTTAATATGAAGCTTCTACATTTTTTGGTTGATCAAATTGGCCAGGGAATTGTCAATATTGTTTATTTTTTCAAAGAACTAACTCTTTGTTGTGTCAATTGTCTTAATTATTTCCTTGGTTTCCAATTCATTAATTTCTGCTGTGATTTTAATTATTTATTTCCTTCTGTAGCTCTTTGGGGTGGATTTTTCTTCTTTTTGCAGTGCTTATAGGTGGATGGTTAGGTTATTCACTCTCCCTCAAACTCCTCACTCTCTTTGAACTCCTTCTAATTTCTTTTCTATTAGTTCTAGTTTAGTGATGGCAGCATCCACATGATTATCGATCCTTTGTTGCTTTCCTGCAAGTTCTACCAGTAGGTTGGTCAGGCTTGCATTGCTTATAGCTTCAATTTGTTGTTCTGATCCTAATAACTCTTCTAAATTTTTGTTAGATGTATTTTTTGTTGGATTGGGTGATCTCACTGGATTTTCTTGCATTTCATTTTGCATGTTATTTCTTTTGCGCTGTGGTCTTCTCTTGACAGTGTATGGGCACATGGGTTGGTGGATGAGCCTGGGATAAAGCACAATGGGAACCTAAGGCAGCCTGAGGCAGTTGCCAAGCAGCCTGCACTTTGGCTCTCACTTGCCAAAGCCACCTATCTACTGCCTGACAGGGGCTCCAAAGTTGCCTGTATTCTCAAGGGGTAATGCTCCAAAGCTGCATGCATTTGAGCTAAGAAGGATGCTGAGGTACCAAGCACTGAAGCAGCCCAAACTCTGTCTGGGAACACTGGGACCCATAAGCAGTCTACGCTCCCCCACCACAGGACAATGGAGGATGGCCAGGGCGTCAGACAGGTAGAGAATGGCACCTGAATTGCAGCAAGTGAGAGACACAGTCTGCGCTTGTGTGGCAGTAACTGTGGTACTGGGCTCGCTGAACGTGCAGCAGCAGGAGCAGTAAGTGAGTGAGTGGCGGAGCAGTCTAAACTTCCAGACTCGGGGATCGATCTCTGTGCAGCTGTGCTGTGGATGCAGGGAAGTGTGGGCTACACTCTTCTGAGGAAATCAGGGTTTCCCTGTTATTGCCAGGATTCGCTCAATGTGCGGTGGCCAGAGCAGTAGATGGGCGAGTGTGCGGAGCATGGTAAGCTTCCACATGCAGGGATCGATTGGCCTGTGGTGGCAGCAGCAGCAGACACGCTGGCTATTTGGGGGGAGGGATGGGCTACCAGCCCACAAGGGGATCCATGTTTCCCTGTTTTCACCCCCTCTGTGCCCTTCCACTGACAATCTATTAGAGATTGCTCTCCCTTAAAAGGCCCAGTGAACTCTTAATGTCTTGCCTTTCTTTCCCTGGGATTTGCAACACAAGTAAGCTGTCTCTGTCTTGGCCAGAAGTATCTAAACTAAATTTTTATTCTCTTTTAAGACGCTTGTCTTTGAAACACTGCTGTCACAATGTAATGAAGTCCAGGTCAAACAGGAGAACTGCAAAGAGTCAGACAATCCAAGACCATCAGTAACAAACATAAGGTACTTGTGTAAACATATCTTCAAATTACTCCAAACCCCGTCTTCAAATTTTCCAGCTGAATACGTCTCACAACTTCTCAGGATCTATATAGAAATAATCTATGGATCCATGTACAATTATTATAATAGTTGCTTTTTCTTTGCTAGAAAAAAGATAAACCTGACCAGAAGCAACTTATGGGAGGAAAGGGTTTATTTCAGTATTCAGTATTAGTTTTGAGAGGAAGCTTCATCATGACTGGTAAAACATGGTTGTACAGGAATAAGGACATCAAATCTTATCACATCAGCTGAGAAAAAGTAGCAAGAGTGAGCTAGTTATCATTGGCAAGCAGGGAATAGATTACAAAATTTGAAACCCAACCCCTCAGTGGCATATATCCTCCAGCAAAGCACTTTATCCCAATGGTTCCACCTTCTGGAATCAAGCATGATGCTGAAAGTCCTGAACCTATGAAGAGTACATTACATTTATAGACTCATGGCCATCACATGACACAAAATACATTCATTCCAACTTTAAAACTCCCCGTTAATTGCATTTAGTATATGCTTCAAAATCAAAAGTTTCATCTGAAACTCAGGACACTCTCTTACCTCTGTGCTCTACAAAATCCAATCACAGGCTGGAGAGATGGCTTAGCAGTTATGGTGCTTGGATGCAAAACCTAAGGACCCAGGTTGAATTATCTAGTACCCACATAAGCCATTGCACATGGTGGTACATGTGTCTGCAGTTCAGTTTCAATGGCTACAGTTCCTAGTGTACAATTCTTTCTCTCTCAAATAAATAAATACATTTTTTTTAAAAAGTATTAAAATCAAATCACAAGCTGCATATTTCCAGCACTTAATGGCACAGAAAAAACACATCCCCATTCTAAAAGTAGGAAATGTGCCAGCATGAAAAGAATGGACCAATGCAAGATTAAAAACAGCAGGGCAAACAACAAATCCTGAAGCTCTAGGTCTGACTTCTGGGACTTGTGTTGGCATGCTCTGGGCTACAAAATACATAGGGAACTTTACCCCTATAACTGTGCAGCTTGCTCCTCAGACAAAATCCAACTTGAGCCAGCTGCTTTCTTTGGCTACTGTCCTATAGTCTTGGCAACTCTGAAATTCTGGGTATTGCTCTGCATTCCATGGTTCATATTCACAGATATATTGCTATGATTTTTCACAATTTTAGTTTGATGGTAACTTGATGCACATCTCTCCTAAAGGAAATTATAAGTTTTTATTTTATTAGTTTCTAGGTTCTACAAACTTTTATCTGTTCACATTTATTTTCTCTTACTCTTCTCTCTTACTTCCCTTCCTTTCTTCTTTCTTTCCCTCCTTCCTTCTTTTTATTCAAGTGTTGATAAAAATGTGTAACTTCCTTAGTAGTCAAGGAACACTCCAGTTTTTTCACATTAAGTTGCCTGCTCAATTTGTGTGCCTAGATTATATTCGTCATTGAACTTCCAGTAATTCAAAATACTTCATCTGTTTATATGTTGACTATGACACCCATGCAGGTAGGTGGCATGAAACTGTTGGCCTCATGATAGGAGTGATTATCCTGGCTATACAATCTGTACATGAATTCTGAGCTGTGGAAAAGTCTTGTCTACTTTTGAATAAAGAGGAGAGTGCAGAGATGCTCTGCTTGTTCAAAGATGGAAAGGGACACATAAATACGAATGAAGGTGATAGCATAGCATGCAGGAAAGTAGTGGATTGATTCTTACATCATCTTGGAACTAGCTTCTCTCAAAATGAATGGTCATGGAAGACAATTTTTATGTTGAAGATGAAGGTAAGTGCTTATGCAGAAAAAAATAAAAAATACAAACTTTATATTCTCTCAGATATCAGGAATGCCAATTTTTTATGTAGAAGATAAATGCAAGACATTGTGCAGCCAAAAAATAAATAAAAGTAAAAACTGGTTTATGACTTGGGAATACTGAATAAATAATCCAAATGATTGATAAAGGAGGAAACTTCAGTATAATATGGGTTAAGATTTTCTTGTACTAACTCTTAATGACTGGTATATTTCTGTAAATAAATAATATATATACTTTATTTTTCCATTTGTTAACTAACATTTAAGTAATGTGAGAAATGCATAAAATTAATTAATACTATTATATATTGTTTTTATCTACTTATTACCCAAAACAGAGTATTAAAGTCACAGTCATGAACAAAACATAGACTGTTCACTGCTTTTGTCTGGTTCATGAACCTAAGTATCAATTATACATTTTATATGGCTATAAGAATTTCAAAAGCTGGAAATTTGGCTCAGTAGTTAAAAGTACTTTCTTTCAAGGCTTGATGGCCTGAGTTTGAGTTTAGAGTAGGTTAGAGCAGCCTATCTATTATCTATATACCTCTTATCTATTTTTTCTACCTACTTATCCATCTGATATCTGCCATCTATCTATATTTGAATCATCCATCTTCAGTGAATTATTCACACATCTATGTCTATCACCTACCAATATGAATCTATCTTTGAACCAACCACACATATACCAAACTTTGATGTATCTATTCATACACTCATCCATAAGTCCATCCATCCATCTATCTACAATGTATGTACAATGAGTCGATCATTTCTCTATCATCTGTTATCCATCCCTGTGACTATGCACCAAATCAGCAAATACATCTTCATTTATATACATCTTACCAGTACATATTCATACAGTTGGTTCTCTATATCTTCAGTTCTGCATCAATATATTCAAACAAATGTGAATTGAAAGTATTCAGAATGTTGTCATTAAATTGATCATGTACAAATCTTTTCTTATCATTCTCCCAAAACAATGCATGCAACACCTAATAATACAACATTTACACAGCTTGAGTTATTATTTTTAATATGGAGATGATTGAAAGAGCAAGTGACGGTGTGCATAAGTCATACAAAACAAAACAACAAAACAAAACCAAAAACAAACAACAACAAAACAAACAAAACAAACAAACAAAACCACTGACCTTTCTTTGTATGGGCCTTGAGCACTCACTCAGATTGTATGTCAACAGATGTCACATAACTAATCTCAAAGACACTGGAAATGAATGTTCATAGGGCAGCTACTCTTCCTAATGCCTCAAATTCTTTATATTGAAAGGAGACAAAATGCATGTAAAAGAGAAGGAGAACAGTTTATCTGTGAATGTACCATTTCAAAGCAAATAAGATTTAATATAAGATTGAACTTGAATTTAAATTAAATCTTAAAAACAATTTTCTAAATTTACTAGATATCACAGCAAAGAGAACTAAAAGCTGAAAAATTTATATATGACAAAGTTTAGCAAGAAAACATTTTATATAAAATGACAGATTTGAACTTCACTCCTTAAAAGCTGTCTTTTGAAGTCTTCAGATCACTTTGAGAATGTTGGAATCATCTTGAGAGCAGTGTACAGAATGAGACAAAGAAAACAGGTTAGAATGATGCAGGAGCTGCTACCACTGAGAAGCAACTCCTCAAAGTCCTATGTGGTACCAGGCTTTGTTACATGCTGCTGTGCTGAGTGAGTGCTCGCTCACTCACTGGCTATAGACTCACACATTGGTTTCCACTGATGTTACTTTTTACTCTTGGAAGACCTTCTGATTTAACTAGGTTTAAAACTTCCATTTCAAGGTACAAATTTTCTGAAAAGATCTTAATATGGTCATGATGTGCATCCACACCACTCACATTAATTTTCAATTGGCTCTGAGCAATTATGTTTTCTGTTAATAGCATTTTGGAAATAAGATTAAGTACAGTTAGGTGCATTATACCAGAACTTGAAATAAATTTGCATAAGCAGTTGGAAATTGACCTTGCTTTTTTGATGGGTACAGTGTCTTATTATTGTTTAAGCACTTGAAGGACCAATCTTTTCAGTGTTGCTTCATGTAGAATTCAAACACTTCAGTGTATCTCTTTTCATATTAAAATTACATAAAATCAGTTTCATCCAAACTAATGCCTAACAACTAATATTATTTTTACAGGATCCCATGAACATTAATCCATTACCTTGCTGACATTTCTAGTGTTTCTCTTTCTCAGTGGAATCTTTGAAAACATGGCAAAAAATATATTAGCATGATTTAAGATAACTTTT
Source organism: Jaculus jaculus (assembly GCF_020740685.1). Taxonomy (NCBI): domain Eukaryota; kingdom Metazoa; phylum Chordata; class Mammalia; order Rodentia; family Dipodidae; genus Jaculus; species Jaculus jaculus. The sequence goes on from NC_059104.1 coordinate 55,942,666, forward strand.
CAAGAAGTGACAAAAAATGAAATTCATTTATTTTGTATTTCCTCACTTTATCATATATGAATTGCCCAATTAAATTAAAAACATATTTCTATAATTTTCATTTTTCATATTTTAATCACTTGATGAAAACTATAAGCATTTAATTCTTAAAAATAGTTCTTTTTTTTGGTGGGCATGGTGGTGAATGCCTTTAATCTCAGCACTCAGGAGGCAGAGGTAGAAGGATTGCTGTGGGTTCAAAGCCACCCCGAGACTACATAGTGACTTCCAGGTCAGCCTGGGCTAAAGTGAAACTCTACCTCAAAGAAACAAAAAAAAAAGTTATTTTTAAAGAGATTTTGATGTATTTCCTTATATCTAATGTTTATTAACTTTTCGAGTAATTCCTAATTTTTCCTATGCTATCGGATAACTCTCATTATCTTAAGAAATTGAGCTGATTTAAATTATATTAAAATCTGTCATCAATATATATAACAATACTGCCATCATCAACATTTTCAGCAGGTCCTAGTCCATTTAATCTCACTTAGGTCATACAAACCTTTGTAAACAATGGGAAAATATTAATATTCATATTTCACTTAGCCTTAGTAATGACATGTTAAAAATTAATGTTAAGTATAGTAAGAAAATGTAGAAACTCCAACTGAATCATTTGCTCAATGCATATAACTTACTGCTTTCATTTTTTGTCTTTACCTATTTTTATTCACAGTATTCTTGAAAAACTTGTTAAATCCTAATACCTTCGCTGGTATTAATGAAATGGAAAGTGACTGAGTATACTGACATTGAATGAAACTATTACTGTAAGAAAAATTCAAACCTGGTTTGTCATGACTTTTTATTTGGGTATCTATTTTATTTATGAAAGTACTCATATTGTAATATTTTTGTAGAACATTTGTACAGTATGATATTCTTTCATTTTCATAATTACCTAAGTTCTATGGCTAAACTTCCAATGAAGTACTTGATTCAGGTTTGAAATTAAAAATGCAATAATTCAATTAGTAAAGAAGATCCTAGGATTTTCAAATTAGCACTTCTTACTTAGACAACAAGGACTATTTTGTGGGTAGGTTGTGTGGTATTTTTAGTTACTTATTTATTTTTACCTCACCTAAAATCTATCAAGACTTAAGTGCATTCATTTAAAAATTCTGTATAGTTTGATATAAGGACAGTTTATGTACTGAGTATCTTTTTGATAGCCTGATAGGAGGTTTAAGCTTTAAAAACAATTTTAAGCTGGCCTTTGTTACATGGTGATAAGATGGTGGATGGAAGGGATGAACAGGGATAAGCTAGTTTTGAATATCTTTTAATAGAAACATGAGACTAAGATTTGTTTTTATTTTGATTTCTCCTCATTAAAATATCTTACCGATACTTTACGAACTAAAAAAAAAAAAAAAAAAAACAAAACAAAACCTATGCCTACATTTGAATGATGATGACAGTGAATGTGGTTATAGCAGTAAGAAAAGATTTTGCATTACATTTAATAACCTCAAATTTAATGACAGTATGGTCACCTAATTCTACAGGCTGATTTCCATTCTTTTATGACTTTATCTCTTCCCTTCCATGCACTGGGAATTCTGATGCTGTATGAAACTTCTAGAAAACTCTCACTTTGCCTTTTGTATGTGAGATGAAGAACAAAGTAGATGCCTGAATGGCAAGCTGTCCGGAATATTAGATGATTTAATCCCCATCACAAGCAACCCAACAGTGTCTACATAATACTAATTTATGACAATTTCATCTATAGATATTTCTATTAATAGCATTTGGCCTAAAGAATGAGGAAAACAGGTGTTAGAATAAAACACAGGAGCAATTTGACAACTGGAAAGACAGCTCAATGGTAAATTTCCTTGCTTGCAAACCTTTTCAGCCTTGGCTCTATTCTCCAGGACCAGTGTACAAGCAGATACACAAAGCAGAACATGTGTTTGGAGTTCATTTGCAGTGGCAAAAAGCCCTGACACACCCATTATCCCAGACCTCTATTTAAATCAATAATAGTATTTTAAAATATTAGGAAGATCTGGAGAGGAAGCTCAATAGTTGTGGTTGCTTAGCATGTGTGCAAGACCCTGGATTCCCTCTCCAGCCACGCAAAGCAAAACCACAACAGAATAGTGTCAGGAAATTTAGAAATGTATAAATGATTTGTGAAGACAATTAAAATATTTAAATATTCATGATGACAAAGTAAAACACAACCCAGTAAAAATTGATGTTAATGTACAGTTCTCATAATAACATTGAGTTAGTTTATTTTTATACAAAAAGGAGAAAAATATGACATATAACATAAATCTGAAAAAAATCTCTTCATAAACCTGTTTTCATGTTTATTAAGGGATTTTGCCTTCAGTTTTATCATAAAATAACTTAATTATTATTATTTAATTATTATTATACTACATAAAACGTTTGAGTAAAGGAAATTCTCATACTAAAGAAATATTTTTCAGAATGACTGGTAATTAGAGATGCGCTGCTTGGACACCATTCCATATTTTATGGCATAGTGAAACAGAGATATTTGTATGGTTAATAAAAACCATAGTGCTGACAAATTAAAAGCCATGGTTTCATGACCCATATTCCACAACAAGGAGGGTCCCTGCAGAAGGGGGCAGTCAGGAAGGAGGCTAACAATGGTACCAACTTGATTGTACTCACAAAAATAATGAAAATAAGAAAGAAACAAAGAAAGGGAGAAAGAGAGAAAGAAAGAAACAAAAAAAGAAAGAAACAAAAGAAAGAAACAAAGAAAGAAAAAAGAAATATAGGTCTGGAGATAAGGCTTAGTAATTAAGGCACTTGCCTGCAAAGCCTAAGAACTCATGGTCAAATCTTCAGGTCCCATCTAAGCAAGACACACAGTGATTCAAGCACACAATGTTTCACATACACACAAGAGGGCACACACATCCGGAGTTCCTTTCAAAGGCCAAAGGCTCTACTGCACTCATCCTCTCTATCTTAAATAAATACATAAATAAATACTATGTAGGTAATATTTTTTCTGCTTCCACATGTGGCTTTATACAGCAGATTATGTAGATAATATTTTACTCAAATAATTATTTAATACCTTTCTGCCTGACACTTGCATGCATATTAGAAGATAGAAGAGGGACTTCCAGTTAAGATGGTGGCCTAGGTGCCACCCAAAACAGCCTGGGGGAGGGGGGGAAATGACCAAAAAAAACTAAGCAAAATACACACTTTTACTAAAAAGCAAGGTGTATAGGAAATGGAAATGGCAGCAGAAAAGTAGGAGAGATCCAGAGCATCCAGAGCCTGCACAGGCTGGCAAAAGTGGCCCTAGCAAGCCTGCTGACCATGGCAGTGGCGGCCACACACCAGAAAGCTGCCAGGCTTGGCTTGAGCCACAGGAAAAGCCAGCTGAAGGGAGCTCCACTCATACCAGAACTCTCTGCAAACTCTAGAAACCTGAAGGGAGATCGGCAGAGAACAACAGAGGAGCAGATCACAAGGTAGAAGAACATGTGGAACGGCAAGAGAACTAGAGCAGCATTGGCTCCCTCCCTGCCCCAACCACCTGTGCCCAGCTCCAGTGAACAGATCAGCAGTCCTGGGACCTGGCAATGCCACCTTGAGCTGACAGTGGGATCCCAGCAGGAGCAGAGTCCAGCAACAATATCAGCGGCACTGGCACTGGCAACAGCAGCCCAAGTGGCAGCAGAACCAGCAGTGGCAGCAGCAGCAGATCCAGCAGCAGCAGCTTCAGTGGCAGTTCTAGCAGCGGCATCTTCAGAGGCAGCAGTGGTGGATCCAGGACTGGCAGCTACACCAGCAGCAGCAGCAGCGGATCCAGCAGCAGCAGCTTTAGCAGCAGTGCCGAAGGATCCAGGAGCAGCAGCTTCAGTAGCAACAGTAGCGGTTCCAGCAGCGGGGGTGCCAATCTGCAGGGCCACAGTTGCCAAGCTAGGTTTGCCCCATAGGAAAAGATAGTGCCCAGCTCCAGAAATCAGAACTGTGGCCCAACGACCCAGCCACCAACTTGACTGAGACCAAAATCATCCAAAAGGTAACTGGGATTGCACCAGGGAAGGGTCACAAGCTGACTTGGATCCCTCAACAGAACAGAAATCAGTAGCTAGAAAATCCAAGCATTAACTTAATCCAAGATGCAAAAATATATACATTATTACACAAGAAACACTAAAAATCATGACAATATAAATCCACCAAGACCTTCAAGGAAGAGCTAACATCATTGCTTCTTAAGCTTTTCCAGAATAGAAAAAGAAGAAATTCTACCAAATTCCTTCTATGAAGGCAGCATCACCTTGATACCAAAACTATGCAAAGATAGAGCAAAAAAAAGAAAATTATAGACCAATCTCCCTCATGAACATAGATGCAAAAATTCTCAACAAAATATTGGCAAACAGAATACAAGAATATAACAGAAAGGTCATTCACCTTAACCAAGTAGGCTTTATCCCAGAGATGCAGGGATGGTTCGATATACACAAATTTACAAATGTAATACATTATGTAAATGGGTTGAAGGACAAAAATCACATGATCATCTCATTAGATGCAGAGAAAGTGTTCGAAAAAAAATCCAACATCCCTTCATAATAAAAGTCCTACAGAGACTGGGAATAGAATGAACATATCTCAACATAAAGAAGGCTATTTATGACAAGCCTACAGCCAACATATTACTAAATGGGGAAAAACTGGAAGCTTTTCCACTAAAATCAGGTATAAGACAAGGGTGTCCACTGTCCCCACTTTTATTTAATATAGTTGTTGAAGTCTTAGCCATCACAATAAGGCAACAGTCATACATAAATGGGATACATAATGGGAAGGAAGAGATTAAGTTATCATTATTTGTAAATGACATGATTCTATACATAAAGGACCCTAAAGACTCTACTAGCAAACTGTTAGAGCTGATAAAAACCTACAGCCATGTAGCACGATACAAAATAAATACACAGAAATCAGTAGCCTTCATATATACTGACAACAAATACACAGAGGATGAAATCAGAGAATCACTCCCATTCACAATTGCATAAAAATTAAAATAAATAAAGTACCTTGGAATAAACCTAACCAAGAAAATAAAGAATCTCTTCAATGAGAACTTTAAAACTCTCAAGCGTGAAATTGCAGAAGACACTCGAAAGTGGAAAAACATCCCTTGTTCCTGCATTGGAAGAATCAATATTGTGAAAATGGCAATCTTACCAAAAACAATCTACATATTTAATGCAATCCCTATCAAAATTCCAAAGACATTCTTCATGGAAATAGAAAAAACAATCCAAAAATTCATTTGGAATCACAAAAACCCACGAATATCTAAAATAATACTGAGCAACAAAAATAAGGCTGGTGGTATCACCATACCTGATTTTAACCTATACTACAAAGTCATAGTAATATAAACAGCATGGAACTGGCACAAAAACAGACATATAGATCAGTGGAACAGAATAGAGGACCCAGATGTAAATCCAGGTAGCTATAGCCACCTGATATTCGATAAAAATGCCAAAAATACTCATTGGAGAAAAGACAGCCTTTTCAGCATATGGTGTTGGGAAAATTGGATATATATCTGTAGAAGGATGAAAATAGATTCTATTCGTTCTTCATGCACAAGAATTAAGTCCAAATGGATCAAAGACTTTAACATGGGACCTGAAACTCTGACACTGCTAGAGCAAAAAGTAGGGGAAAGCCATCAACACATTGGTCTTGGCAAAGACTTTCTGAATACAACCCCAGTTGCTCAGGAAATAAAACCACAGATTAATCACTGGGACCTCATGAAATTACAAAGATTTTGCACTGCAAAAGACACTGTGAATAAAGCAAAGAGGCAACTTACAGAATGGGAAAAAATATTCACCAGCTATACATCTGATATAGGATTAATATCTAGGATATACAAGGAACACAAAAAGTTAAATAATAAGGAATCAAACAAGCCAATCAAAAAATGGGCTATGGAGCTAATAGAGCATTCTCAAAGGAAGAAATACGAATGGCACAGAAGCATTTAAAAAAATGTTCTATGTCACTAGTCATCAGGGAAATGCAGATTAAAACTACATTGAGATTCCATCTCACTCCTGTCAGATTGGCTACCATCATGAAAACAAATGATCATAAATGTTGGCAGGGATGTGGAAAAAGAGGAACCCTTCTACACTGCTGGTGGGAATGCAATCTTGTCCAGCCATTGTGGAAATCAGTGTGTATGGTCCTAACACAGCTAAAAACAGGTCTACAATATGACTCAGCTATAGCACTCCTAGGCATATATCCAAAGGACTCATCTCATTTCCTTAGAAGTACGTGCTCAACCACGTTTATTGCTGCTCAATTTATAATAGCTGGGAAATGGAACCAGCCTCGATGTCCCTGTCCCTCAACTGATGAGTGGATAATGAAGTTGTGGCACATTTATACAATGGAGTTATACTCAGCAGTAAAGAAAAATGAAATTATGAAATTTGCAGAAAAATGGATGGATTTGGAAAGGATTATACTAAGTGAGGTAAACCCAGGCCCAGAAAGCCAAGCACCACATGTTCTCCCTCATATGTGGATCCTAGCTACAGAAGATTGGGCTTCTGTGTGAGAAGGAAAATACTTAGTAACTGAGGTCAATAAGTTAAAAAATGAGATATACAGGGAAGAGAAAGGAAGGGAGGAGGGTAATTAATAGGTTGGTATTATATATATGTAAGTAGAATTATTGAGATGGGGAGGTAATATGATGGAGATGGAATTTCAAAGGGGAAAGTGTGGGGGAGGGGTGTATTACCATCGGATATTTTTTATAATCATGGAAACTGTTAATAAAAATTGGGCTGGAGAGATGGCTTAGCGGTTAAGCGCTTGCCTGTGAAGCCTAAGGACCCCGGTTCGAGGCTCAGTTCCCCAGGTCCCACGTTAGCCAGATGCACAAGGGGGCACACGCGTCTGGAGTTCGTTTGCAGAGGCTGGAAGCCCTGGCGCGCCCATTTCCTCTCTCTCCCTCTATCTGTCTTTCTCTCTGTGTCTGTCACTCTCAAATAAATAAATAAAAATTAAATAAATAAATAAATAAATAAAAAATAAAAATTGTACAAAAAATAAAAGTAGATAGAAGAGGAAGAAAAAATATTTCAATAAACAATAAGAGATAAAATATATATAAAATATTTTGTTGTATATAAAATTTCTTTCAATATATAGACATATGAAATATCAACATACTCTGCCATATTATTCATATATTTGTAGCGATACAAAGTTATACAATAAACCTATTTGTTTCATTTAACGCAAAATCAAATGTGACCTGATTTTCATTTGGAGAACTATAGAGGAAATATTTCATGTTCATATATGGCATCAGAATTTTGTTCAAAAGTTTACTAGGAGCAGATAACTTGAGGAAGTAGACCAAATAATTGATTGTGGGTTAATTGCTATTCTAAGATGATAATGATGCAATTATTTATAATCAGAGTGTGAACATCGTATTAGGTGTGTTTGGATAATCTCTTGATTGTGGCATCACAATCTCTAAAGTTCTCAACACTAGTTAAATAGTTCAAGGTAGAAAATGTGAGTTAATTAAAGTATATGGAAAGTGTTGGACATTTTAAATCAAAATTGGGCTGTTGTCATTGTAAATACTTCTAATAAGACCACCATATGGTAATCCGAGAATTTGCTAATTATGGCATATAATACATGGGGAAGTACATTATGTCATTACTGATAGAGAATTAACTCTTATCATCCCATTTATTTGAATTGTGGTCGAATCACGACAGTGACAAAAAATGATCACAGAGCTTCTATACAAGGGAACTGCAATGGTGGAGGCATGTCCAATTTCAGCTTCAAAGTCTTCTTTGCTGTACTCAGATTCTGAACGAATTGAAATTTGAATTTTCAAATGATGAATGTAAAGCACAGAGGCCTCAAACCTTTATTGATTCCCCAACATATCTTTTATATCCTGTTGCAACTTGAATTCCATAAATGTAGAAAACTCATTATCACTAATCATGAATGCTACTACTAGCAATTCCAATGAAATAGTTTCCCTTCATTGCTCTCATATATAGACATCACCAACTGGAGCAGTATTAATTTTATCAATTGAATTTATCCAAGGCAAAATTTTGAACAAGGCAATTCAATAGTTTCCCCTTCTTCTATCAGTATTTGCTATATTGATAATTTGTGTAAAATGAATTGATAGTAGGATAGTATTAGATGTCAAGTGATTCTTATCTTCTGTTATTATTGTACAATGAGAAAGGTACATTATAATGCATAAGAGAACATTTGTGTAAAGATATTTTAAGAGCTTCACATATGTTAAATGTATATGTATGTGTTTATGTATGTATATATACATATGTATGCATGTATGTATATATATATTATATATATATATATAATATATATATATACAAATGCATATTTGAGGCATATATACATAACCATTATGTAATGCTTAATAACGTTTATAGTTATATCCTTTTGTAAAAATAATGTTTATTTTGTTTAGCCTGAAGTAAAAGGTAGGATAATTTCTTCCTAATAGGATCAATCTATTTAAATATCAGACAAGCATAACAACTCATGATTAATTTGTTTCCTCTTGAACAGGACACTATTGGAAATAATCTTTTTATTATGACTAAATTATTAATATCTTTAAATTTTCATGTATAAATCTGAATGATTTGTTATCAAAGATTATTAAAATCTATATAACTATATGAAATTTTAAAACTTTGAATAAATATTTAAAATGTATTACTAACATGATAGCCAACTTAAGAGGGTATGTAATTATCATAATATGATCTGAGAAGAACGCTAAAATGTTAAAAATACATTTGTGGTGTTTTAATGTAATATTGATTACAACCATTGATGCCAACACATAGTTTTTTTTCTTTTAGAATATTTTCATGTCAGGACCAAACCAAACCTGGAGATTAACAAATTTTGAAGGTATAATAACTGTAATTTCCCCATATATTTTAATGTATAAAATGACCTTTAAAATTCAACTTATGTTACTGTTTTAATTATATTTAAAATTAGGATTACATATATTTTCTTGTACTTAAATATATATATATTGTAATATATATATATATATATATTACAATAAGTCAAACATGGAAAAAAAATTCATTATACAGTGTAAACATGCTGATTGCAGTAAATTTCATTGTAGTAAACTTATGAACACTCTAATAAAATATCTTACATAGGAACTAGTGTACTGAATATAATATTCTATTTACTTGAAAGAAAAATATAATTCTGTACAATTACAAAAACTAAGTGTGCTGATCATGAATTAGATCAGCTTTTTAAGCCAGTAAGTTTCAAAGTCATTGCTTGTTTTATGGTAATCTGTTCTCCATCAAAATACATGTGCTCCCAATTTAGTTTTCTTATTTAGAACCCCTAATATGGGTTGTCTGCCCTGATTAGAGTAGTAAGTTTTTGTTTTTTTTTTTTGGTTTTTCGAGGTAGGGTCTCACTCTGGTCCAGGCTGACCTGGAATTAACTCTGTAGTCTCAGGGTGGCCTTGAACTCACGGTGATCCTCCTACCTCTGCCTCCCAAGTACTGGGATTAAAGGCATGCGCCACCATGCCCGACTAAGTTTATTCTTTTAATTTAAGAATTACTCTGCTATGACTTGCATATTGTATTAGTATTTTAAAGCAGTGTTTGGTATATTCAACCCATGGTCTTACTACTGAGAAAACCCTCCAGACCCATAATACATTTTTATTATTTTTATCTATGAGAATATTAGCATTTTTTATTAATTGAAATAGAAATCAAAAGTCAGAGAAAAAAACAGGTCAATCCTTTACACAAATTATCAAAATAAAGGGAAAAAAAGAAGTGAAATCCAGAAGATTAATGATGCTAGATCTAAATGAACAAGTGTTATTCTACTAAAGCAGATTGATCCTCTGCAGGCATGGAAGCAGAGATTTTTTTGTGTGTTTTGTGGCAAATATACTTATTTTGGGCAAGGAATAAATATGAATGTTGTATGTGAAAACACATATGGTTTCCATGTGGTTAATTAAATTATATTTTCAAACTATGAATACCAAAGACATGAATAGTGGGATGCCAGTCTGGTTATCTTCATCAGTAACCAACTTGTAAACTGTTAAGATATATATGAGAATATTTGCTCCATTGTATGTGGTTACTAAAACCACATAAAGATACTTAAAACTATCTGAGAAAGGACAACTGTATATCAAACAATTTTAAGTGGAGTGATATAGGGAGATCAATGCTTCCCAGATAAGACAGGGCCTTTCTATCAGTAGTCTAACAAAATAATTGTAGATTTAATTATGGCATAGAGCTATAATGATATGTCAGAGGACTTGATGATATATTCCTTCAGATATGAAGTTACCTTTTAGACTTTACTAGGAATCTCTAATGTGCTTTAAATAAAATACATATTTAATAAGTCTAAAATACAAACTGAATTGTATTAACGAAATCTTTTCATTTGGGTGGGTTATTTGTAGAACAATAGTTTATTATTATTGTTGTTATTTCAACAAGACCCACACAACTATTGCCTTCCAGATATGCCTGCAACTCAAACTGTTCCAGACTAGGAACACCAGATGATGAAGAAGATGTGACATTTGTCTTTCTGTGCTTGTGTGAATTTGCTTAGCATGATCTGTTCCAAGGCTATCCATTTTCCTACAAATTTCATTGTATCACTTTTCCTTATTGCTGAATAGCATTCCATTGTGTATATGTACCACATCTTCATTATGCAATAACCAAACAATGAGCATCTGGGTTGATTCCAGTTCTTAGCTATTGTGAATTGATTAGCAATAAACATGGTTGAATAAATCTCTCTGTTGTGAAGAGTAGAGCCTTTAGTATAGATTCCCAACAGAGGTATAGCTAGGTCAATTGATAGTACTATTTTCATCCTTTTCAGTAGTATCCATTATGATTTCCGCAGTTTGTACTGGTTTCCCTCCCACTAGCAGTGAATGAGGATTCCTCTTTCCCTGCATCCTTGCCAACATATACTGTCATTTGATTTGTTAATTATTGCCAACCTGACTGGTGTAAGGTGCAATCTCATAGTTGTTTCAATTTGCATTTCCCTGATGGTTAAGGATGTTGAACATTGTAATGGGTATTAGCCAGTTGTATTTATTCCATTGAGAATTCCCTATTCAATTCTCTGGACAATTTTTGAGTGGATTGTTTGATTTTTCATTGCTTAGTTTTATGCTTCTATCAGTGCTATAGTTGGTGAAGATTTTGTCCCATTCTGTGGGTAGTCTATTGGCTCTGCTTATGATATGTTTGTATGAAACCATTTTAGTTTCATGAGATCCCACTTGATGAGTGATTACTTCATTCCCTGGGTTACTGGTATATTGTTCAGGAAGTCTATCCCCACTCCTATAGCATAGATTTCCCGTGGTTTTTTTGTTTTTTTCCTCTTCAGGGCAACTAAGAGTTTCAGGCTCTTTATTAAGGTCTTTAATCCATTTGGAGTTGACCTTTTGTGCTGGTAAGAAGAGTGGTTCTAATTTCATTTTTATACATGTGATTATCCAATTTGATGAACACCATTCATTGAAGATACAGTCTTTTCTCTAGTGCACATTGTTGGCATGTTTGTTGAAGAACAGATAGCTGTAGTTTCTTCACTTATGTTCCATTGGTCTATATGTCTATTTTCATTCCAGTACATGATGTTTCTTGTGTCTCTGTCTGGTCTTGGTGTTAGTGTAATTCTGGCTTTGTAGAAGGAGTTTGGGAGCATTCCTTCACTTTCAATTGTGCCAAATAATTTGAGAAGTGGTTTTATTTCTTGAATAAGTGTCTGGTGGAATTTTGGAGTTTTAAAGTTACTTTTCAAATATCATTACATATAGTAGGTTTGTTCAGGTCATTTATCTGCTCTGACTTTAATTGTGGTAGTTGATATAGATCAAGGAATTTATCTATTTCCTTCTGGTTTTCCAATTTTGTAGAATATGTATTCTTGAAATATGTCTTGATGATTCATTCAGTTTCATTGGTATTAATTGTGATATCTTTATTTTCATTTCTAGTCTTATTGATTTGAGTCTTCTCTCTATATTTTTTTTAGAGTAATTTGGCCTGGGGTTTACCAATCTTGTTTATTTTTTCAAAGATTCGCTTCTTCATTTCATTAATTTTTAACTTGTTTTCTCTTTTTCCAATTCATTAATTCCAAAAACCCAATTCATTAACTTCTGCTTTGATCTCAATAATATATTTTTTTTCCTTATGAAACATTTTTGTTTTGTTTTTCTTTGTTTTCAAGGTAGGGTCTCACTCTGGTCTAGGCTGACCAGAAATTCACTATGTAGTTTCAGGGTGGCTTTGAACTCATGGTGATTCCCCTACTTCTGCTTCCAGAGTGCTTGGATTAAAGGTGTGTGTCACCATGCCTGGATCCTTCTGGAAATTTTGAGATTAGATTGCTCTTGTTTGTTCAGAAAGATAATTAAGTTAATTATTTGAGATTTCTTTATTTTTGTAATACAGGCATTTAGTGTTACAAACTTCACTCTTAGAACTGCCTTCATTGTGTCCCATAAGTTTTGGAGAATTGCATTATCATTGTCATACAGTAGTATAAACTTATTGATTTCCCTTATTATTTCTTCAACCACCCACTCATGGTTGAGTAGTAAGTTGTTCAGTTTCTAGGTTTTAGTGTCTTTTCTGTTGTTATTGATTTCTAGTTTATTGGATTGTGGTATATTGTGGATATAATGTATAGGATAAAGCCATTATTTTCTAAATTTATGAAGATTTACTTTACATCCTTATATGTAGTCTATTTTGGAAAAAGTTGCATGAGCTGTTAAGATGTGTATATATTCAGTAGAATTTAGGTGGAATATTCTGTGGATGTCTGTTAGGTTTATTTGATCTACAATGTTATTTTTATGTTAATTTCTGTTTGTAAGATCTGTCTATTGATATTAGTGGGTTGTGGAAGTCCCCCACTATTATTGTATTGGGTTTGTATGCAGTTTTGTGTGGTACATTTTGTTTCATAAAGTTAGGTCCTTGCGTGTGGTGCGTATAAGTGTATAATTCAATATTCTCTTGTTATATTGTTCCGTTAATGAGTATGAAGTGACCTTATTTATCTGTTTTGATTAAATTTAATTTAAAGTTCATTTTGTCTGAAACTAGTATAGCCACACCTGCATATTACTTTTTTGTGTTTCCTTAGAATTTTCTTTTTCCATCTTCAAACCCTAAAGTGATCTTTAACTTCATTTGTAGGGTGAGTTCCTTGTAGATGGCAAATATGGTGATCCAGCCTGATAACCTGTGCCTTTTGAGTGGAGAGTTCAGTCCATGTTCAGCTTTACAATTGTGAGGTATGAGGTAATCCCTATGATGTTGAGGGGTTTGTGAAGTGTAGAGATTTCTTTTTTTTTTTCTTTTTTTTTTTTTGTGTGTGTGTGTGTGCTTTAATGACTATTCTAGTTTTGATTATTTCTTTTTCTCTCTTCATGAGTATGTTGATTCATCTCTTGAGTATGGAGTGTTCCATAAAATATTGTCTGTAGGGGTGGTTTAGTGCTAATGTAATCATAAAGCTGTTTTATTTTGTGAAAAATTTTCTTTCACCTTCTATTATGAGGGATAATTTTTTTGGATCACTTTGGTTTGGCAGCTCTGGTATTTTAGCTTTTGAAATATATTCTTTACATAAATGTCCCTCTTTTTAAAAACTTGTGTTAAGCAATATATTGCATTATATAAGGGATACTTATGCTAAAATATAACTGTGTATCCTACAAACATTTAACTTTTTAAACATTAGTACTTAACATTATTTTAAAATAAGGTTTGTCTAAAATGAGATATGTTTACGAATCCTAATACTACTTCTGAAAGAGGTTGAGCTTACTTTGTGATATTTCAGCACAGTGGAAGTTATATCCAGGAAAAATTCCTGCAGAATGCTTTAAAAGTTGCAACAAAAGGAAATAAAATTGAATATTTACAATAGTGATCAACTTGCTACAAAAATATGTTTGTTGCTGTTTTCAGATACATAAAAGTAAGGTACACTGTTTGAAGTCTGTAAGACTTTCTGGAAAGTTATCAATAGTTTATAATCCCAGGTGGATTAGAATATTTTATCATCTTCTCAACAATATTTAAATATGTATGTATTTGTAGGTGAGTAAAGGGGAGATAAAATTACAGAATCTATATGTTTAAACAATAAAACCAAGGTGCAGATACTGCTTTGTTGATATTAATATAAGGTCTACCAAATGATATAATTAAAAGGATAAATAAATAAATGACTTATGGTAGTAGCATTTAATGGAGAAGGTCAAACCTGAAGGATTTAAGTAAGGGACGTATTACAAAGTTCATTTAGAGAAAAAGAAACATAATATAGTGGACAGTTTTCTTTCAGTAAGTAAATTCAATTGAGAAAGGAAAGAACAATAGCTGCCTTCTTGAAGAAACATCCCAGAATGTAGTATACTGTATAAATGAACTCAGATTTGGAAAGTTCATGAAAGCCAACCCAGACAATAAAATATTCTCCCCAGTTATCAAGATACAGACATTACTGACTCCTACAATAGACCTTTCAATTAACTTACTTGCCCATAGTTTCAAGAATTACAAGTAAGGGCTGTAGAGACAGCTTGGCAGTTAAGGCACTTACCTGTGAAGCCTAAGGACCCTGGTTGACTCCATGACACTCACATAAGCCAAATGCACCAGGTGTTGCATGCTTCTGTAATTCCTTTGCAGTGGGTAGAGGTCCTGATAGACCCATTCTCTCTCTCTCTCTCTCTCTCTCTCTCTTCCAGATTCTTTCTCTCTCTCTCTCAAACAAATACATAATTTAAATATTACAAAACACACTTATAAGTAAGCACATAATCCACTGTCCATGACCTGACTCCTGCCCAAAGTAGCTAAGCATAACATATAATAGGAAACTCCAAGAAAAAAGGTACAGAAACCTTATGTAATAGCTCCCCCAAATTCTAATCTCTACTCCAGAGATACCAACACACTTCACAGTCCATAAAGGTAGTAACTTCTAATTCCACATATCAAGTCAATTAGGAAAGCAGAAAGATGGTAACTACAGAAAAGCTTGCATAAGAATTCATTTTCTCTTTTATACTCTCTCTCTCTTCATATACATATATATATATATGTGTGTGTGTGTGTGTGTGTGTGTGTGTGTGTATATGTATGTGTATATATATATACATTTTATAAATTTATAGCATATACAAATATATATTATAAAATATATTTTTTAAAAATTTATTAAAGCATTTATAAATATATATAAAATACATATAAATTTTGTGTAAAATTTATAAAAACATATACAAATTTCATATGTATATATACATATATATTTTATATACTATTTATAAATTTATAAATAATAATATAATAAATATAATAATATAATATGCACATATAAATATATAATAAATATATTTGTAATATTTATAATATAGTTTATAATATTACAATATATGATTAATAATATAAAATATAATAAATATATTTCATATATATAATGTATTTTTTATTTTCAGGCAGAGAGAGGGACAGAATGGCTAGGCATGCCACGGCTTCTCTCTACTGCAAAATGAGTTCCAAATTCCTGTGCTGCTTTCTACAGCTGGCTTTACTTGAGTACTGGGGACTTGAACCTGGGACATCAGGCTTTGCATCAAGTGCCTTTAACCACTGTGCCATCTCCTCTCCAGCTCTTTTTTAAAAACCAGTATTTTATACATATATGTATATAATAAATTTTCAACAAAATCCCCTCTCAGTAGGTACACTTGTCCCTCCCCATTCCCCTTTCTTTGAACCTTTTCTCTTCCCAACTAGTCTCTCTTCTATTTTTTGTCTTTTGTGTGCATGTGAGAGAGAGAAAAAGAGAGAATGAGAGAAGGAGATAGACCCACTGAGTTTAATTAAGGCTTTCTGCATGAGTATGGTGAGAAAGTATTTACAAAAGGATATGCAATTTACCAGTAGCTACATGAGTACAGAAAATATCTCTCACTCTTCCAGCAGTCATTAACCACTGCCAGTATTATGAAGGTAATTAATAACCCTGTGAGGAAAACAACAGACTTGTCTTATCTGGAAGACAGCAATCCACATTCCTGCTTCCCAGATCTGGATCTGGCCCTCAGTTTCTTCCTGTGTCCTCTTCCATGGTGCTCCATGAGCTTTTAAGAGAGTGATACAGATGTTCACATAAGTATGAATGTGAGACAGTAAAGGCCAAAAAGGGAGAAAGTGGCCAAGAGAATGAGAAAGCAGAGAAGGGATAAATGGAGGGGATGTAATAAGGATTTCCTGATGAAGCATTGTAAAAAATAATCTTTTAAAAGGGTAATAATTTTAAATAGTTTGATTTTAGAATTATTTTTATAACTGTTTGTTAATAGACTCAGACCATTGATAAAAGGATATTAAATAATGCAGTATAATATTAGATTGGGGGAGAAAATGGAATGAAGATTTTGCTTTGGTTGTATGCATTTCTGACAATTAACATGCATTTTTCAGTCAATTTTTTTTCTCTAACTGTGAGATATGGGATTTGAGCTAACTGTCTAAAAGCACCAGGAGTGCAAACTTAGTTGATATATGTTTTACACAGACTAATGCAGTATATGTAACTCTTTCAATGTTCATGCAAAGAAGATGTATATGTTAAATTATGTTTTAATTAAACAATGATTTAAGTATATTTTCCAAACTTTAATTTGGATTATATGTGTAGACTTTCAAATATTGTTTTTGAACACATAAACAACCAATGTTTCCGAGCATGCTGAACTTCAGCATTTGTAAATCTCATGATTTAATTTCAAAATTAAGAAAAATTAGAAACAGTTTGGGCTTATTTAACTTTCAAAATGAAGATTTTTAGTGATTTTAAATTAAGCACCACTAAAGAAGATAATTCAAACAGTGGATGTGGATAGATAAGAAATAACATATGTTGTACTTCCATTTGGAGCAAGGGACTATTTTACTTGTTTACTTGATAAAGATAATTGGTTGTCTATTCATAACCTCAGAGCATCTGATAAACCAAAGTCAGGTAGATTCAGAGGAAGACGTCTAAGTGCCTTTTCTTTAAATTATTTCCACAGTTGCATCTGTATATTTTAAGAGTACTGATGTGATTATGTTCCATAATTTATTTTAATCTCCTAACGCCAAGATTAGTTCAGTGATCTTCCAAAATTCTCAGTTGTGAACTTGTTTGAATAAGGAAAGTAACATTCTAACTAATAAATGTACCATTCAATTTGACCCTCACTTTAAAATGAAAAGTTATTCAGAGAGAGAGAGAGAGAGAAAGAGAGAGAGAGAGAGAGTGGGGGGAGTAAGAGAGAGTGAAAGAGAGAAAGAGATTGGTGGTGTGGCATCTAACATGCTTTTCTGCTCATATTAGGTGGCTAGATGGACATCAGGTATCTCACTCAATAGCTCTTCTTCCCAGGCTTTGATTGGAGCCACAGTCCCTCTACTGATTCCAGAGCATATGTGATTCTGAGACTGATGAATCTCAGACTTCTGCTGCTCTGAGATGTCGTAATTGCAGGTGCATGTGGCCATGACCAAGTGTTTATGTGAGGTATGAACATTCCACCTCTTGTCTTAGGATCCCTCAGGCCCTCATGACTACAAAGGAAGCTAATTTAACCACCAAGGCAGCTCGTCAACCCTGAAATTTGATAATTTTTGACAAGTACATGAATATCTGTACCTACTTAATTAAAGGACTGATTAAGATAATGAAAGAATCTATAATCCTCCAAAGTTATTGCAATCTGTTTTGTCATCTTTCCTCCCACACATTCCCTTTGCCCCATGCAGTCTCTTCTGCAGGTCTTCTTTTTGTCTAGTTTGAATTTACCATAATTTAAATATTATCATAAAATGCATACTCTTGCTGGTTTGGACTATTTTACTCAACATAAGTATATTCTTTGTGAATTCTTCAAAGTTGTTTTCTACTTGAATGCTTTACTGAGCTGCATCCTATTGCATAGGAAGAGGAGAGCCTATAGATTGACTTGTACTTACTACAGAAATTTGAGATATTTCAGCTTTTTGTTGTACAAATAATAAAGTTGCCATGAGCATTGACATACTATTCACACTTTGTATATATTCCCCATTTTCTTGAATAAATATGATGAATGGAATTACTAGAACACATATATGCTGTAGTTAGCATTTTCAGAAGCAGACTTTCTGGGTCCAGTGTGGATATCCTGCTTTCCTGACCTTTCCAGATCTATGTAACATTCAGTCTTCCATCTGCCCAAATCATTTCAACTGTAGCCATTTTAAAGAGCAGGTTTTAGTAGCTCTCTGGACTTGTTTGGATTTTCCTAATCACTAGTGGCATGAAGCATCTTGTATGACTGTTCTTGGGATAGGCATGCCTTCCTTTGATTTGGTTTCATACATGTTTGTTCATTTGAGGTCCATCCCATCTCTTTAGGACATTTTGGCTAACATCATGTGTGTAGTTTTTATTTTTTTATTTATTTTTATTTTTTATTTTTTGGTTTTTATTTTTATTTATTTATTTGAGAGCGACAGACAGAGAAAGAGGCAGAGAGAAAGAGAGAATGGTCGCGCCAGGGCTTCCAGCTGCTGCAGACAAATTCCAGACGCGTGCGCCCCCTTGTGCATCTGGCTAACGTGGGTCCTGGGGAACCGAGCCTCGAACCGGGGTCCTTAGGCTTCACAGGCAAGCGCTTAACCGCTAAGCCATCTCTCCAGCCCGAGAAGGTTGTATTTCTACACAGGGTACTTTTGTTCACTGTTTTTTTAGAACATTTTCCAAAATCCATGCTGGTCTATTTGGCCATAACTCTTCCTTTATTTATATCTGTTTTCAACTTGGCTTCAATGCCATCCTCTCTTGTTTAGTAAAGTTTCAAGAAAAAAAAAAAAATACATGAATTTCCATGAATGAATAAGTGGAAACATATATAGTTATTGAAAAATAGAGATTAGGAATAGATATATGGGTACATAAATTCACATTAAGTATACATGCAGGTTAACATTCAATGAAATGATACATAAAAGTTGGTAATATTTTGATTCATTTAGATATTTCTTCTTGTTTTTTCTTCTTTATTGTCAACATTGTCTATGGATTACAATAACGTTGTCATAAATGCTTTTGATATTTATTTCTGAGTTTATACATATATGGAATATATGAATATATAGATAAAGAGAATCACATTGTTGATGTTATTATATTTTTATTTTCAATTGGCTTTTGATTGATTTATGGACATACAACTGATTTTGTACATGAACCATCTAATTTTGCAAAGTGCCTATTTCTTTTTTCAATTTTTTAAAAATTTTTTATTAATTAGTTTTGTATTCAGCAAATACAGTCAGTTTGGTACCATTATTAGGCTCATCTGTGACCTACCCCCTCCCCTTGGCCCCTCCTTGTTGAGGTATATGGGACATGCATTGTGGAGTTAGCCCACAGTTATGGGTAGGATAAATGTCTCTGCATATCATGACCCAACATGTGGCTCTGATATTCTTTCTGCACCCTCTTCCGTAAAATTTCCATGATCCATGTTGGGTTCATTTTTGGTCTGCTTCAGATGAGGTGCTGGGGCCTCTGTGTCTCTGGCTCTCTGATTTGGTAGGAGCTGATTGTTCTCTGTGTTGATCTCCTTCTTGATTTGGCTAACTTGCTCTTGATTAGCCTAACTGCTACCCTCAATGGTACTGGACCCATAGCTGGAGCTGGGAAACAAGTCAGAACCATATCTAAACATAACCCCATTGTCCATTATCAAGCTACCATCAATCTGGGCTACAAGAGGGCCTACACCTATTAAATTCTCTCTCTAAAAAAAAAAAAAAAAAGAAAAAAGAAAGGATTATCTCATTTGTCCTGGAGCTAACTTACTCTCCACTGGAAAATCTGCTTCTCTTTTTCAGATAGATGTAGATCCTAAGGAGAGAGCCACCCCATCATACCTTAAAAGGGCCTGGCTGAAACTAAGAAAAATTGGCAAAACAAGCAAGGGTGCTGTTTTCCTGGTGAACTGGGTACCAAAATGCCTATTTCTTAAAGATTTTTGTATGTGTGTTATCTATATTGGTATTTTCTTGGGAAAAAAAAAAAAGTGCTCTCTCTTCCTATTTAGATTACCATCCAGAGGCAGACTTGTTGGATTCTTGTATATAATGCACTGGATAAAATTTCCAATAAAAAATGAATAGAAGTTTTTGAGATTGAATAGTCTTTTGTTCTTATTTTCTAACAAGAACAAATCTTGGATTTTTTTTTCCAAATGCTTTCTCAGCATCTGTTCAAACAGCTTTTGGTTTTCATTTGTTAGTTTTTTTTTTGTTTTTTTTTTTTTGTTTTTTTTCGTATGGAATTTAATTATAGTTTGGGAGTACTTGCATGAAATCCATGTGAGTGTGTCCAGTTACTAATTTTTGCCTTGAGATCATAGGACAATGTCCTCACTGTCATTCTTGTTTGTGACAGGGTTATTCTTGGTTTTTCACTGCAACACTAGGCTTAGCTGGCTCTAAAGTTTATCAGAGTTTCTGACATTGCCATCTCTATCTTCCTTCTTATTGTAGGTATGATGGGGTGGAAAATATGCCTGCCTCAGTACTTGACTTTAATGTGGCCTCTGGGTATACCATCTAGGGTACTCATACTTGTATAGCAAGAGCTTTATCCACAGAGCAATTTACCCAACCACTGGCAGTTATAAATGTGAATATGACTTAAATTTATTGGATAAACTCCACTTTATCTTAATATATGTCAACAATTAAAGAATGTTTGGAAGTTTTACATAAATTTTATCATGGGATAATGGCTTGAATTTTGATTTGAATGGCAATGTCTGGTTCCACAGCCTGTTAATATAATTGCTTTACAAAATGACTTTCATCACATATACTTTTCTATTTTCCAGAAGGATTTATATATATTAGTATTACCGTCTCATAAAAATAAGGAAATTTTTGTTTCGCCCACTTTGACCTATAGTTTTCTTTGTGGAAAGACTTTAAGACATGTAACTTTGTTTGTTTTGTGAAAATTTGACAGAATTAAACACATGGGGTAATTGATAATAAAGAGAAATATGTTTTCTGCTCTAAATTGTAGATATATATGATCAATATTTTGTGAAGTCTGTCTTGGTATATAGTGAGACTTGTCAGAGGCATCAAATTACAAAAAGGCAAAGAGAAGGAGAAGGTGAAAGAGTACATGTGCATTGAAACCATCCCTTGAAAATGGCATCAGTTAATTCTTGACCTCAGACAGCTTGTGAATTAAATACCTTTTGAAATACTGCCTACAAAAATATGGTCATAATTTCACCTAAATTTCATGTGAATTTTAGAGATGAAAAATGTCCAAAGCATAGCAATAGAAATCAAATATTTTTTGAACATTAGCTTTTTTTAAAATCAGGTTATATGTTAATAGTTTATGCCTTGAAAAATCCATCCATGTATCTAAGTTTGCTAAGGTTTGATGCCCTAACATTATTTATACTAATTTCATATTATCCTCTTAATACCTACTTAAAAATTTGAAGCAAAGGCTAAGGATATACTTAAGTTGGTAGGGAATATGCTTGTCTCACATGTGTAAAGCACTGGGTTTACTACAAAGCACCACATTAAAGTGGGTGTGGTGGAATACAATTATAATGCCAGGAATGGGGAGGCTGAGGTAGGAGGAAAGGAAAACTCTCAAGATTATTCTTACATAGATATTGAGTTTGAGGTTAGTCTCAGCATAAATCTTTATCTTAAATACATACATACATACATGCATGCATACTTCCAATAGCCTTAAAATAACTAATTGACAATACTATTAAATTGTAAATACTTTAGTTTTTTGTTAGTAGTATAATGGTTTGAATGTAATATGCCCCACAGTCTTCTGTGCTTTAATGAGTAATCTTAAACTGGTGGCACTATTGGGGAAAATCGAGCATAAAGGAGGTGGAGCCTGCTAAAGGAAGTGAGTGACACAATTTGGTCCTTGAGGTTTACAGTCCAGTCCTACTTGCTGTTCTTCCTCTGAATCCTGTTTGCCAGTATTATGGCTCCCATGCCAATGCCATCCCCCATGCCCCCATCCTTCCCTCAGCCTTCCTAAGCAAGATGGACTTCACCCTCTGAACTGTAAGCCAAATTACACACATTTCCTACCATAAATTCCTCCTGATAAAGTACTTTTTTTTTTTTTTTTTCCAACAAGGAAACAGTGACGTAACAGTCAAAATAAGGATATATTGTTTTAGTCTTGTAAAAGAACTGGCTTTTAGTCTCAGTAACGTCAGTCTCCAGTTACTTTTTTTCTATTGATACTTTCTAATTAATTGATTAAAGTATATTTTTTCTTTCCTAAATTTACTTTGAGCCTAATTTACCCTTCACTTAATTAATACTTATTTTTATTTCCTAAAGTGAATACTGAGTTTGAAACCTTTTTTTTTTATTTCAAGGAATGTGCTTGAATCTGTTAAATTTCACTGCTTTATCAACATCTGATACATTCTAAATGTTTTGTTTTATTAATCCCATTGATAAAATGTTGAGACTTTATGCCTGAGTCTTTGTAAAGCTTTATTAATTTCTTTCCAAATATGTCAGGAGATTTCAGAACTATTTCTAATATTGATTCTAATTTTACAATGTATCATCAATGAATGTACCTTTTATAATCAAAGTGTTTTTAAATGAGTTGGCTTACTTTGTTGCGCTAAGTGGACTCTTATAAGCAAGTTAAACTGTTCATAATTTTAAATTATATTAATTTTTCATTTTTCTATAAATGAACATAATGTAAAATTATAAAAAGTTAAAAGATTTTACCCTTATTTCATAATCTGTACCAAGCTAGTTCTTTTAATTAAGCATTTGTATATATTCCTCTAATGCAAATTCACTACTCCATTCTATATTGAAACCAACAACATAAGTACTTTTTTTGAAATGGTGAAAGAGTAATAAAAAATGAAGTCATCATGTGTATATTCTAACAATATTATTTAAAGTGCTTTTGTCAGTGATTATTTTCTCTAGCATACAGAGATGTGGTTTATTGTGTTATCTCCTGTGTGGAATTCCCTGCTAATGTTTTGGCTTTATGGTGTATTTTGTACATAGTAATCATAATGATATTTTAACAGCACAGATTATGTCATCTTACTCCGTAGATTTAATACTTCTAATGGCTTCAACTGTACTCGGAAAATACAAAATATTCACATCGTATAATCAAAGAAATTTGTTTGTGCCACTCAAGACCAAATATGCCATTTTATTTTTGTTACCAAAATGTCACTTTATTTACCAACCTGTTATGATCTAAGAATACTTATTCATATATCTATATGTTACTAATCCATTTTCTATTGTCTTACAACTCTTTGTCATTTTAACTTTGATGTCATGGGCACTCAGTACATGCCTTTCCTTTATCATTTCTTAAACAGCAGGCTGCCAAACATGTCAAACACTATGTTGGTTAGATAGAGTTAGAATTCAATTGTTATAAGTGTTTGCTGTCATTGAATCCCACTCAGGGATCTTACTTTTAGCAAACCAGTTTTTCAACTGTTTATTCTCCTTAGTGCATTGTTATAAAGTGTACTCAAAACCTCCAACAACACTTTCATTTTAACAGAGGAAACATACAAATAATAACATAACTATATGATACAACAATAGAAAAATTTTATGTACAAAATTTTTTTAAAATTGAAAAAAAGTAAGGTGCATTTAATTATGATGAGATGCTTAATTTATTCATTTGAATCTGTTGAGACTATCAGGTAACATTCTCCTTTATCTGTTAATGTAGTGATTAAAGGTAGCATATATAGAGACTCCATTTAAGCTTAGCAAATATAATATAAAACATAAAATATACTGCTGAACTAATAAAAATGTATTTATATCTATTACATTTTTCATAGGTGTTTGTTTTCAGGAGTTTTTTTTACTATCATTGTTAGGGATCAAGGATATTTCAGCCTAATTAAAGTTTATTTGGCACTTTAATATTTTGTATATATTTTGAGCTTGTATGTAAGACCAGCACCTTCTGTTACTCAAATATTAATACATAGAAAAGTACTATTATCAATCTTTCTGGTTCTAATGGAGGTTCTATAGACCTGTGGCCAAACTATGGAATAAGAATGACTTCTTGAGCCAGGCATGTTGGTGTGTGCCTTTAATCCTAGCACTTTGGAGGCAGAGGTAGGTGGATTGCCCTGAGTTCAAGGACACCCAGAGAATTACATAGTGAATGCCATGACAGCCTGGGCTAAAGCAAGACCTTACCTTGAAAAAACAAAAAAGAAAAAAAAAAGTCTTCTTAATGAAATAAAGTGTGTCAATGAGTATCTTACAAAAAAAGTAACAAATTGTAAAGAACCAAAAGTAACACTTAATTTTAAAGATATTCACTCCCATTGCTTCTACTCACCACTGCCATAGCAGTACAATTGTTTTCAAAGAAAAAATAATTAAACAAAGATCAATGGAAGTATAACTACACATTCTTCTCCATTCATATTTTTGGTTTTCTAGTAAATTCAAAATATTGGAATCTAAACTATGGCAACCATCAAAGAATTAAACATTATTTATGCATAAAATGAGTATATAAAGACAGAGTGATTAAAGTTAAAAACACTTATAAAAACAGGATGCAACAGGAAATGGCACTTCTTTTGCTGGTGAGAATCCAAATTGGTATAGTCAACTTTGTAATATAATTTATAATTTTTTACACAATTAAATATATATGTACTATAAAAAAATTAAGGTGGATTATTTTGAGTGTATGAGCTATGAAATGACCATGAGGTGATGTTTTTAAATTGAGTTAATAAACATGTATTTTCTAGGGAGATAACATTTCAGCAAAGGCATGAATGTTCTGAGAAAGAAGTCCAGGGACATAGCCTCTTTCAATTTCACATTCAGCATGCATAGCATGAAACCCATTTTGACTGGCTGAGAGTGAGATTTGTGAAGGAGCTGGGTCTTTTTCATATTGTGTTTTCCTTAATCTTTATGGGTATTTTAATTAACATTAATGAAAGTAGAATATTTCTATGTTTAGGCAGGGTCTCACTATCTAGTGCAAGCTGATATTAAATTCATTCTACAGCCCAGGCAGTCCTCAAGTTCACTGGAACCCTCCTTCCTCATCCTCCTGAGTGTTGGGGCTATAGACATGAGCCACCACAGCCCAGGAGACTAAAATATCTCTTTAGTTCATATGTATTTTTATAGTCATTAATTTGAATTTTCAAAATATGGAGAAATTTGATATAATAAATTATTATTGATGGCCTGGTATGAATTTATAACCTAAGATTGCAATACTGAAGCCAAGCACAGCATTCTTTTCTTATTTTCATCTGCTAAATTTGGCAAATTTTCCAAGTAAGCAGATGACTTTATCGTGTCCAATGATATCATGTATGTGGTATGTACCTATATGAATACATTATGAAACTAATTAACTTGATTTTTAATCTTAAATGGTATAAATTTTGTTATATTTAAAATTGAAATACAGTCTCAAGCCTCATTATCAATGAAGACCTTTACAAAAGGACAAAGACTTGTATATAGTGCTTAAGACTTGTCAGGGTAAGATTTTGGAATTGAAACAAATCAGTTCCCTTGTCTCAAGGGAGCCACAGCCTGTTTTAGGTGCTTTTAAAGGGCTGCTTTTGAGCACAGAAGATATAGAAGACTAAGAAGTAAGGTAATAAAATGTAAATAATTCACGCTAACAATATAGTATAGTCAAACTGTATGTGCACATTGTAAATGCACTTTTCACTTCAACAGGACCTAGAATCACATGTGAGGGGTTATGTAGATTAGGCTAATGTCTGTGTATGACTATCATTGGTTACCATTATTAGCTTAACTAAGGTGGGAAGATTCATCTTTACTGTGGCTGGCACCATTCCAAGGTTTGGCGTCCTGTACTATATGAAAAGGGGAGACTTTGCTACAAATTGTCTCCAGCTCCTGCTGTCACATCTTCCTCACTGATGGATTGTAACCTGGAAATCTAAGCTAAAATAACTCTTCTGCCCTTAAACAGATTTTGATAGTTTTTTTTTCTTTTCTTTCTTTCTTTTTTTTTTTTTTTTTAATACCAGTAAGGGAAATGTAATACAAGAGAGGAGAATTAACTAGAAAAAATTGTGAAAATGCTTTATGATTACCTAAACAATCTATGCTATCTAAAGTATTAATTAAAAAAAGCAAATGGCAAAGACTGGAAAGACTACAGAACCTGATCAGAAACAGTTTCCTCTGGCCCTCTTATTCTAGGAAGTCTGCCAGCATTGCTACTCAGCCAGCCTTTGAGCATTCTAGTCCTGCCAAGTATCTGAGGGGGTGTAATTTTGCAAATATTATAGAAAACTTACACCTTTAAAAATGCCTGACTTGGGAAGTTTCTCAAAGAAGTGTAAGCATATCCAGTGGAAGATATTAGAAATATTTTTCTAGCCCTTTTTAAATTATGGCACAGATATGTGATCTAAGTGCTGGCCATAATATATTATCATATATATGCCATCCACTTGGAAGAAAGAGATGAGTTAAAACAATCATCAGAAGAAGCATCATGTTGAAGGAATCCCTAGAGATTCATGGTTTCCAGAATCGGGGGGGAGGCTTTGTAACATTTATGCCTTGTCCAAGACTCAGTGGTGCTAATACCAGTAATAGTGATGGGTCATTTATGGAGAATTCATTACCCATTATGTTTAGACACAGAAAATGTTGCTTGGTTCTTCATCCTTCCAAATATGTCAAAAGTGAACTATTGACTTTATTATTTTCCAATTCTATTTAATCAGATCAGCTATTTTTGTTGCTTGCTACTATAGATTCCTCCATATTTTGATAGAGTGCGATTTCAGAATGGGTGTAGAGAAGAGAGAATACTCACCATGGCCAATGGCTGTGGTTTCAGATGACTTCTCTGCTTAGGCTTGTCTTAAATTTTTCCATTATAAAATATATGTACTGAATAATAGACCAAAATTGAATTATATCACAACCATGCAATGAAATGCTATGACTTTAACCAATAGATTAATATAATGCACTTCTACATAGTATGCAATTATATTTTATTAAAAATGGCAGCATTTCCAATTTAGGAATAAACAAAATACATGTTTCTATTGAGTAACTTTTAGGCAAACTCAGTCTAAAATATTGCCTATTCTATTTGTTACATTTTGATAGATGAACTGTATGCATTAATGGTGAACCTTACTAATTTATTGTCTTGAAATTGCCCTATTTGTAAGATTGATGTTCTAAGAATGATATCATTGTATCAGCTAATAGTAATTAATCAACATTTTGACATTGTTCCCAGAAATTCTGTTTTACTGTTAATTCTTCCAGGAACTATGAAGATAATAGTCACGTATTTATTGGAACAAAATATTTTGTAAACACTCCAAGATTTCCGCCAGCTGTAGCAATATGTTAAAAAGCATGAGTATTCTACTATAAAAGTTAATTACTGAAATAAATAAAATATTTACTAGTAAAACTGTAAGGAAAGTAGTTAATAATGTGATTTTAAGTATTCTACTACTTGCATAAAAGTTAATTTTTACAAAAAGGACAAAACTGTATAATAAACTCAATTTATAATGCATAAAATGCCATAATCACATTAAGTAAGTCAAAATAATACAGAGTTGTAGGAGGCTGGATAAATGACTAAGCAGTGAAGGCACTTGCTTATGAAGCCTAGGGACCTAGGTTCAACTTTCTAGAACCCATGGAAACCAGATGCATATGGTAGTGCATACATCTGGAGTTCATTTTCAGTGGCTAGAGGCCTTAGAATGCCCATTCTCTCCCTCTTCTCTGTAATAAAACAATAAATAAAAATTAAATATTTAAAAATACATAGTTATCAACAACATAAGTAAATGGAAGTAAAGATATATGTTCAAATTATGAGTGCATCTTACAGGCTTATGTGCTACCAATTGAAAACTATATAATCCCTATTTATTTCTGAAGAATCCTTCATGCTTTTTTCTTATGCAAATTGTTGAAAGCAGTATTACATTCCCGGGGAAAAAAATAATCACTTTTTTATTTTTAATAATACTCTATGTCTTATTTCTGTAATTTTGAACATTGGACTAATTTTAGAAACTTCCAGATTTTACTTCCATTTAGTCTTCTAATTTAATTCATGTACTACTATTCCCCTCAACCTCCTTATAATTGTCACAGGAACAGTTTTGATTTACATTCTATGAGGTTAACCCTACATCTTTTTTTTTTTTTTTTTTTTTTTTTTTTTTTGTTATCTGTTAGTCTCAGGGTGGCCTCAAACTCATGGCAATCCTCCTACCTCTGCCTCCCGAGTGCTAGGCTTAAAGGCATGTGTCACCATGCTCAACTAATAAGTATGTTTGTTAGATATTATATCTTATAACATTAAAACATTACATTAAAAACATTTCATCAAATGAAAATGTACAATTTAGGATATAAGCTGATTTGAATAAAAATGTAAAGCAAACAGCAAGGCAGAGTCTGTGGAAACATTATAAAGCTTGAGTGTATTTTTAATCAAATTTATCTGGTGCTAACTTTACTGACTGTTGGAGAATTTACTTCTCTTTATCACGTAGGTGCAGATCCTAAGGAGAGAACCACCCATCACACCTCAAAAGGGCCCCAGCTGAAACTTAGTGTAACTGGGGAAAACAGCAAGAGTGCTGCTTTCTTGGTGAACCTGGTACCAGCACAAGGGTGAAAGAGATAGACACAGAGAGCAATCAACTCCTACAAAGCCAGATATCTAGAGACAAGGAGGCTCCCAACACCTCATCACTGAAGCAGACCTAAAAGGAACACAACATGGCTCAGGGAAATTTGTGGAAGAGGGGGCAGAAAGAATGTCAGAGCCATGCATTGGGTCATGATACACGGAGGCATTGCCTCCTACCTATAACTGATGGCTAACACCACAATGCATGACCCATATTCCCCAATGAGGAGGGTCCCTGTGGAGGGGGTAAGACAGGGGGAAGGCTAACAATGGTGCCAATTGACTGTCTGTATACATTGAGTACAAAACTGATTACAAAAAGATGTTTTCTAGTTACAAAAAAAAATCATTTTTAAGTTTTTTTCTCTTAATTTTTAAAAATATAAACCTTCCATATTGATTTTAAATGTATGATCCATAATTGTCTACCTAAATAGGATTTGGTTGCATGTTGAGTACTCTATGTGTGTGTGTGTCTATTTTTTTTTTTTTGTGGTGTGTGCATATATATGTTTAGATGTGCTTGCTTCATGCAAGGTAATGCCAGATAATGCAATCAGGCTATGCTATTCTTGTTGATTATCCATGAATTTCTTTGGACTAAATAGTAAGATCTTTTTGTTTATTTCCTCCAAAAGAGTCACTTCTTTTTAGAAGACAGACACTGCTTTAGACTAAATGTGTAGAAACGGTATTTCCAACAAATGAGACTAGGAAATAAGCAGGTATCACTGTTCTCATATTTACAGGATGGACTTCAAACTAAAATTAGTCTGAAAAGATAAAAGAATGTTATTTTATACTGAATAATGGAACAATGCATTAAGAGGAAATTATAATTTTAAACATATATGGACTGAACACGGGTGCACACAATTTCATTAAACAAACATACTAGATATAAAGTAGCAGATGAAGCCAAGCAACATATTGGTGGGGAGGTTTAATACCCAACTCTTACCAATTTAGAAGTCAGTCCAGCAAAAAATAAAGAAAGAAGCATTCAGACCAAATGATATATAATGTGATAGTATTGATATAATATGATTTATATGATATGATTGATATATAGAACAAATGGATCTAAAAGACATACAAATATCATTGCACCCAAATACTGCATAATACACATATATTTCCAGCATGATATGGGACTTTTTTCTAAATTAGATCATATATTAGGATACAGAGTGCATATTAACAAATACAGGAAAATTAAATAATTCATTTTGCTCTATCTGATCACAATGGGATAAAACTACAAATAAACAGCAAGATAGTCTATAGAATAAAACATGCAAAGTCATGGAAACTATACAACACATTATTGAACAAGTAGTCAAAAAAGAAATCAAAATATTTATAGAATCAAATGATAACAAAACAAACATATTAAAGTCTATGAGCAATTAATTATGAAGACATTCCTATAAGGCAACATTTCTATAAGGAAAACTTATAGCTTTAAGTATTGATATCAAGAAAGAAAGAGTTCACAAATAAATAATTTGTTGATATACTGCAAGTCCTGCTGACAAAAAGAATGAATTAACCCAAACCAAAACTTACCTTGTAGAAATAGTGATGATGAAGGCAGAAGTTAATGAAATACAACACACAAACACACACACACACTACAAAGAATTAATGAGTGCAAAGG
This sequence comes from Jaculus jaculus, assembly GCF_020740685.1. NCBI lineage: Eukaryota > Metazoa > Chordata > Mammalia > Rodentia > Dipodidae > Jaculus > Jaculus jaculus. The sequence goes on from NC_059104.1 coordinate 55,973,378, forward strand.
TTGATGCTTTGAAAGGATAAATAAGATCTATAAGCTTTTAGTGAAACTACCCAAAAGAAAAATAGATAAGATCCAAATTATTAAAATTAGATATGAAGAGGGTTCCCTTATATTTGTTATATATATAATTATATATATGTATTATATATATAATTATATATAAATAATTTGTTGTATATATAATTCATAAAATACTAATTATTTTACAAATATACTCCACTAACTGATGAATGGCTATATCTGGAAAAGAGCTGTCATATGTGCTATCTCAAATGTGGATCCCAACTTCAAATTTTATATTTGTATATGAGTTGGACTGAGTCAGTAGTAGAAGCCAGCAAGCTAGAAAGAGACCATGAGGCAGAGGAGAAGTGAAGGCTTAAGGCAAGCATATAATATATATGTAAGTAGAGGAGCAGAATACTGAAAGGGAAAAGTTCTAATTAGGGACAGGGGAAGGGGATAGAGAAGAAAAAAGGGTAGAAAAGCTAATAAAAGTAAAAGAAAAAAAATACAAGTCTATATTTATTAATATCTACTCTACTGATTAAGAAAGATCATATAGCCCCAACTCTGGTGTTGTATGTATATAATTATAACACCAGGATGTAAAAGCGAAATGGATACAAGTCAATGGCCAGTCTGGACTAAGTAGAGAAATCATGTCTCGAAAAAGTAAAACCAGAAAGCAAAACAAACAGAAAACTGTAAAAAATTGTTCTTGGTATATAATATATGTATGTTTTTCTACATGGTTGTAATTACATTTGTATTGATGACACAAAGCACTCAAGCAAAAGCAGCCTGTGGGAACATAGGGTTCATTTTGTCTTGTAGACTCAAGGGGAAGCTCAATTTTGGCAGTAGACAACATGTCTTGAGCAGAAGCTGGACATCACCTCTTTCATGAAGGTGGAAACAGCTGCAGAGTGAACCTACTAACAGGCAAACTGAGAGTTAGTAAACCTCAAGGTCTACCCCCAGTGACACAGTTCCAGCAAAGCTCCACCTCCCACCTTGCCATCAGTTTGGAAGAAAGCATTCAAATACCTGAGTTTATGGGAGACATCTGATTCACCCCACCACACTTATTTTCCTATTTGCTTTTGCAAATAACATCAATGCACATGTGTAAATTACTATGGTTTATGTTTCATAAATCTGAAAAATAATTAAATTTTTAAAAGGTCTAGAAAGGATAATAGAGTATGATATCAATTCAACACATTGTTTTTTACTACAGTGGAAAGTAGTAAGCTATGAAATGAATATGGAAAATATATTGAAATATTAATCATAAAGAAAGAATATGAATTTTTAGTAATAACAATACATTTAAAAAGGAAAGGAAGGTTTAGTTTGTTCATACTTATATCTATATGACTGAAATTTAATAACAAGTTACCAGCAAACTTGACAAAAATGTTACATTTATATTATTCATATTTTATATGCAGTTTCACATTAATTAAAGAACATGTGGAAATGTAAGTATGGAATCTATTTCAGTTATTGAATTTTTATTGAATCATGACTACTTGAGTGGTTGTATGATGCCACCATCTGCTAGTGAAAACAACTTTGCCTGGTTATGTCCTGGTGTCATTGTCTCTGGTGATAGATTAAATTATAGGAGATCTAAAATATGGAGTTTTAACAACTCTCTAATTAAGCCTCAGAATTTGTGCAGCAGATGAACCCAATTTCAGAGTAAATGAATATCCATAAAAACCAAGAAAATACTCCTCATGCTTTGTGTGACATTGGCAAGTGAGTCAATAATGTGTTTTGTGGCAAGAGCAGCGCAGAATGGATAGCTGAGCATCACTGTCAAAGAAAGGAGTTAATAAAATGTAAAAGCAATATTAAAATAATTAAGATATCTCAGGTTGTTTCATTTTCTTATATAACACACAGAAGATGTAGGCTCTTTGTAGTAACACATTAAATATGCTAAATGGCAATAGACAGAGGAACCCTGAGAGGGAATTGTACCAACCATATTTGTATTTGATCTGAAAAGAAATAGTAGGAAAATAGTTAATGAGGGGAATCATTTTGCCTTTTGAATGATGAATATTGGGTTAGATATAATGCTCAGTTGTCAAAGGTGCTTATTTGCAAGCCTCACAGACAATTCAATTCCCCAGCACCTACATAAAAGCCAGATGCACAACGTGGCACCTGAATTTGGAGTTAGTTTGCATTGGCAGGAAACCATGATGTGCCCATTTTATCCCTCTCTCCCTTTTTCTCTCTCTTAACTAAATAAGTAAATAACTTTAGAAAGAATGCTCAATAGGAAAATTATTTCAAAATTTGAGGCATATAGAAAATTCACATGTTGAAAGTTAGTCACCCAGATAATTCATGGATTTGTGCATAAATCAAAGGTTGAAATCTCATTTAAGGAATAAAACACAATTTTGAATTGTTTTAAAAACATACTTCTACGAATTGCATTTGTGGATTTAAAATATTTGCTTATGTTAAAGAATTTTATAAATCAAAAATGGATTTATGCTAAATGTTTAAATAAATTTAATAGGAGACTTTAACATATGAACTTACTGTGAACTGCTCTTATTTCTATCAGGTTATCCTCTTTTGCCCCTTCTTCCCAGACCCCCATTACCATGGTATTGATAATTCTACTCAGTGAGGGCATTGGTAACAACTGTGTAGTCATGAATACACATGTCTGTTCCTAGGAGGTGGAATATGCTTCCTAGTACACCTTCCCAACCTATATTTCTAACATTCTTCCTGCTCCTTCTTCTACAATGTTCCCTGAGACTTCCAGAGTGTGTTAGAAGTCGTTTTCAGTGCTGAGCACTAGACAGCCAGTTTTGAGTCTCCTCAGTGTCTACTCCCCTATTCTTAGAAGTGTTTCTTAGGCTAGCAATGACAGGAACACTCACAATTAATGTGTCATGCTCTCTTTAACTTTCCTGGACCCTGAAAGATAATAAAGATGTCTTGTATTATATTTTTAAAACTAAAATTGTGATGATTGGTAAGTTTTATTCTCTTAGTCTTATATCACATTTCTCAAAAAATACTTCAATGATACAATATTTAACTGGAAACATGAAATCAAAATAAATAATTTGTGGGTTACTTAATAGCAAAGTTTTGAAGAGAGCTTATGGAAATTATTAAAAGAAAACAGCATAGCAACTTTCATGATTTATGTCTTACATTTTAGACAAGATTCTCATCTAGTGGAGATCTAGTGGAGAGGGCATATACATTACTCATATACTTTGAGTTAAGGTACTAAAAAGCTTGGAATTTCATGTTTTAGTAAGGATAGGTTACATATAAATCATTATTAAAAGAATTAAGAATTATAAGACTATTGCCTGCAACAAAAGAGTTGATTTTTGAGATATTCTAATGGGGCATAGGATATTCTCATTCACGGTCATCCCAACTTTGACATTGTGACTTGATTTTATTAGGCACAACTATGTTGTGCCACATTCCCACTTATCCTGAAACTCATGTAGCCCAAGGATTATAGGTTGTGTATACCTGTGATTCTATATATAAAACTTGCTTTCAATTTATCAAGTTATTACAGAAAAACCTCAAATCCTTCACCTTGGCTAAGGTGAATCAGCTGAATGAAGAAAATATAGCATATGTAAAAAGAATGATTGATAACAGAGGCAAATAATGAAAGCTAAACTATTTTCAGTTTTTTAAATTATTTTATTTTATTTCATTCTATCATATTTTTCTTTATTAAGTAGAAGCTTTGTATGAACATATCATGTGTTGATACCATCATTTCCATTCTCCAAGCCCTCATTCTACTGAGGGCCTGCATCAATGGAATTATTGGTATTCTACATTGGGTTGTGGGTTATAAGTTGTGAGAGCAGCAGTCATTGGTAGGGGATGTCTCCGGATATAACATGTGGCTCTTAGAAGCTTTCTCAGCCCACTTCCTCAAAACTCCCTAAGCCTTAGTAGGTGTGGTTTAAGTCTACTTTAGTGTTGAGCTCTCAGCAGTCTCTGGTTTTCTGCTTTGGAGAGAGTGTTTGTCTCCATCACCCTGATGAAAGTTGTCCCACTAGACATAGAAGCAGCACTCTTGCTCATCTCACCAATTCTGCTGTGGTTCCTTTGGGCTCTAGTTGATATGTGAGGGGTAGTTTATTTTCTCCCAGGGATTTGGTATCTATTTTTGTATTGCTGATAGATTTTGATTGTTCTCTGACCTCTCTGTCTTTTGAAAAAGAAAAACGAATTCTCCAATGCAAAGTGAGATCAGAACACATTAAGGGAGATGGGCATTGTTGACTTAGAGAGATTTTGATGGGTGTAGCCTCTCTTTTGGCCAAAAACTACGTGAAGCTTCTAGTTGACATCAATTAGCTTGGTCCACATAGGATTCTGACTGTTTTCAGTTATAGCTATGGATTGCTTTCCACTGACAAGATCACTTTGCCATCAGAAAGCCATTGGTTTCCCATGTAGGCACTGTACCATTATTGCACTGACATGCACATTCTGTTAGGGTGTTAGCTTCTGCGTAATTTAGACCTCTGGTTGCTCAGACCATTGTTGGCTACTTTCCCCAGTAGCTCATGTAGCACTTTCCAGCACTAGTCTGGCTAATTGTCTGGGGACTTGGCTTTCATAGAATCTAAACACTTTGCTACCAAATGATGAATGAGTAAATAAAGAAATCAAGAAGGAAGGAAATTAAAAAATTCATAGTATCCAATGATGAAAAGACAATATACCAAAAACCATTGGGACACAATGAATGAAGGCTGTCCTAGAGGGAAATTTATAGCTGTAAGTGCCTATGTTAATAAATTAAAAGATCACAATTAAACAACTTAATGATTCACCTTAAGGCCTTGGAGAAAAAAAAAGGCAAACCAAAACTCATTTAATTTTTTTATACATTACCATCCAGACTGGAGTGAGGTGACATCACATAATTGATTTAATTTTCATTTCCCTGATGGTTAAAGATGTTGAACATTTTCTTATGTAAATATTAGCCATTTGTATTTCTTTCTTTGAGAATTCCCTATTCAGTTCTATTTTTTTAAGTGGATTGTTTGATTCTTTTATTACACATTTTTGTGAATTCTGTGTAGATTGTGAATATTAACCTATGGTCAGTGGTGTTGCTGGAAAAGATTTTCTCCCTTTCTCTGGTCAGTCTATTTTCTCTGTTTATGGTATGCTTGTACAAAGCTTTAAAGCTTCATGAGATTCATTGATTGTGTGGTTGTTTAATTTGTTGGGCCACTGGGGTATTGTTCAGGAAGTCTTTCACCATGCCTAAATCATAGAGCATTACCCCAAGTATTTTAGGTCTTATGTTGAGGTCTTTAGTCCATTTGGAGTTGATTTTTGTGAGTGGTGAGAGTCGTGGGTCTAGTTTCATTTTTCTAACTGTGGTTATCTAATTTGCCCATCAACATTTGTTGACGATGCTACCTTTTCTCCAGTGTATATTGTTGGCTCCTTTGTCAAAGATCAAGTAGCTGTAGTTACTTGAACTAAGGGTTAGGTCTTCAATTCTGTCCCATTGTTTTGTGTGTCTGTTCTTATGCAAGTACCATAATTTTTCATTAATGTTGCTTTGTAGTGTAGCTTTGGATCCGGTATGATGATACCACCACAAGTGTTGCTTTTGATGAGGATATTATTGGATATTTGAGGCTTTCTGTAATCCTATATAAATTTTAATGTTATTTTTTTCTACCTCTGTGAAGAATGATGCTAGGATTTTTATTGGTATTACATTGAGTCTGCATATTGCTTTTGGTAGAATAGCCATTTTCACAATATAAATTCTCCCAATCCAGGAACATGAGGTGTTTTTCAATCTTCTTATATCCTCCTCAATTTCATCCTTGATTGTTTTTCTCTTTTCAGCATATAGGGCTTTCAAACCCCTTGCTACTGTTAATCCAAGGTATTAGTTTTGTGGCTATTTAAAATGGGATAGACTCACTGATTTTCTTCCCTGTATATTTGTCTTTTGTATATAGGCATGCTACTATTTGTGTGTGTGTGTGTGTGTGTGTGTGTGTGTGTGTGTGTGTGTGTGTTTCGATTGTATATCTTGCCACTTTGCTGAAGGAATTTATAAGCTTTAGAAGTGTTACGCTAGAGTCTTTTGGGTCACTTAATGTAGAGGATCATGTCATCTGCCAAGAGGGCTAGTTTTACTTCTTCCTTCCCAATTTGTAACCCTATTATATCTTTCTCTTGTTGCTTGTGTTAAGACTTCTAGTACTATGCTGAGGAGCTATGGTGAAAGTGGGCACCCTTGCCTTATTCCCAATCTTGAGTTTTTCCCCATTAAGTATGATTTGGGCTTAAGTTGCTTTATATATAGATATAGAGAAATAATCCCTCCAAGCCTAGCCTCTCCAGCACTTTGATCATGAAGTGATGTTGTATTTACTTGTAGGTTTTCTCTGCATCTATTGAAATGATCATGTGGCTTTTGCATATATATATTTATTTATGTTGTGTATTACTTTAATCAATTTTCAAATATTGAACCACACCTTTGTCCCTGGGATAAAGCCTCCTAGATCAGGTGGATAATGCTTTTGATAATGAATTTGGTTTATGAGGATTTTATTCAAGATTTTTGCATCTAAGTTTATCAGGTATATATGTCTGTAGTTTTCCTGAATCTCTGTCTAGTTTTAGTATTAGAGTGATGCTAGCTTCATAGAAAGAGTTAGGGAGCATTCTCTGTTCTGTGATTATGTGACAAAGCTTGAGAAAAACTATTTTCAGTTCTTTGATGAAGTTTTTATGGAATTCATCTGACAATCCATCAGTTCCGGGTCTTTTTGTTTTGGGGAGGTTTATGATTACATTTTCAATCTCAGTGGATTCAATAGGTTTGTTTAGTAGATTTATCTGTTGAAGTTTTGGTTTTCCATTTTTATCTGTCTTTGAATGGACAAGAAGGTTAACTTTTATGTTTTCTACCTGCTCAATAACATAATAACAACATGTCATCATGACCTTGAAAACACCTTTTTAATAGACTGTGAAAGACATTGCAAAAAGTAAGTGCATTACCCTCAGAGGATTATTTAATTTGTCTATGACCATGTTGTCCTTTTCTTTTCTTTTTTTTCTTTTTTTTTTTTTTTGTTTTATGTTTTTTGTTTTGTTTTTAGAGGTTAGGTCTCACACTAATCCAGTCTGACCTGGAATTCACTAAATAGTCTCAGTGTAGCCTTGAACTCACTGTGATCCTCCTACCTCTGCCTCCCAAGTGGTGAAGTAGTGAGATTAAAGGCATTTGCCACCAAGTCCAGCTCTGTTGTCCTTTCTTATTTAATAAGTTTGCATTTACAACAAAAGATAAAAGTTAACATACATGAATGCTTTTGCTCCTTCCTGCAAATTAAATTACTCATGTCAGTAGACTGAGAGCTAGTTCAAATAAGCTGTTGGTTCTTCCTTTTTTTTTTTTTGTAATTCACTTTGAAACTATTGTTGGTATTATTGCTTCCCACATGTTACAGTATATATATGGTTAAGATTTCCATAATACTGGTTCTATCAAAAAGCATTATTTTTAAATCATAGCTGATCTTTTGTTTTCATTATTATCAAAATTACTCAAATGAAATTGTTTCTCAAGAAATTTAAACAGGATACATGTAAACTTAATATTGAACAAAAATTTAGGGAAAGCATTGAATTTTAAGTAATTGTCTTATTACAAGTAATACTTATCAAATACTGTCTAATCATTCTCTTAAATAAGTAAAACAATCATTATATTCTTTACTTTGTCAGTCTACCCAGTAGTTTGTTTTTATTTCTCCCTCAGTAAAGAAACTATGTTATACCTATGTTTACTCAAATTCTTGTAAGTTATAGACAAGTTTTATAAATTTGGGGTCATTAAAAAAATATGCAGCTAGTAAAAAGACAATTGGTTTATTTCAATTTAGAGATCTAAAACTCTTTAGTATTTATAAAAGTTTCATTTAAAATTCCAATTTATTTATTTTAAAATTACCTTTAAAAATTCCTATTAAACTCACAACCATATAAAAACATGTTATATCATATAAGCTCAATAGCTACTTTATTCAAAATCTTCTAAACATTTTTTTTGAAAATAATCTTTTAAATATATTTTAGTTTAAGGAAATAGAGAACTTATTAAAATGGAACTGTAAGTTTCCAAAGTTTATAGGCAGAGTTTTGTTTATTACAAATTTCTGGAATTACTTTGGACTATTTTTGAAATTTTATAAGTCTACACTAATAAGATTTATTAACAAAAATAAATATTATATCAGATCCCTTTCTTTTTGCATAACTTCCCTATTCTTTCAATATTGCATCTAGAATATCACTTACATGTAAGAATTTCTTAAACTTTTATTGGATTTGGTAACTAATTTTGTATTGTTTTATAGAATGTCCCTTATTATAGACCGTTTTTACACAATTTGTGTGTTGTTGCTTTTGGAGAGAATATCACTGGCACAAAAGGCCACTATTATCATGTATCATATCAAGGAACCATGGATTGCCATGAAGATCACAGTTGTCAGATTTTTCCACTATAAAAGAAGTGTCTTCCATGGGTTAGATTATTTGGAGAGAAGTCATCATGTTTATGCTACACTTTGGAGGATGTTTTGGACAACATTTTTAGAGGGAAATAGCTACCCTTTTTTTTTTTTTTTGAATTTTTCTTTAAGGGAGATGAGACTTCTTTTTGATATGTCTGTATCTGTTTATCTGTTTATCTATCTATCTAATCATCTACTATAATCATATCATTTATCTATCTAATCAGTATTAAAATCATAAATATAAGCTGAGCATGATAGCACACACCTTTAATCACAGCACTCGGGAGGCAGAGGTAGGACAATCACTGCAAGTTCGAGGCCACTCTGAGAATACAGAATGAATGCCAGGTCAGTCTGAGCTAGAGTGAGACCCTACCTCAAAAAACAACAAAAAAATCATAAATATATATATTTTTTTCAACTGATGACAATCCAATACAACCTTATTTACTGTGTTTCTCAAAATTTTCAAACTTTGTAAACTCATAGTTGGCTGACAGTTCTTATTGATATATCCCTTACAATGAAGTGTTTAGTTTCTGATTGGTTGATTTTGATTATTTTTGGATTTTCCTTTCTAAAGGCAGCACATGGTGGCCCACACATTCATATAATTTTGTTGAAGTGTTTTTTTTTTTTTACTTTTTCTAAAACTCATGATTTATAACTTCCATCATTTTGAGATATTATCCTGCATCCCAATGTATCTATTACTCTTTATTTATAGGTGTGTATGTATATGTGTGGGATGGGTACTGTGTTTTATGCTGTGTGATGTGATGTGATGTGTATGGTATATGTGCTTGGGAGTTCATGTGCACATGTCATGTGTACATGTGCATACAGACCACAGAAGCCTTACATTTTTCTCTCATTCAACTGTTTCCTTGAGACAGAATCTATCAATCCAGAACTGCTGGGGTTTTTTGGTCAACAAGCTCCAACAATTTTCCAGTTCTCATCCTTCCCCAAGGACTGGTATTACAGACATAATAGCTATGCTCAGCTATTTATTTGGATGGCAGGCCCTTATGTTTACACAGCAAGTATTCTTAACTATTGAACTATGTCCCTAGACCCCTTTTGGGTTTTTATTCTTTATTGAGGTTAAACATCATGTTTCCTGTTATCCTGTCATATATGGAAAATCTGAATGTAGAACATTGATTACTAGAGGTTGGAATGGAAGAATAGGATATATATGAAGAGAGGCAGTGCGTTATTGTCACATTAGACAAATATCCTTAAATATTATACTGAATTGCATTCAAATGTGAAATCCAATCAGATCAATCAAACGTAAGATAGGATGTAAATAAAAGAAAATAAATGGAATGAAACACATCTGTGCATAAGGTGCAATAATACATTTAATAGATATTTTATAAAAGAGTTTATAGTTTTTGACTCTAGGAAACTTATTCTTTATTCTTAGGATTGAGGTATTTAATGTTGAGCTAATACTACCTATCATCATTATAGGCAAAACACTGTAAAGCAAGATTTGAAATATTTAACATATAAGGATACATAAAACTCAAGGGAATGTGCAGTAATTTAGCTATGTTAGTGGAGAATGTGGAACTTGAGGGAAAGTCTTACTATTTCCACAGGTGCGAATTTCAGGCTCATATTCTTGTGTATCATTTGCATCAACACACAATTTTTACAATAGCCTTTTTGTCTACAGTTTTCTCCCTTCAGTATAAAGTTTTCCATTGATGCTATACTGTTCAAATATTATGACAAATGCATAACTTCAGGGAGAAAGTTCTAGTGTAAGTAGACTACTTACCCACTGTGGTTACAGCCTCTACAATTCATGATTAAGGTGGCAGTTTCAACTAAATTATAAGTAAACTAAAGCTCATAAATAAATACAAAAATAGATTTTGGGGCTGGAGAGATGGATTAGCGGTGAAGCACTTGCCTGTGAAGCCTAAGGACCCCCAGGGCCCATGTTAGCCAGATGCACAAGGGGGCACACGCATCTGCAGTGGCTGGAGGCCCTGGTGTGCCCATTTTCTCTCCCTCTCTCTATCTGCCTCTTTATCTCTGTCTGTCGCTCTCAAATAAATAAATAAAAATAACAAAAAAATTTTAATTAAAAATAGATTTTGTATTAATTCATAGGATGAATTTCCAGTAAATCTGTGGAGAAGAATAAAGAAAAATCAGACTACTTTTTTCCATTTTCTGTTCAAAATGTTATTGTCAATATTAGCCTCTGCACTGTTTTTAGGATTTAGTTTTAATCTCCTCACTAAAATAGCATTTATGATCATGCATATAACATTACAGTGTGGACATAGTCACTCTTTTACTTCCACACCCAATTGCCTTCTCTACCTTACTAACTATTCTCTTTTATGGTAAATATATTCATTAAATAATTTGTTGAATATGATTATTTACCCCCTCCCACAGGAGTTTTTTCATTTTTTAATTTATTTTTGTACTTAGTGAATGCAGTCAACTTGGTACCATTGTTAGCCTCCTCCCTGTCCTCCCCCCTCCACAGGGACCCTCCTTGTTGGGGTGTATATGTCATGCATTGTGGGGTTAACCTTAGTTTGGGGTAGGAAGAAATGTCTCTGTGTGTCCTTACCCAACCTGTGGCTGTAGCATTCTTTCTGCCCCCTCTTTTGCAAACCTGAGTCATGCTGGGTTCATATTATGTCTGCTTCCCTATTGAGATTTTGGGTGCATCTGTGTCTCTGGATATCTGGTTTGGTAGGGGTTGATTGTTCTCTCTGTCTATCTTCCTCACCATTGTGCTGACTCCAAGTTCACCAAGAAAACAGCATGCTTACATGTTTCCCCAATTATTCTTAGTTTCAGCTGGGGCCCTTTTGAGGTATGATGGGGTGGTTCTCTCCTTAGGATCTGCATCTATGTGAAAAAGAGAAACAGATTCTCCAAAGGAGAGTAAAGTTAGCACCAAGAAAATGTGATAACCATTGGTTTTTACAGTTTTGTGGACAGTGGGTTGATTTTTGCATATATGGTTGTGACTTTTTTTCCCAGCTCCAGCTATGTGTTTGGTTCCACTGAGCAGATCAGTTAGCCAAATCAAGAGCAGTTGGATTCCCACCATGGCTATGTGCCTCTATTGCACTTGTATGAGCATCATGTCAGGTTATTTGCTGCTAAGTAGGTTAGACCATGCATTGCTTGGGCAGATATTGGTCTTTATTCCCCAGCCATTCATGTAGCACCTTCCATTACTATATGCTCTGACTGTCTGGGAACCAACTCTTTTCCAGCTTCCAGCCATGTCACTCCATGATACATACCAACAGTGTATGGTGTATCCAGTAGTAGGGTCTTACCACTAACCTATGGTGGGTCCTCAAGCACTCTGACATAAATCTGTCTTCTTTTGGGAAATCTTGTAGGTCTCTGTGATTAAAAGCTCATGTGGATGATAACCACCTGCTGGTACCAGGAGTTGTAGGTCAGTGCCCCCCAAAAAAAGGAAAGACAGGATAAGTGATATAAAAGGGATAGAGAGATGAGAGAGAAGAGGAAGAGATAAAGAGAGAGAGAGAGAGAGAAAGAAGCAGAAACAGGAGGAGATAATGGACAGTTTTTGTCATACCTTCTCCAGGGCCTTTTGAATCCAGTATTCCCTCTAAGGGACTGGTGAACATTCAACCATTTGGTCTGTCTTTTAGGATGTAGAGTTTTATGGTACCATAGTCTTTTGGGTCAGGTTTTGTGTTCCCCCCTCCCTTCCTTACCCTCCTCTTCATCCCCACCCTCCCTATTATCTGGTCCTCGAGATGCTTGGTAGGAATGTTAGTGACTTGGGTAGATTCAGGTTAGGAGCTGTAGATGAGTGAGACTATATGGAGATTATCTTTCTGTGATTGAGTGAGATCACTGAGAATAATGTGTTCTGGGTTTGTCCACTTTTCTTCAGATTTCATTGTGTCATTTTTCCTTACTGCTATGTAGAATTCCATCATGTAGATAAACCACATCTTAGTTATCCATTTGTCTAATGATGGACATCTGGGTTGATTCCAGCTCTTGGCTATTATGAATTGAGCACCTATAAACATGTTTGAGCAAATCTTTCTGAGCTGAGGCATGGAGTTTTTAGGGTACATGTCCAGTAAGGGAATAACTCGGTTTGATGGTAACTCTATAGTCAGTTTTTGTAGTTGTCTCCATTTTGCTTTCTAAAGTGGTTGTACCATCTTATATTTCCACCCACAGTGGATGAGGGTTCCCATTTCTCCACATACTTGTCAGCATTTGTTTGTTTTTGGTTTTTTGATGTTTGCTATCCTTACTGGGGTAAGGTGGAATCTCATAGTTGTTTTAATCTGCATTTCCCTGATGATTATTGATGATGAACATTTCCTTAGGTTTGTGTTTGCCATTTGTATTTCTTCCTCTGTGAATTTCCTGTCCATCTCTTTGCCCCATTTTCTGAGTGGGTTGTTTGATTTTTTATTGTTTAGATTTTTGAGTTCTTTGTAGATTCTAGAAATTAGTCCTTTGTCAGTTGGATATTCAGCAAATATTTTCTCCCATTCTGTGGATAATCTATTGGTTCTGCTTATTGTATGTTTGTCTGCGAAGAAAGGTTTCAGCTTCATAAGATACCATTGGTTGAGTGATTGTTTAAAATCCTGTGATATTGAGTTTTGTTCAGAAAGTCTTTCCCCATTCCTAAATCATGGAATGTTCCTCCTAACTTTTCTTCCAGTAGTAGCTGAGTTTCTGGTATTATCTATATAGAGAAAGGTCTTTGATCCATTTGGACTTGATTGTTGTGCATGGCAAGATGTGTGGATCAAGTTTCAATTTCCTGCATCCAGTTTTTCCAGCACCACTTGTTTAATATGCTGTCTTTATTCCAGCCTATATTGTTAGGGCCTTTGTCAAATATCAAGTAGTTGTAGTTACTTGACCCAAAGTCTGGTTCCTCAATTCTATTCCATTGGTTTATACTCCACTTTTTATGCCGTTACCATGCTGTTTTTATTACTATGGCTTTGAAATATAGCTTTGGATGCCCCCCAGAGTTTTTTTTTTTTTTTTTTTTTGATGAGCCTGGTGGATCTGAAGTTGCAGGGGTGGGGCAAAGCAGAGGGGGTCATAGGAAGTTGTAGTGGAGGGTAGGGGCCATGTAGGGCAGGTGGAAGTCAATGGGGGCAGGGCAGAGTGGAGCCAGTGATTCCAGATTCCAAAGTCATGGTGGGTGGGGGTGAATGGCCCGGCATGTGTCAAGTCAGGACAGGGTGGGGAGGGTCAAGACTCACCTGGGAGTGAGGCCTAAGGGACAGAGCAGGTCTGAATTAGCAGGAGGTGGGCAGGGGCTGAATAGAGCAAGTCTGAAGTTGTGAGCTCAGGGATGAAGCAGAGCTGAGGGGGTCAGAAACTGCGTATGGGTGCTGCCCAGTGAGTTTGATTTTAAGTTGGGGTGGGGCCAAGCTGAGCAGATGGAAGTGGAGGGGATGGTGGGATGAGTGGAGTGGTTACAAGTTGCTGCAGGTGGGGGTGGGATGGAGAGGGATGGATGTGGTAGTCTAAGGGAGGTCTGAAGACATACGTTGGGGAGGGGCAGGGGGGTCTGTAACAGGGCAGGGAGGGCGTGTGGATCCCCATAATCACCCTTGGGATGCATGTGGAACCACTGGCCTGAGTCTCATTGACTGCAGTTTCTGCAAGAGTAGCCTGAGGCTGGGATTCTGGTTAGGATGGCCACTTGGGGTGATTGGGGGACTCCTGGGTTACTGGAGAGCATGGGAATCAGCCAATTCCCTTTCTTGCACCTCCATACCCTCCCACATGTGATGTATTAGAGACTGCTCTGTCCTGAAAGTCCAAGTGACCTCTTGACTCCTTGCCTCTCCTTCTCTGGAGTTGAGGCGTGGTGATGTGGATGCCATCTTGACTGGTAGCCTCTTGAATGTTTTTACTTAAGAAAATTTTATTTGCTAAAGAAAACTTATCCACGTCATTTTCAGTTAAAGAAAAAGTTACATTTTTTTTTACTATCTCGTTGAAGATATTTCCCTATTGCAATTAGAATTTTCAGTTATTCTATGTCATATTTTTGTCTTCAATATTATAATTTTATTGAATAAAAAGGATATTATCTTTTAAATATCTTTTGCTATGCCTCAAAATATCCTATATTAATGGGAAATGAATTATTAAACTAATGGATTTAAAAATAGATTCTGAATATTTAATAGATGTAAGTATTATAATACTTGTTTATGCATTAATCAATGAGACCCATCAATGGCTATTAGGCTAATTGGTGAAAGACAATGCTTCCTTGGTTTTCTTTTGATGACAAATATCAATTGATTTCTATATTTTAACAATTTTAGACTGTATATAAAGTAATACTGATTTTAGGGAGTATTTGAAGCAAAAGTAGATTTCATAGTTCAATGCTTTACAGTATGAAATTGCTCAATCCCTGTAAACAGTTAGAATTAATCTTAAGAGAAGTAACATTTGAGGCTTTACTTAAAATTAAGTAAAATTAAACTTTTAAAAAATTTGTATATCTTAAAACATCTCAGATATATTTAATCGAAAACTCCTAATATTCCTTGAACAATTGCCTGCTACTCATTTTAAAATATTATAATTCTGGAAACAATGCAGAGTTTAACCAAGATGGCACCTCAGTAGTGTGTAGCTAAGCTATCATAAGTTAAATATATTTTGCATATATTATCTTTAAACTAAAATTATGGCTTTCAGGTAGCTGTGTTTAATAATTTATTTTTACTCGTAATATATTCAGCTTCTCTATCAAATCAATACCCTCATAACAAGTTACAAGTTTACCATCCTACCTTCTTGGTAAGATGTGGAATGGAAAGGTAGAAATAAAAGAACTGATAAAATTACACAATCATGGGACATTTTGTCCCACTTTACAGTATATTGATAATATAATATTCCCAGGCTTCTCTAGAAGTACCTTTTTCTCCAATAAACTCTAGGTTTTCAGTCTATATTGTTTGTTATAAAAAGAATGTTTTTCCTTGAGTTGTCTGTTTGGTAAAAAGCCAGCACTTTGTGACATGATATAAATATAAAATTTACACACATACACACACACACACACACACACACACACACACACAGAGAGAGAGAGAGAGAGAGAGAGAGAGAGAGTGAAGAGAATATTTTTAAAACATTATTTTCTACAGATAGGTATAAATATTAGATTCATTAAAACAATATATAGTGGCTTTTGATTATAAAACAGTTTTTATATACATTTAAGACATTAATTTTGGCATATTTTTTATTTCTAGAGATAATATAAGGGTGTCTGTTTTAACTGTGTGTGTGATAGGGTGAAGTGGGTACAATGTATGTGTGATATACAAAGTGTGTGTGCAGGTGTGGTACCTGTGCACATGTTGATATACTTGTTTCCTTGAGATTGAGTCTCCACACTGATTCCAGGGCTTGAGTGGTTTTCTGATCCCCAGCAATTGTCTGACCTGAAGCATTAGGGTTATAGACATGCTTAGCCATGCCAAGATATTTATTTAGGTTCTAGAAATCAGCTGTCTCAAGTTCTTTTGCTCTCAGAATTACACAGGAACCACTCTTAGTTTTCATGGTATCCTGCCAACTTTATGAAATTGTTCTCATTCAGAGGAAAAAAAAAGTTCCAAATTTTTTATTGCTGATTTTATTATTCTCCTTTTTTATATGATGTAAAATAGTATGTAGGTCTTCTTTAATCAAAAAATACAATAAATGGATGGTTAAAAATGAAAGTTGTGCAATTTACTTGACAACATCACCTATTAACTTAGTAATTATGGTAGATGGTACAATTTCACCATATTATCATCTAGTATTTGAAAAATATTAAAATATTTTTTATAAAAACCCACACTGACTCATTAATTAATGTCTACTAATAAGATTTTCCTTGCAATTATTGCTTGAAAATTAAGACATAGCACTGTAGATTATTTTGGTAGTAGTTAATCCCTTTCTTTTAAATTTAGCAGTTACATGAACTTCTATATCTCTATTTGCTTGTTTCATAGTTACTTGTAAAATAAATATAAGACCAATATGCACACCACTCCCAGCAACAGATGGCCAAAAGCAGATGGTATAAAACACTGTGCATACATTTTCTACAACAGAAGCAAGGAGAGATTTCCAGGTGTGTACATTTGTTGGCACTGCACTCATATTTAACCTTCTCAATATATTGAAAAAGATTTTTTAAAATTAATGTTTATATTATAAGCAGTAATAAGGCTTTTACTTATAGTCTCCCTCAGTCATTTCAGCTACTTTCTTTCCTTGAAGTTTATTCTTAGAAATCTACATTTTCTCTTTTTTAAAATTTTAAATATGTTAACATTTTTATATTGGAATTGCATATTAATAAAAAGCAAGCAAAACAGTATAAAGGAGTCAAAATCTAGGTAATTTAACTATATGGCCTTCTATTCTACTCTAATAGTAAGAAAATTGTGTGGGATTGCATATTAGTACTAATACAGAGAAATATAGGCATACATGTTTGACATACACATTGTACCTCACATATTTCATCATATCAGCATCAAGACTTTGACTTCATTTCTTACCTTGATGGTATCCATAGTCTTAGCATGGATTATTTCCATGAGCACTCACATGTGAGATCTGGAGAGTGTTGGCTCTTTATGTTGGATAGTGATATCATACTGGAGGATGTAATGATAGTGGGGTTCTATTATTCCATTATGACCTAGAAAAGGTTAGGTGATATTAACTGATATTCTTACTGAACTATTGTTAGATATTATATATAAGTGCCTAGGATTCTTCATGTGAATAGGAATGTGTTAATTTGACTTATTGTGAGCAGGTATGTGTGTTTTTCTGTGTGAGTGCTGTGTAAATGACATTGCACCTTTCATTAACATATGATTGAACTACTCAATTCACTACATATTATTTCAGTTCATTGTTTGACATACATAGATTTATTCAAGTTAAGTAGTACACAGGACACAAAAATATTTTAACCAGCATATCCATTTGTCCCTGTACAGAACTGATGTAGAATTAACCCTTTTTAATATCTAGAAAACAACATGGTATTAATAAAATATATAAATTTCCTTTTAAAAATGGAACACATTATCATGAATTATGTGTTCATTGTTATAAATTGTATTGAAAATTTTGGGAGTCTAGTACTAACAATCCTCCTGCCTCCACTTTCTGAATGCAATATTACATCTGGACAAACATTGATAAATCTTTACAAATTTCACATAGTAGCAATCATATAATTTTCATAGGCAAATTGTTAATTTATCTTACATACTAAGTTGGTCTATTAACATTTTCTGTTATATGAGAGTAGGTAATTATTTGTACTTTCTAAATTTATTTATTTATTTATTAAGGGTAAGATCTGCGTGACTGTGCTGATGCAGAACTCACATACACTCTGATCAAAATTTTAATCATATTCAGCCCACCTTTTTTTTTCAAGAGACCTGTGGGCACTTAGTTATTGCCTTCATTGTCTTCAACACTGTTCAGCACCTCTTACATATGTATGCTTGCTCTGAGTCAAGAGTCCAATCATGTCAGTATGCTAACTGGGCAAAGAGCAAATATGCTAGAAAGGGAGCATGAAATGAGAGAAATACTTAAAGGAAGGGGATAATAGATTAGACATGAAAGGGTTTAGAAGTGAAAAGGAAGGAGGATTGACAAAATGAGGGGCTAGGGAAAGACCCAAAAGTAGAAATGTATGATAAAAGCCATGTGAAAAAATACTTTTTTATTAAATAATTAATAAATATAGAAAAATGGATGGAAAGATAGCTCAGTGCTTAAGAAAGCTTGCCTGCAAGGCCTAACAACCCAGATTTGATTCCCCAGTACCCACATAAATCTATGTTCAGAGAGTGGCACATGCATTTTGAGTTCAGTTGCAGTGGTGCGAGGCCCTGGTAAGCCCCCTCTCTCATTACAAATCAGTAATCTGAACAAAATTATGAGGGACATTCACAGAATTTGTTTCTGCAAGATGACCTTTTGTGAGCACAACATATCTACTGTGACCCCTGACATTTCCACTGTTGCTTTCTCTCCCCAGCTGCCTTGGCTTCCTGCTTGCACAGGTGAACTCTGAGCACCCTTCCTATTATCTGGT
Organism: Jaculus jaculus; assembly: GCF_020740685.1. Taxonomy (NCBI): domain Eukaryota; kingdom Metazoa; phylum Chordata; class Mammalia; order Rodentia; family Dipodidae; genus Jaculus; species Jaculus jaculus. The sequence goes on from NC_059104.1 coordinate 55,992,158, forward strand.
TTGATCTGTGAGCTGTGCCTTGTGTGTCACATGCTATGGAGATTCTGTTATATATCCAACCAATTTAAATCAGAGCTGTGTAACTGGCTTTTAGCAAAAGATGTGTTGAAATCAGATTCTCCTTAGAGTCCTTAGCTCTGTGTGCGTGTGTGTGTGTGTGTGTCTTCAATTCTATATTAGTCATGACATATGCAGGCAATCAATTATGGAGGTTATCTAGCTTTGTTCTGTATCCTCTGGAGCAATACAGACAGAAGTAATATTTTGCAAAATATACAGTTATCAAGTAATTGTCCAGGTTGGAAAGAGTAAAGCGTGGGCTGCTAAGATCACCTGGAAAAAATGATGACTTGCTTTTTTGTAACCATAGAAATGTTTTTGTTGCAGGTGACACCTGTGTCTCTGCTGCCTAAAATGTGCTCTTTACCATCACATTTACTGGTGAAGATACATATGGCATCTCTTTGTTAAAATCCACTGCTTCAGTTTTTCAGTGTATTTCTCTGAATATAATAATCCAAGATTCATTGAAGGAAGAAATGCAGAAGCATGAATAGAGAAGCAATATTCATGTACCCTAGAATACAAAAATAACAAATTTTAAAGTAGAGAACAAAGAAAAGAAGGCAGCTGAAGAATGGAGTACTCCTTTTTTTATGCCAGTGCCATGCTGTTTTTATTACTATGGCTTTGTAATATAGCTTTAGATCAGGTATGGTGATGCCACCAGAGGTATTTCTTTTGCTGAGGATATGTTTGGATATGCAAGGCCTTCTGTTTTTCCATATGAAATTTGAGATTATTTTTCTATCTTTGTGAAGAACACTGTAGGGATTTTAATTGGAATTGTGTTAAATCTATATATTGCCTTTGGTAGGATTGTCATCTTCACAATGTTAATTCTGCCTATCCAGGAGCATGGGAGGTCTTTCCATCTTCTCAAGTCCTCCTCAATTTCTTTTTTGAGAGTTTTTATATTTTCATTGTATAGATCTTTTATTTCCTTGGAAAACATTATTCCAAGGTATTTTTTTGTTTGTTTGTTGCTATTGAAAATGGGACTATGTCCCTTATTTCTTTTTCTGTATCTTTGTCATTTGCATACAGAAATGCTACTGATTTTTGTACATTGTGTTTTTATCCTGCTACTTTGCTATAGGAGTTAATCACCTTCAGGAGTTTTGGGATGGAGTCTCTCATGGCTCTTACATATACAATCATGTCATCAGCGAATAGAGCTAACTTAACTTCTTCCTTTCCAAATTGTATCCCTTTTATTTCCTTCTCCTGTCTTATTGCTTGGGCTAGGACTTCCAGAACTATATTGAAAAGCAGGGGTGAGAGAGGACATCCCTGTCTTGTTCCTGATCTCAAAGGGAATTCCTCCAGTCTCTCTCCATTAAGTATTATTTGGGCCTTTGGAGCTTTGTATATTGCCTTTATTATGGTAAGATGTGAACCGGCCATGCCGATTCTCTCCAATGTTTTGATCATGAACTGATGTTGTATCTTGTCAAAGGCCTTTTCTGCATCTATCGAAATGATCATGTGGTTTTTATGTTTAAGCTTGTTTATGTGGTGTATTACATTGACATATTTTCATATGTTGAACCAGCCTTGTGTTCCTGGGATAAATCACACTGGGTCAAGGTGGATAATGCTTTTGATATGTTGTTGGATTCGGTTTGCAAGTATTTTGTTCAGGATCTTTGCATCTATGTTCATTAGGGAAATACGATGGTAGTTTTCTTTTCTTGTGGCATCTCTGCCTGGTTTTGGGATTAGGGTGATACTAGCTTCATAGAAGGAGTTGGGTAGCTTTCCCTGTTCTTGAATTGTGTGACACAGTTTTAGAAAGATTGGTTTGAGTTCTTCCATGAAGGTTTGATAAAATTTGGCTGGGAATCCATCTGGTCCTGGACTCTTCTTTTTTGGGAGGTTTTTATTACTTTTTCAATCTTCATGAGTGTGATGGGTTCACTGAGGTGATTAATCTGCTCTGAGTTTAGCTTTGGTAGATGATATGCGTCCAGGAATTTATCCATCTCCTCCACATTTTCCAGTTTTGAGGAGTAGATATTTTGAAATAAGTCCTGATGATTCTCCCAATTTCACTTATGTCTGTTGTGATCTCTCCTTTTTTATTTTGAATAATGTCAATTTGGAGTCTCCCCTTTTTTTGCTTGATCAAATTGGCCAGAGGTTTGTCAATCTTGTTTATTTTTTCAAAGAACCAGCTCTTTGTTTTGTCAATTGCCTTAATTGTTTCCTTGGTTTTTTATTCATTAATTTCTGCTCTGATTTTAATTATTTCTTTCCTTCTAGATCTCTTTGAGTTGGATTTTTCTTGTATTTCCAGTGCCTTTAGGTGGATGGCTAGGCTATTGATTTGGGATCTTTCTGTCTTTCTTTATGAAGGCATTGGGTGCTATGAATTTTCCCCTGAGGACTCCCTTCATTGTGTCCCACAAGTTTTGGTATGATGTGTTCTCATTGTCATTCATTCCAGGAATTTTGCAATTTCACTTTTTATTTCATCCACTATCCATTTATTGTTTAAGAGTGTGCTGTTCAGTTTCCAGGTGTCTCTGGGATTCTTGGTGGGTCTTTTGTTGTTGATTTCTAGCAAAATAGCATTGTGATCTGATATCATGCAGGGAATTATGTCAATTTACCTAAATATGTGGAGGCAGTCTTTGTGACCCAGTATATGGTCTATTTTAGAGAACGTTCCATGGGCTACTGAGAAGAATGTGTAGTCTGTGGAGTTGGGATGGAAAGTTCTGTAGATATCCATTAGGTCTAAGTGCTCTATGGTTTTGTTGAGCTCTCTTACTTCCCTGTTGAGTTTCTGTTTGGATGATCTGTCTATTACTGATAATGGTGTGTTGAAGTCCCTAGCTATGATGGTGTTGTTGGTTATTTCTGTTTTATTGTCAAGTAGGTTTTATTTTATGAACTGTGGTGCCCCTGTGTTTGGTGCATACATATTTATGATTGTAAAATCCTCTTGAGTGCTTGCTCCCTTGATAAGTAGGAAGTAGCCTTCTTTGTCTTTTTTGATTATTTTTGGTTTCAAGTCAATTTTTTCCGATATTAATATAGCTACACCTGCTTGTTTCTTATACCCATTTGCTTGGAATATTGTTTTTCACCCTTTCACCCTGAGGAGGTTTCTGTCTTTAGTGGTAAGGTGGGTTTCTTGAAGGCAGCAGATTGAGGGGTCTAATTTTTTGATCCACCCTATTAGCTTGTGTCTTTTTTTTTTTATTTATTTATTTATTTATTTGAGAGCAACAGACATAGAGAGAAAGACAGATAGAGGGAGAGAGAGAGAATGGGTGCACCAGGGATTCCAGCCTCTGCAAATGAACTCCAGACGCGTGCGCCCCCTGTGCATCTGGCTAACATGGGACCTGGGGAACTGAGACTCGAACCGGGGTCCTTAGGCTTCACAGGCAAGCGCTTAACTGCTACGCCATCTCTCCAGCCCAGCTTGTGTCTCTTTATGGGTGAATTAAGGCCATTATTATTTAGGGTGATGATTGTGAGATTTGATTTGATCCCTGCAATATTGTGGTGGTAGAGGTGTGTTGGTGTTTTCATGGAATTTGAAATTTTTTGTGTCTATTCAGGGTTTGGCTGTTGTGATCTGCTTCTTGCAGGCATTTGTGTTTGGTTATTTGTTTCTTCTCTGTGGAGAATTTCCTGAAATACTTTCTGTAGTTTTGGTTTTGTGTTCATATAATTGTAAAGCTGATTTTTGTCATGGAAAGTTTTTCTTTCATTGTCTATTATAAGGGAGATTTCTGCCGAGTAGAGTAGTATGGGTTGGAAGCCACAGTTTCTTAGATTTTGGAGAGTTTCATTCTAGGCTCTTCTAACTTTCAGGGTTTCCATTGAGAAAACTGAAGTAATTCTGATGGGGTTTCCTTTCAAAGGGTTGTGCTGTTTTTCCCTAGATGCTTTTAGGATTTTCTCTTTGGTGTTTAGAGTCTTAATGATAATATGTCTTGGGGAGGTTCTCCTTTGGTCTAGTCAGTTAGGAGTTCTGTTTGCTTCTTGTATCTTGATGGGTCTTTCTTTTAAGAGACTGGGGAAGTTTTCTTCAATTTTTATGTTAAATAAGTTCTCCATGCCTTGGTCTTAAATTCTTCTCCTTCTGGTATTCCAATGATTCTGATATTAGGATGTTTAAGTGTATCCCCCAATTCCCTCATGCTCTGTTCACAGGAACGTTTGAACTTACTGAAATTTTTGAACTCTCATACTGTTTCTTCCATCCTGTCTTCCACATCAGAGTTTCTATTCTTCACTTCACTGACTCTATTCTTGAGAGCCTCTAGCGAGTTTTGGACTTGTTCAATTACGTTTGCATTTTCTACTACTTTCCTATGTATCACTTCCATTGTTCTGTCCAGCTCCCTTTTCACCTCATTTTCTGATTTTCTTGATGATTCCTGGAAATCATTTTGCATTTCTTTATGTTTTCATTTAGTGTGGCCAGGTGATTTTTAAGGTCTTCTTTTTTTCACTCTCCCTCAACTCTCTTAGCTCTCTTTGAATTCCTTCCAGTGTCTTATCATATTGTTCTAGCTTAGTGATGGTAGCATCCACACAATTATCTGTCCTTTGTAGCTTTCCTGCCAGTTCTAGCAGTAGGTTGGTCAGTGTTGCATTGCTCATAGCTTCTACTTTATGTTCTGATCCTAAACACTCTTCTGTGCTTTGGTTAGATGTAATCCTTATTGGACTGGGTGATCTGTCTGGATTTTCTTGCATTTTATTTTTCATGTTATTTCTTTTGTGCTGTGGTCTACCCATGTGAGTGTATGGCAGGTAGGTGGGTGGAGCAGCCTGGGATCTAGTTTAATGAGAATCCAAGGCAGCCTGGGGCAGTTGCAAGCAGCCTGGGGTTTTACTCTCTCTTGCCAAAGCCACCTATCTACTGCCTGACAAGGGCACCAAAGTTGCCTGAATTCTCACCCAGTAATACACCAAAGCTGCCTGCCTTCGAGTTTGAAAGGGGACTGAGGTAGCCAGCCCTGAAGCTGCCCAAACTCTGGCTGGGAACACTGGGACCTGCAAACAGTCTGCGCTCTCCCGCCTCAGGGGAGTGGGGGATGGGTGGCAACGTACGGATAGGGGATGCCACCTGAGCTGGCACTAGTGACTGAGTGTGGACTTGTGTGGCTCTTGCTGTGGGACTGGGCCCACTGCACATGCAATTGTAGTGCAGAGGCAGCTGATGCAGGCACGGGATCAGGACACAGCAGAGGCTGGTCAGCGGGCAAGCGATCGGAGCACAGCAGTAGGGGATCTGGCAGCCGCCTAATCACAGCAGAGGTGGCCCCCGCAGGCATGCGAACCGAGCACAGCATGGCTGGTCAACTCACTGGATCAGAGAGCAAGGGCAGAGGTCGCCGCATCAGTGCAGCAGGCTGGCGGGTGTGTGATGGGGTGGTAGGCACGTTATCGGAGCACTGCCACGCGCGGGCCGCGGGGCACGGGGATGTGTGCTTCCCTGTTTTTATCCACTCTGTGCCCTCCCAAGGGCAAAAAGACCCTGATAACCCTTAATTTCTTGCCTTTCTTTCCCCCGTATTTGTAGCACAGCTAGGCAGTCACCATCTTGGCCGGAAGTTTCCTGTTAAAAGACTCTTGAACCTTCCTTTCCTTTATGTTTACACTGGAAAGTGTGCAGCATGTAAGGTTGAACTCTGACTGTAAGACACAAGACCCTTGCCTTATAGTGTAAACTCCCAAGCAGACTTCTTGCTGGTGTACTTTGGTTGACTGAACTCTTTAAAAGTTGCACCTTTCTGCAGAAGTAAACACTGCCTGTCCAATATACTTTCGATTGTGCAATGATTCTCTGACTCCAGACTCATTTCTATTAGAGTCTAATAAATTCAACCAGATTAAGATGAGGTCATAGTAAATTATAGTAGGTGCTTTGTTTTGGGAAAAGGAATTTGTACCTAGACCTTCACACTGGAAGAAAGTCAATGGGAAAACAGAGGAAGAGACTAGGTTGATACTTCTAGAAATTAATGACCAACAAGCATTATGGGCAGCTACAGAAAGCTAGAAGAGACAAGCATACATCTCTAACGATTTCAAACAAAATGGTACTGTTGTCATTTGAATTTCTGATATGCAGCTTCCAGAACCATGATAGAATGTTTATTTTGTGTGTTTGTATATAATTTGTGTTAGCTTTCAATTTTATTTTGTTACAGAAACCTCCTAAAATTAAAAGTGATGTCTTATTTGAATTCAATGTGATGATTTAAACAAGTGAATGAACACCAAAGAGTCTGCACAATGTAGGCAGCATCACCATCACTTTATATTTGACTCAGGATTCTAATTGTAGACAGGATAGCAATGGTTTATAGTTATTGCCAACTTGACAGGACCTAAATTCACTGGTGAGTGATTATCTTGAATTAATTAACTTGGGAAAAACCACTTCGATTGTGGATGGGATCCTGGACTATAGAAAAAGAAGAACACTGGTTGAGCACCAGTATTCATCCCTCTCTGCTTCCTTATATTGAGCTAATGTAACCATCCCTCCTCTAGCACCTGCCATACAACTTCCTTCTTATAATGGACTGTAGCCTGGAGTTGTAAAATGAAAGTGATTTTTGTCAGGTTATTTGGTTCCAGTAACAAGAAGAACTGAGGCAGGGTTTCCAATATACTTCTAATGACAGCAGTCATTGGAAAGCACTAAGACAAAGAACACAGATGTAGAGTCATACATCCATTGAGAAGCTTAAGAAGGAAAGGCTAGAGTAGAAAATACACAGAAATATCAGGTAACCTCGGATATATGTAAAATATACTAGTAAAATCAAGGGTATCTTCATATATCACAAGTCAAAAACTGAACACGGAGTGTCACACTGAGATTTAACAAAAGCAGTGAGCAAAGGAAAGGAAACTGTTGGCTTGATGAATATGATATTAATGATATAGATCTATTTTCTTAAACAATAAGCATTATCCTTTATTTTTTTGATTTTTTAATTGAATGATTTTATTTAGACACTAATACCTGCAGTCAGATCTGAACTATCAATTCTACTTTATTTTTAGAACTATCCTTATGCCACATCCAGGCTAAATACATAGAAGCTGACAACTTTAAATGAGACTTTCAGGATATCTGTTTGGATAACAAAGTCACTAGAGTCCACCTTCATGTTACCCTCACACTCTATAATGATCACAAGTTTGTAGGTGTTAGCTCCATAATCCTATTAAATGGAAAAGAAAAAGAATCATGTAGTTCTCAGTATTGATAGCTGTACACTATGAGTTTGGTACTAATAATCAGCTACATGTGGAAAAATATTATGTGGAAAAAGTAAATGTGTCATTATTTTACATTATTCATTTCATGGTAATTGCAGACAATGTATATACTTAAACATTCAATAAACAGAAACTGTTATATAGTCAAAGAATGAATTATTCTTGGTGGATAAAGTGAATGAAACAGAATTTTACTAACAATGTGTAGTACCTTTACAAAATACATACTGCAAACTGATTAGTTCAATACTCACTTACACAACAAAATATAAAGCAGGTTTATTATATTACTAGACATATATTAAGGTACAACATTAATAAAGGTACATATAAGAGAATTTATTACCCCAAATGCCAGTCTGATCTGATGATGGGAAGAGAAGATTTATATTTAAGAGGAATATACAAAATTTCATTTCATATAACTAATTCTCAGATTTTTGAAAAACAGTATCTACATGAATATAAGTCAGGAAATGTTATTTGTCATTACAGAGTGATTTGTGTTAATTTTTCTACAAATGAACTGATGGTAACTTACTGAACCACAAGAGAAAGAAGAACAGTGATCTTTGTTTCCAAGGCTTAAATACCACCCCAATTTGCTCTGCTATCTAATATTCATAAATGGTATAACTAGAAATATATTGTCAATGTAAGGTCTGGGTAGAATATTTCACATAATATAGTATCTTTAAGTACTGTACAATATGATATTGTATGTGGAAAGACAACTGAAGACTACTCTGTCAGCTTTGAAACTATAATGATTAAATCCTTGTTTTCACAGTTATCTTGCATTGTCATATAATATTTGACATATATAGTTTTCCAGAGTTATGGAACAAATTCTCTCTTCTATGATTTATTTACACATTTTAGTTGTTCTGCTTGATTTTCCTAAACATATTACAGTAATCTGTCATCATGAATTTTTCCTATTTTAATAAAATTTGAATTATCTCTGGATTGTGTTTGAAATCTATAATTATAAAACATATAAAGGGATTTTATGCATGTTCATTAATTCCTTGTCTAAAATAATGGAGCAGGTTACATTAAGTTCATGCTATTAAGTGTAAACTGTCCAGAGATTTATTATTTTGCTTTCTTATTAGTAAAATTTGAATATAAATAGTATTCTGGTAAATAACAGGAGTTATTTAATCAGGGTTATCTAAATTAATACAAGCAATAATGTTCACTTAGCATATAAATATATGAATCATAAAATTATTTGATTCCATTGCCTCTAAGTCTCTTACTTTTATCTTATGCCATTTACCTGAAGAACTGAAAACATAAATTTTGTATGTCCTTTTAAGCATTTCTGTGCTTTTTATACTCAATCAATATCAGTTACTCATTGTCTCCATTATTACAGCTACATATTTACTAATTTATTAAGGACTGTTATGGGAATTGAGACATAAAAGTTTTCTCAGCTACTGTAAATGTATGCTGTGTAAAACTACTTTTTTATCATTATAATTTTTAGAATTTTATTTATACATAATAGCAAAAGTCAGGTGCATTGAGAGAAAGTTCAGTTGGTATAATTCTTGTTTCATAAGCATAAAGACCTGATATCAATGCCCAGAACCCAAGAAAAAAAGTCAAGCCTGGTTTCACATGCTTGTAATAACACAATTGGGGAAGCATGAACACGGGACCAAGGAAGGTCCCTGGCCTGCCATTCTAGCTTAATGGATGAACTACAGACCAACAAGAACCTGTATCAGAACAAAAATGTATGGCATTCCTGAAAGGAGGACAGCTGGGACTTTCCTCTGGTTTCCACACACATGTTAATACACAACCACACATACAGACACAAACATATGCATATAAATGGAAAAGAAAAACATTTACATTAACAATACTTGTTACAATTTAAATGTCTTTTATTTAACTCAGCTAACTACATGGGATAGTAAGCTACATTTGGTTTAACTTTAATATAACTATATATAACTAAGTCACCCATATTGTAATATGGAATTGTGCTATCCACAATAGCAATTGTTCAAGTGATGATTTCTAGCTGATGCTTCTCATACAAATTTTATATATTTGATGCATTAAATTAAATATATGTACATATGTTCATGGACTTACAAACAGATTGAAATATAATAACAGTAAGATGAGGCATAAACAAATGTTTAGATACTATATCATGCAGCATTTCTTATGGAACAAAATGGGTATTGAGTTGTTTGTAGGAAAGTATTCCTTTGCCGATGAATTAAAACAATATATTACAGTTAAAATATTTAAAAGTAAAAAACAAATTTGTTGAAATATATGTGCTTGAAATGAATCAAACTAACATTTTAGGAATCAACCCAATAGGAGACAAAAGAGCAGTGAATAAAATGTGGAAGCATCACTTTCAACAGACTTAAACATTTACTTTATTTTAGCATACAGGATTGTAGAGATTATGGTATTATGAAGCACAATTTGTTTCAGTTGATTCTCCTCCCCACAACATCTTACCAAATATTCTGTCTCCTGTTGTATTCTTCTGATTTCTGTTTTCATGTCTTTTGTGTCTTTTCAGCCTTCATCCACCCTCATTCCCTGCCATTTCTTTCTTTCTTTGTTTTGGTTTTTCGAGGTAGGGTCTCACTCTGGTCCAGGCTGACCTGGAATTAACTCTGTAGTCTCAGGGTGGCCTTGAACTCATGACGATCCGCCTACCTCTGCCTCCTGAGTGCTGGGATTAAAGGCACGTGCCACCACGCCCAGCTCCTGCCATTTCTTCCATTTCTTGGTCACATTTTGTTTTATAAAGTTTTTTTTTTTTCTATTTTAGCATTGTATCCCCTTTGATATATGTATCTTGAAGTTTGCAAGATGGGATAAAAGGAAATAAAACATGTAGTTTTGTACTTCCTGAGTTTGGGAAACTACTTATTTTAACTCTTGATTGTTCCATTCATTTTCCTGAAAACTTCACATACATGTGATATATAGATAGATCAGATGATAGATAGATAGATGATAGAGACATTCGGCATATAGATAGATAGGTAGGTAGGTAGGTAGGTAGAGAGAGAGAGAGAGAGAGAGAGAGAGAGAGAGATAGACAGACAGACAGACAGATGTTATGAAAGCTACCTCTCCTTTTTGTATATTAGTTTTATATCCAGGAATGTATTTAGTGTTTATTAGATTTAGCAGTTTTCTTTCATATTCTTTAGGCTCTTTTAAATGTAGAATTATGACATTTTCAGAGTTTGACAGTTTTGTAACTTTTATTCATTTTTTAAACTATTACTTCAAGCACTAAATTAAATAAAAGTGGCTAGTTATACATCCTAGTATCATTCCAAATTTCAAAAGAAATTATTTCAGAATTTGCCATTTAGTATAATGTTGGCTGTATGCTGGTCATATATGACCTTTATTATACTGAGGTACTTTCCATTTGTCCTACTTTCTCCAGAACATTCATTATAAAGTCATGTTGAACTTTGCCAAATGCCTTTTCTGCATCAAGTATCATGATTTTTACCCTATTTATATGGCATATTACATCTATTGATTTATGTATGTTCAACTATATTTGCATCCTAGTGTGTGAAGCACACTTGGTCATGATAGATGCTTTTCCTAATGTGTTCTTGAGTTCTGTATGGGAATATTTTATTGAGAGTTTTTGCACCTTTTTAAATCAGAGTCTTTATTCTATAGTTCTATCATTATGCTGTTGTGTATTCATCTGGTTTAGCAATCAGGATAATACTGGATTCAGTAGTTTTCTTTCCTTTTCTATTTTATGGAACAAATTGAGAGAGGTGGTATTAGATCATCCTTAAATGAATTCATCCAGTACTAAGCTTTTCTTTGTGGATAGACTTAAATGCAGCATCAATATCATTGATAGTAATGGGTTGGCTTACAATACTGATATCTCCCAATTTTAAGTTGTTAGGTTATATGTGTATAGAAATTTGTGCATGCCTTAAGTTGTCCAGAATTTTGGAATTAAGTTTTCAAAGTATTCTCTAATTATGTTGTAAATATCATTGAGGTTTGCAGTGAGAACCAAAATTTTTATCTCTGATTTCTTCAACTTCAATTAGATTTTTTAAGGCTAAATTCCCTTTTGCCATTGGATCTTAAATGTCTTTCAAAACCTCATATGTACAAGACACACACTCTCTCTTTCTCTCCCTCCCTCCTTCATTATTAGCTAATAGGATACAGTTAGCATTATTCTACCCATAATCCCCTTCTGTATGCTCTGCCTTAGCAATGATCCACAAATAATAGTGCAACTAGCTGTGGGCCAATACCTTTAAAACTGTGATCCAAAATAAATTTCTTCATCTAAGTTGATTTCTAAAGGTATTTTGCTCCAGTGAGAGAAAGCTAATATCACCTTCCTAATAGCTTAATAAATAAAAGACCTAATGGTCCAAAGAAATAATTTCCTATTAAAAGTAATATACAGAGTTATAAATGCCACATCAGAAGATCAATTTAGATGACAGTTGCAGATGAAATGATTAAAAATTGATAAAACTATCTTTTTTAGTACTGGGCAGGAGAGAGAGATCAGCAGTTAAAGGCACTTTCTTGAAAAGCCTGATGCCCTAGATTTGATTCCCCAGTACCCATGTAAAGCCAGATGTGCAAGTGTTACAAGCGTTTGAAGTTCATGTTTAGTGGTAGGAGGCTCTAGTGCACCCATTCTATTTTTCTGTCTCTTTGTCTTTATATCATTCTCAAAAAAATAAATATATATATATCTTAATTGTATTGAGGGAAGTCTCAGACTTCTGGATAAGATGGCAGCATAGGAGCCACACAAAAGCAGCCTAGGGAGGTATTTAAGCAAAACAACAACAAAATATGCTCTTCGTCTGAAAAGTGAAGGAGTATAGGTTATTCTTAGATACAGCAGAGAATGAGGGAGACCAAGATCCACCAGAAAGGAAGAAAATGGCCAGAATCTCACTGAGACACTTGCAGACCCACTGAGCCACATGATCCCCACACCAGCCCAGCACTACCCCACTACACATGCCAAGTGGCAGTGCCTCAGCTAAGACCAAACAAGGTGATTTTCAACTTACCATAAGAACCACAAAACTCTGGCATTCAGCCCCCAATGGCTGAGCAACAAGCACAGCTGATCAGAACCCCAACTCCACAGCACAACACAGAGGGATCAACGTGGGCACTCAGTATTGGTGGGATTGGAAGCCACCCCCAAAGGCAATGAGGCCAAATGACAAAGTAAACAGCTATATAGGCCTTCATTGGAAGAGCTAATCTTTGTTTCCATGTCAGGTCAGGTGCGGTTTACATATTCTTGGTTGGATTTTACCATTTTTAAATAGCTGTAATCGAGGGTTGAATATTTTTGCCTGTGATGCTTTCAGATTTCTAGGGCCTTTGTCATTTGCTTCTGTCATTATTGGGGGAAGGATCTGATTCAGATGCAGGCTGACCTGGAAACCAATTCAGAAGAGAAATCTCTACCTCTCAGCTAACAAGATTAAGGGTATAGAACAACACATACTCTTAGGGATTTTGGCATTATAAGACTATATGTGTGTTTTTATCCCCACAGTTACATATTTTGTGCTTGTTTTTAATGAACATGTTAGTAAAATTGCTTTACATGAAATGCCTGACAAAGATTCAAAAAAAAAAAAAAAAGATTCTATTTATACTGCAACAAATCAACAAATCAAAGAAGAAACAGAAGGAATAGAAGAAGAAAACTGAAATAGGACACAGTAAACCAGCTTAATGAAATACGGAGGTCATTACAAGACCTGAGTAAAGAAATAGAAAGAATGAAAAAAAAAAAAAATACTGGCTGAAATCCTAGCTCTGAAGAACTGTCAGTCAAAAAAACTCAGTGGAAACTCTCACCAGTAGAATGGAAGAAGAGAGAACATAATCTCAAAACTAGAAGACCAGGTGCCAGACCTAATACAGTCCAACAAAGAGAAAGTCAAGCTAATAGGAAGGTATGAATGAGAATTTCAAGATATTTGGAAAATTATGAAAAGATCAAATGTAAGAATTCAGGATATAATAGAAGGAGAAGAATTTCAATCCAGAGGCTTAGTAAGCTTAGTAGGTGTTTTCAACAAAATCATAGAAGAAAAATTTCCCCAAATTGGGAAAGAAATGCCAATGAGATACAAGAAGCTTTTAGAGCATCAAAAAGACAAAACCTGGAAAGAAACTCTCCTGGCCATGTTATAATTAAACAACTAAACACATCAACCAATGAAAATATATTGAAATCAGTTAGAGAGAAAAAAAAAAGTCATCTGCAAAGGCAATCCCATCAGAATAATAGCAGATTACACAACACAAATATTAAAAGCCAGAAGGGATTGGTATGATGTATTCTAAGTTTGATAACAACTGTCAACCAAGATTACTTTATCCTGCAAAACTATCTATCCAAATTGATGGAGAAATAAGGCCATTCTACAACAAAAAGGCTAAAGTAATATATGACATCTAAACCAGCTCTATAGAAACTTCTGGAAGGAATTCTTCACACTGAAGTGTACCAAGTAGTTATAAAAAGTCTCCCAACCAAAAAAAAAAAAAAAAAAAAAGAAAAAAGAAAAAGAAAAAGAAAAAGAAAAAAGACCAGGCCCAGATGGATTCATTGGTGAATTTTCTCAAACTTTCATGGAAGAGCTAACACCACTGCTTCTCAAAATTTTCCATAAAGCAGGAAATGAAGGAATTCTACCAAACTCCTTCTGTGAAGCCAGCATCACCCTCATAACAAAACCAGAGAAAGAACAACAACAAAAAAAAAAGAAACAAGAAAATTGCAGACCAATCTCCCTCATAAACATAAATGCAAAAATTCTAAACAAAATATTGGCTAACAGAATACAATATATCAGAAAGATTAATCATCCTGACTATGTTGGCTTTATTCCATGGATGGTTAAATTTATGCAAACTGTTAAATGGAATATGTCATATAAATGGTCTGATGGACAAAAATCACATGATCATTTCAATAGATGCAGAAAAAGAATTTGACAAAATTCAACAATAACAGAACAATAAAAAATCAATAAGCCAATTAAAAATGGGATATGGAACTTAATTGAGAGTACTCACCAGAAGAAATACAGATGTCATATAAACATCTAAAATAGTGTTCTTCATCTCTAGCCATCAGGAAAATGTAAGTTAAGACTACATTGATATTTCATCTATCTCCTGTCAGAATGGCTACCATTAAGAAAACAAATGACAATAAATGTTGGTGAGGATGCAAAGAAAGGGAAACCCTTCTATACTACTGGTTGGAATATAATCTGGTACTGCCATTTTGGAAATTAGTGTGGAGGATCCTGAGACAGCTAAAAACAGATTTACCATATGATCCAGCTATAGAACTCCTAGGTATATATCCTCAGGACTTTTCTCACTACCTTAGAGATATTTGCACAGCCATATTTATTGATGCTCTATTCACAATAGCTAGGAAATAGAACCAGCCTAGATGTCCCTCCACAGATGAATGGATAATAAAGATGTGGTACATTTACACAGTGGAGTTCTAGTCAGTGGTAAAGAAAAATGAAGTTATAAAATTTGCAAGAAAATGGATGGAAGTGGGAAGGATTATACTAAGTGAGGTAACCCAGGCCCAGAAATCCAAATGTTGCATATTCTGTCTCATATGTGGATCCTAGCTACAAATGTATAGATGTGTGTGAGCTGGAACTAAAAATCAGTTGCAAAGGCCAGTAACCTAGAAAAAGGCTATAAGGGAAGGAGGAGGGGGAGGATTTTAGGGGATGGCATTGAATGTAGGTAAGTAGAAGATCAGATTACATCTAAATTAAAGGCCTAAGCTAGGTCAGGGGAAGAGATTGTGAAAGAAGGGTGGAGGGGGTCAATCAAAACACAAGACATTCTAAATAAGACATATGAAAATCTACTTTATTTAATAATGGAACATCCAGAAGACTTAGATTGTTACTAGAAAATTTTCAGTACCAGGGACAGGATACCATCCAGTGAATTGTTGGCCAGGGAGGTCCCAGTTGTCTCCAAAACATTATAGACTATTGCCAAGGCCATTGGTTTTCCTTGACAAAGAGACCCTATTTCTTAAGACTTAACATGCATGAGTGGCAAAGTCACTGAGAAATCAAGTTGGTCCTGAGCAGAAAATCTCCCTGTAGACCAGCCAACTGAGAGCTGGAAAAAGCTGAACTATATGCAGAATTATGGAAGCTAGAAGTCATCAGTCCTGAAAACAGTGGACACTGGAAGCCCCAAGTTTAGTGGCATACCTGCTCTGGGGGAAACCAACTGCTCTCTAATTAGACTGAAGGCCCACTCTATGGGAGGGAATACATGCCTGGTACTGCAAACCTATTCAAAAGCCTATGGCAGGAGAGGTCACGAGCCTTAGTGGTATAAAGTCTGCTCTTGTCTGGATAAAAGCATATACTGTTTTCATCAAATTGCCCTGAAAGCACTTCACTTAATGTTCATATTTATATATTAATGTTCCTCTCACTTTTGGTTAGAGAAGCTTCTCTTTTCAGATGGCGATGATCACTGGGATGACCCAAAAGGTAGTATCGTGCTGAGAAGAAGGGATGGATGAGTGCCCAACACTGAAACATCTCATAGGCCCCAAGGCTCAGCGTCGATTTTGGAAGAGGTAGCAGAAAAAATGAGAGAACTAAAGGAAGGGTACCACTCCTTACATGGAACTGTCTGGACAGAAATTGGCCTTGATATCCATGACCTTTCAGTCC
This sequence comes from Jaculus jaculus, assembly GCF_020740685.1. NCBI lineage: Eukaryota > Metazoa > Chordata > Mammalia > Rodentia > Dipodidae > Jaculus > Jaculus jaculus. Next base: position 56,008,270 of record NC_059104.1, read on the forward strand.
CTATCAATACTTACAGAAGACCCTCATAATAGGAGAAAAAGATGATGACATCAAATAAAAAGAAAGACTAATGGAGAGAGGAGGGGGATATGATAGAGAGCAGAGTTATGAAGGGGAAAGTAGGAAAAGTGGAGGGAAATATCCTGGTTTGTTGTCTGTTTGTATAGAAGTTGTTGATAAAAAGTATATATTAAAAAGTATTGAGGATTAAGATATCAAAACTCCTAGAATATATGACCTCAGATAAAATTCTTATTACTTTGCAGATACATATCCACAATGACTGATTTACTCTTCTTGATACAATGCTGTTATAGAAGGCAATACCAATACAAGAGGACAGCTTGGGTTTGGAAAATTTTTGACAAATGTCTCCTCCATTATTATTTTTTTTTTCACCTTTGCTGTTAAAGAGGAAAATTTGAAATAGCATAAAACTATTTTAGGTTATTTATTTCCATAATTTCTAGCTTGAAAAGTTAATATATAATTTTTATAGCCTTAATTGGAAAAAAATCCCATTTATAATAAAACATAAATGTACATATCAATTAATATATTAATTTATCATATTGTTGTCTATATGTAACATACTGACTGTCTTAATACCATTAGAAAGCTATATATTTAATTATTTCATTTCCTTCTAATTAGAACATTATACTTTTATTATGTTATAGGAATGTTTCCTCTTCTAGCTAAATTGTTTGGATTACTGTTATGGTATTATTTTGAAATGTGTTTAGTACTTGTTGTAATTACTTTACACACACACACACACACACACACACACACACACACACACACACAACTCTGTGCCACTATTGCACTTGTGTGGCCATCACACCAGGTTATTTTCTGCAAAGTATGTTGGACCATGAGTTTCTTGGATAGAAATTGGTCGTTTCCCCCAGTCGCCCATATAGCACCTTCTGGCACTAGACACACTGACTGTCTGGGGACTGACTCCTGGCTTCCAGCCATGCTGTTCCAATTTACGTGTCAGCTGCATATGGAGTCTTTAGCAATAGGGTCTTACCACTGACCTTTGGTGGGTCATCAAGTACACTGACAGAAGTCTATCATTATTTTAGAAAACCTTGTAGGTTTCTCTGATACAAAGCTTATTGTGGGTGATAGCCACATGCTGGTACTGGGAGTTACAGGACAGTGTCCCCTAAGAAAATGAGGAAAAAAGGTAAATAATTTATAGGAGTTAGAGAGGAGAGAGAGAGAGAGGGAGAGGGAGGCATACAATAAGCACAGCCAGTAGATTAACAACACAATGAGAGAAAATATGTGTGGGTTATTCAACTGATAGAGGCCTTATCTCTAGAATCTACAAAGAACTCAAAAATCTAAACAGTAAGAGGTCAAACACCCCACTCACAAAATGGGGCAAAGAGATGAACAGACAGTTCACAGAGGAAGAAACACAAATGGCAAACACACACTTATGAAAATGTTCATCATCCCTAATCATCAGAGAAATGCAAATTAAAACAACTATGAGATTCCACCTTACCCCAATAAGGATAGTAAACATCAAAATAATCAAATGAAAATAAATGCTGGTGAGGATGTAGAGAAGCAGGAACACTCATGCAATGTTGGTGGGAATGTAGGATGGTACAACCACTTTGGAAAGCAATATGGAGACTCCTGAGAAAGCTGACTATAGAGATACCAACAGACCCAGTTATTCCCTTGCTGGGCATCTACCCTAAAACCTTCAAAGCACAGGTCACAGAGATTTGCTCAACCATGTTTGTAGCGGCTCAATTCATAATAGCTAAGAACTGGAATCAACCCAGATGTCCATCACTAGAAGAATGGATAACTAAGATGTGGTATATCTACACAATGGAATTCTATACAGCAGTAAGAAAAAATGACACAAAGAAATTTGAGGAAAAATAGTTGAACCTGGAACAGATCATTCACAGTGAACTTACCCAATCACAGAAAAAAAAAATAAATAAATAAATCGCCACATAGTCTCACTCATCTATAGCACCTAACCTGAATCCACCCAAGATACCTTACATACCCAGCAAGCATCTCATGGACTAGACACTAGAAAGGATGGGGAGGGAGGGGAGGGCATGAAAGGGATGGGAAACACTAATCTAGACCCAAACAGCAATGGTACCATAAAATTCTACTTCCTAAAAGGCAGACCAAATGGCTGAACCTTCACCAGGCCCTTACAGAAACACCTGAACCACAAGACACTGAGGAAGGTAGGATCAAGTCTAACCTAAATCCTCTACATCTTCCCTCCCTCCCTCTCCCTCACCCTCACCCTCTCTCTCCTCTCTAACTCCTATTTATTAGTTTCCTTTTCTCCTCATTTTCTTAGGGGACAATGACCTGTGAATTTCATTATTAGAACACAGATTCTCACATTTTATTTTAGCTTCAGAAAGCACCATTTAATAAATGAATAAGTAGCCTATCTTCATTTTTAAATTTCTAATGTAACATAACTAATGAATTTTATTATTTCAAACATATGTTGACTTTTTACCATTGACTTTATTACTTTACAGAGTTCCTACTATAGAACTCTAATTTTTCAATCTTTTCAAGTCGTTGACTAGATTGTAGTTTTTTGTTAGTCATCTCTATGTAATGTCAAACATTTACAATGCTTTTTTAGTTTGGAATTGTCGTTTTTTGAGAGCAACAGATGGAAGAAGAGGCAGAGAGAGAGAGAGAGAGACTGACAGAGACAGAGAGAGAGAGAAATAATGGGTGCACCAGGTCTTCCAGCCACTGCAAACGAACTCCAGACGCTCTTGCGCCCCATTGACCATCTGGCTAAAGTGGGTCCTGGGGAATTGAGCCTCCAACTGGGGTCCTTAGGTGTCACAGGCAAGCACTTTACCACTAAGCCATCTCTCCAGCCCTTTGAATTATTTTTTAAAGTTTGGAATTGTCATAGGTTCCATTTTCTTTCAAGTGGCCATTTTAGAAAGCACTGAAAAATTATTTTATTTATTTATTTTTTGATTATTTGGAACATTTTTGGAACAAGATCAATTATTTTGCATATATTTATTTCCATGCTTTACTTGGGTTTCACTTACATTTTCATTCTCATTTGGAGGCAAACTATTGAACTAGCAGGTTGACCTACAACAACATTTTAGGCCAGGTTGGGTTTATTTATCATTATTTCACTACCTCTGTTTTCCAAGTGTTGAGATAAGAAGCATCACACTGGCTGTTGTTTGTTTTTTTTTTTTTTTTAATTTTGATTTGCTGCTATTTGCAGAAGTGTAATATTTCCAGTGTACTAATCCTTTTATTGCAACTAACACCCCTTTTTACCACCAGCATGATTAAAGTCTCATTGTGTCTTATAGTTATATTACCTCTAACTGGTCATTATATTGTTATCTATTATTTTGCTTTGTACCAAGTTGATCATTGTTTTTATGCAAAAAAATATTATCTCAAAAGTTTTATTGAATCATTTCATCCATTATCCAACCATATTTATTGTCAGATTATTACTGACATTATTAATTTGTTTTTACAAATTCCATTTTATTCTCTGTCTGTATCTTAGGTCTAATTTGCTTTTCCTTATTATTCTATTAACATAATTTATGTATTTCCAATATTAACTTAAACATTTTTTTACACTTACTATTTTTAATTGATAATGTCTTTTATATCTGAGCATATAAAATCAGCCACAATTATACTTAACTAAATAGAATGAAATAAATTGGCACTCAGACATTGTGCTACTTTATGAGGATTTATTATAAATGCAACTTTCGGGCTGGAGAGATTGCTTAGCGGTTAAGCGCTTGCCTGTGAAGCCTAAGGACCCCGGTTCGAGGCTCGGTTCCCCAGGTCCCACGTTAGCCAGACGCACAAGGGGGCGCACGCGTCTGGAGTTCGTTTGCAGAGGCTGGAAGCCCTGGCGTGCCCATTCTCTCTCTCTCCCTCTATCTGTCTTTCTCTCTGTCTCTGTCGCTCTCAAATAAATAAATAAAAATTTAAAAAAATAAATAAATGCAACTTTCTAATGTAAAATTCCAAAAATATGGGCTGGAGAGATGGTGTGGCAGTTAAGGTCCTGGACTGTGAAGCTTAATGACCCAGGTTCAATTCTGCAGATCCCACGTAAACCACATGCATATGGTGGTCCATGCATCTGGAGTTCATTTGCTATGGCTACAAGCCCAGCACACCTGTTCTCTCTCTCTCTTTCTCTCTCTCTCTCTTACTTTCATAAATAAATAAATAAATATTTTAAAAATTAAAAAAATATCTCTACAGATATTAATCTATGTATTTTACTACATTAAAAGAATATGAGAAGAAAAAATGAACATATGTATTTCTACATCTATCAGTTTATCCATCATTCAGCTATTAGGCTATCACTGATCTACCAATCTTTCTCTACATCTGCCAGCTACCTACACATCAATTTATAACTATATATTTATGATAAGATTCTCATTTAACTTTTAAATTTATTCTGTCAGTTTATATTAATTTCTTTCATAGATTTGAGTTATCATAGGATGAATTTTCATAATCCAATGTTGCTTTTTTCCCTACCAATATCTATTTGCTATTATTAAACACTGTTTTATTTATTTATTTTTGTTTTGTTTTTGTTTTTCGCGGTAGGATCTCACTCTATCTGAAGATGACCCAGAATTCACTATGTAGTCTCAGAGTAGCTTCAAACTCTTGGTGATTCTCCTACCTCTGCCTCCTGAGTGCTGGGATTAAAGATTGGTGCCACCACACCCAGATTATTAAACACATCTTTATCCATGCTATATTTCTTTATCTTTACTCTAAAGTACAAGTTTGAAAAAAATATTTTCTGCATCATTCACTGTTTTGACATTTACAAATACCTACATTATCTGTAACAATGTTACATTTTGTTTAGTTTTCAAGTTTGATCAACTTATTATCTAGGGTCCTTAATTTTCAATATAAAGAAGTTCATTTTACATTAATTTTAGGGATGGAGAGATGGGTTAGCAGTCAAGGTGCTTGCTGTGAATTCTAAGGACCCAGGTTTGACTCCCCTATACCTACCTAAACCAGATGCACAACAGTGTCTGGGGTTTTCAGTAGCTAGAGACCTTGGCATGCCCATACAATACATCCTCTCTCTCTCTCCTCTCTCTCTCTCTCTCTCTCGATCTCAAACAAATTAATTAAATTAAATTTAAAAATACTTTTAAGTGTGTATGTTTTTTGCAACAAATTGTCATAGTTGTTGTTTATCAGGATATACATTTATTTTATGCTCAATTTTGAAACATCTTCAATAAATTTAAGAATTGAAGGTAATATTCTCAGGTATTTTTTTTCTGCACATTGACTATATATCAGTCTTTGGTACTCAAATCCTGCTGAATGTTTGTGATTTTAATCAGAATTCTCTGTGAATATATGGAGTACTGTTTTGGTCCTCTCTTATTTCAGAAACTTATTTATTATAGTTTATGAAACTATGTATCTGGATTACATGTTTTTCCATTTCTCCTCTTGAATTTCATAACAGCTGGAATTTCATGAAGCTTTTTTGAATATGGAGGGTTAATGTTTTTCATGAAATTATGGGAAATTTTCTACAATTTCCATGAGTTCTATGAAATTACTTTAACATTTGATGTTCTATATATCTCTCCATTTTTCTTTGCTTGATGACTTTTCTGACTATAGATTTTGTTTGTATCTATCTTCATGCTTACTAATTTTTCTTTCTGGCCAAGTGTCTGACCAAGTCTACTACTAAAACAGTTAGTGAATTATTCATTTCAATTATTATACATTGCAGCCACCAATATTTTGTGTTTGACAAAAAAAGAAAAACATCTTAAATCTTTCTTTTTAAATTTTAAAATACCAGTTTCTTTGCCTCAGTGAATATATTCTTGAAAGAGTGAAACTTCTGACTCCCAACTTAACACTGTGAACTTCCTCACAGACAATTTTTGTTGTTTGTTTCTTAATTCGTTTTATTCTTGCTTGTGAACTATACTTTCCTGAATTTTTGTTTGTTTTTTTGCCAGCTTTGACATCTCAGTTTTAGGTTTTAAAACCATTTTTACATTCTAATGTAGAAATAATTTTGAGTCAAAGCGCCCCTACTCTGCATCATTCCTCCTTCCCCTTTGAGCTATTTTTCTCTTTTCTCAGTGATTTCTGTTGTTTATTTGCTGTTTTCATTGACTTAGCTCACATGTCTGTGGTCCATTTTTCATGCAGTGTGCAGCTGAAGGATTACCTGTTGAGATTATTCTTTTCCTTGGCTTAATTTTCAGCCACTTTATTGTGGTGTTATCCCCAAAAGAACATGTTTAAGTCCCTCAGCCAATTAAATGTTTATCTTTAACATTTGGACAGCTGTGTGGTTTGAAGGCTGCTATCATGTCCAAGGAAGATTTTTTTTTTCTCACACTCAACATGGGACTAGTGGTATAAAGGTAACCTTGACAACTGCTAGCAAGTAAGTACAGCCATGGTTGTGCATAATAGTCTTCAGTAGTGAAAGGGATGTTCATGTAGTCCTATGCGTGTTTGCCTAGGAAAAGCTCTAGTGTATGCCTCACTCATTTTCAGTGTGTATATGAACAGAGGCTTTATTTGTGTGCCTTTTCCCCCATATGTTTGCTCTCTTGTATGTCTGTATGTAGCCTGGAGAATGGTTTTAGGTCTTTCCCTGATCTTGAATTAATTCCTTCTGAAGAGGTTCAGCCTAATGTGTGTTTCCACTGCTAAGCCTCAGACTTGTTTGTGTTTTCACAGAGCTATTCTTGACTGTCATTTTTCCCTAGTTCTCTCATTAAAACTGTTGGCTTTCTGATTAGGGAACTACCAGTGGGCTTGTTAATTGCTTTCTCCTAAAATCACTATTGCTATAAAAATTACTTTAGGCAAACACTTGTCTTAGATTGGTTTAAAATAATGTTAGCTCCTGTGGAGATTTGTTTCATTCTAGCCTTCCTTTACTCTGGGCAGAATCTTGGTTCCATTGCTTTAAGAATAAAGATATTATGGTAAGCACTCCTCTACTTCTTCTGACCCTTACATTTTTTTCATCCATGTATTTTATAATGGTCCCTGAGCCTTGGAGGGTGTGATAGAGATGTTTCAGTGCTGAACACTCCACTGTCCCTGCATAATATTCATGACCACACAGTGGCTGATACTACCTACCAAGATCTCCATAATAGGAGGAAGAATGATGACATTAAAATAGAAAAGACAAATTGAAAACAAGTGAGTCAATGGTGGGAGAATTTGAGGTAAGGAGGAAGGCTGGGAAGGGCATATCATCATGGTATATTGTTTATATTTAAGTTTTCAATAGAAAAGTTTTAAAAATAAGAATGAAAACATGATTGTCAGAGACACCATCCCTTAGTAATATGGACTAGGTTTGTGGTTATTTCTCCCATTTTCTGGATTTGTGTGGAAATCATTTTGCAAATAGAATGAGAAGCAGAGTAATTTCACCCCTGTTAGTGGTTGTCTACTGTGAGCTAATTAAAGCTTCTGATTACAAACACCAGAAAAGGAAGAAAGTCAGGATAAATGCATGAAAAAAATATTCAACAAAATGACTGAATAAAATGTCCTCAATCTCTCAGAAGAGAAACCCATCCAGATACAAGAAGCTCACAGAACACCAAAAAGATTAGACCAAAGAAGAAACTCCCCAAACCACATGGTAAAAACTCTATACAACATAAACAGAGTGCAAAAAGTAGCAAGAGAGATATGGGTCTGAAACTATAAGGAAATTCCATCTGAATTATCTCGGATTTTTTAAAAATGTAAAGCCTGAAAGCCAGAAGGGCTTGGATTGGAGTACTTCCAATCCTGAAACTTATGGTTTCTCCAACCCAAACTATTGGTCCAAATGAAAATACCCTTCATAATAGATAGGGAAAGGAAAGCCTTCCATGATAAAAGCCAGTATGGTTATATGAACACACTGCCAAATGTAAAGGGAATACTTCATGGAATACTCCACACAAATGAATCAAACAACCAACTTCAAGAACTTGCAAGAGGAAGAACACAACAAGCAAAATTAGAGCAGGCATGCAAATGCTCAAAGACCAAGAAAGCACCAAACCCAAAAATCTTTCAACAGAGGTAAAATCAAACCTCTCAGTTATAACATGAAATATTAATTATATTAATTCACCATTCAAGAGATACAAGCTTACGAGGTGGTTCAGAAAAACGAACCCTTCCCATGTGCTGTCTTAAAGAACCCTACCTCACCACTAAGGATAGACACTTTCACAGGGTTAAACAATGAGAAATGAATTTCCCTGCAAATAAAAATAAGAAACACGTGAATAAAGGTGGCTATATTAATATCTAACAAGATAGACTTCAAACCAAATGTAATCAAAAAACAAAAGGGGGCTGGAGTGATGGCTAAATGGTTAAGGAACTAGCCTGTGAAGCCTAAGGACCCAAGTACAATTCCCCAGTACTTATGTAAGACAGATGCAGAAGAACTTGAAGAGATCTAACTGAATGTGGAGTGAAACCAGTTTCCAGGTGATAAACCCATGTAGTGCTTAAAAGCACTACATGTACTGCTTGGGCTAAATGGCAAGCAACATTGTGAGCAAGCAAGGGACACTGCTGTGTAAAAACAACCAGACTGATAAGATGTACACACCTGTGAAATAGTGGCACACAGCCTACGTGGGTAACCAATGACTCTCTGATTTGCAAAGAGATCCACTCAGTGGAAAGGAACCCATAGCTACAACTGGGAATCACATCAGAATCCTATGGAGACAAAGATTATAGAATTCAGTGAGATACTCTCACTAGTCATTAGCCAAATGTGGGGCTATACCTATCAAAATCTCTCTAACTTAATGATGCTTATCCCCTTTAGCCTATCCTGATCTAACTTTTTAATAATGTATTTTTCTTTTCCAGAAATCAGTGAGTACTGTGGACAACCAAAATCTATCAACAAAACAAGAATAGAGAACTGACTTCCTATAAGCAGGTGAACCACCCTTAGCACAGCAAGTAGGTCCTAGGTGAAACCACAGAGTAACTAGCAAGATGAGCAAGAGTGCTGCTTCCATACTGAGCCTGAAATCCTGAGCCAGGGTAAAGGGCACAAACACTGAGGATACTCAAAGCTTACCAAAGCAGAAATCCAGAAAATTTTGAAAAGCCAATAGTAAAGTAGACTTAAAGCACACCTACAAAGGCTCAGGGAAATTTGAAGAAGAGAGGTTAGAAAGAATATAAGAGCCACAGATGGGAAGAAATATCCAAAGTCACCCCAATACAATGACTGACTGCTGATGTCATAACTCATAACCCAAAACTCCTTGACGAATACTGGTAATCCCATTAAGAAGCTCCCTTAATGGATTGGGGACAGGTAGGAGGGAAATGATGGTACCAAAATATGATTTATCTGTACAAAGTTTCTACTTAATAAATAAGAAAAAGTTCAAGTTGAAATGAGGAAAGAGATCCCATTTCACATTCCAAAAACTGTTCTTTAGTTCTCACTGGTTTTATACATGGAAAAGGTGATTCTCCATAAATTATATTCCCTCAGGAAAATACCACAGGTTTTCCTTTAAAGAAAATAATATTCTCATGAAAATGTTGTCATTGAACAAGAATTTTCTCATGTCTTTACTAAGCATTCCAGAAGTCTCACACAAAAGTACAGAAATTCACTGATCACAATGAAATCAAAACATATTTAGTTTTATTAGTTTATTTTTTTTTACTTATAATGGACCCAAATGTTTTGTTATCCCACAATCTTCTCCACATAGGTTATCCAAATTTATCAAACTCTACTCTATCTATAATGTATGCATTATTTCCTCTTTTGTCAGCTTCCATAGCAGTTTGATAATTTATTAAAATCTTTGATAATATGTGCTAATATTCTGTGCATTTGCTGATTAATAGAAAGCATTATTTTATTTTCTATTATATCAGAGGATATGATACCTATGAATAGTTATATCTTAAATTAATGAATAAATGAACACTTATAAACCATATATATATATATATATATATATATATATATATATATATAGCTTTACTTAAATTAATATAAAACTAATATGGCCCCATTTGAGAGCTAAAGCTTTAGAAAAACTCATTTTCAGAGCTCTTGAATATATATAACATGGGAATTTGTATGTATTGGGGTAAGAATTATCCATGAATCAATACAGGTTTGAGTGATGATAATGCATAATTATTCAGGTATATATAATACCATGTTATTTATATAAGAAATGTGAATTACTCTTCTATATGTCGTATATGACTAAAATTATTTGCTTTATATCATTTCTATATAAACTTGAATATAAACTGAAATCAACTCTTTTCATTAACCCAAAATATAAGTGTAGAGAATATTTGTAAGTAGCATTAATATTAAATTTACTTTTATTAGTAATAACATTGTAAAATTTTTGAAAGACAAATGTGAGCATCAATTTATAACTATAAGAGATTAATTCTTACCCTTTACTCATTTATTTATGTGGCATGTAAAATAACATGAAGTGTGAAACTTAAGTGAGTATCTGTATTTATGAGGTAATGACACTACCTGCACAAGACCATCATAAGAGGAGGAAAAGATCATGACATCAAAATAAAAGACAGACTGATTGAGATGGGGAGGGGATATAATGGAGAATGTAATTTCAAAGGGGAAAGGGGGGAGAGAGGGTATTACCATGGGATATTTTTTATAATCATGGAAAACATTAATAAAAATTGAAAAAAAGAATACAATTAGAAAATCTTTCCCTGAATTTGTAGGCTTTGATATAATTTTTGGCTTATGGGTGACTTATCAGCATTTCATTTCTCAAAAGCCAAATCTGAAATTTCCAAATTTTGTTTCAGATTCTGAATTCCCTGTCAATCTGAAAGCCTTGTGATAAAAGGATGATTGGTAAGTGATTGGGATCCTGAATCCAAAAAATATTTGGGGAACTGAAACTATTGTTGGAGCCAAAAAAGTGACCAAATTACTAGAATGATGCACAAGGAAGAGGTTTTGATTTAATAAAGATCATCAAAGAAATCATCACAGATGGCAAACATTGCAGACTATCAGGGGATACTGATGCTGTCTGAAACAGGGGCTGGGTTCAATCCTATTCCCTGAAGATAGTGACAATGCCCACAGGCACACCACTAATGCCACTATCTGCCTGTTTCCATTTGATATCAGCTCTTCCTGTGCTGAATTTTCATTTCCCAACTCTTAAGATTGGGTTGTAGCCATTTTAATTGTGTTTTTTTCTGCTACAAGTAGTCTGTAAATTTCTTTCCAAGTTCAATTTAATTGACAGTATGCACATCTTGTCATGGTATATTTTATTTGCATTTAATTTTAAATACTATTTTCCCCATAGGATTTTGTCATTTTAATGATGCATGTGTGAGATACTGTGGATTTTACTATTTAACATTCAATTTCCACTTGTTTATACTTGTGATCTTCAATCATTGGTATTTTGTGCATAAATATGAGTTGAGTCCTTTACATTAAAATAATGCTCCTCCGTGTACTAAGTCATAAATATAAAATATTAATAGAAATTATTATATTTTAAGTTATTTCTTTTCAGAATTAAGTTTTATTTCTTATCTCCACTTCTTGTATGTAGGTTGAATGAGCCATATATTCTATGATGAATTTAATTGTTCTCTGAACATTGGTAGAACTACCTAAACTCATAATTATTAAATGTATGGGGTTGGAGAAATGGCTTAGCATTTAAGTCTGCAAAGCTTAACCACACAAGTGGATTCTCTAATATCCATAATAGCCAGATTAATAAAATGCTATATGCATCTAGAGTTCATTTGCAGCAGTTAGAGTTTCTAGAGTGCCCATTCTCAATCTCTCTCTCCCTCTCTCTTTTTCTCTGGCTCCTTGAAATAACAAAATAAATAAGTGAAAATATTTTCAAAATATTTTTAAAAATTAGACTATACAAATGTAAAACTACACAAAATTAACATCTCCCATTGAAAGCATATATTCAAGATGCATCCCTTCCTTTTGTGTGTATGTAGGTATGTGCTTCCTTGCATGTGTGTAGGTATGCTGGTGTGTATATATGTGTATATGTAGATGTGTGTATACTCTTGTGTATCTGAGCATGCAAGTGAAGATCAAAGGACATTCCTAGGTGTCTTTTCTTAAAAGTCAGATTCTGTCATTGGCTTGGACTTACTGGTCAGTGATCTCAAAGATGCCTGCCTCTAACTGCCTAGTGCTGAAAAACAGGAACATACCACCATCCCAACTGTTTTTACATAGATTCTGGGAATAGAACGTTAGTCCTCATTTATGTTTGGTAAGCCTTTTAGTTGAGCTATAATCCCAGCCCTTATCTCTTTACCCTATACATATTTTGCTAGACATGATTTTAGAACTCATAGTTTATAATTTTGGGTTTGATTTGTGCTATCTAATGTGCAATATTTTAAAAACCTATTCCATATGTTCATTTATCAAACTACTTCCTTTAAACTGAAAATCTCAACAGTAATTACTCAAATATATGAGCATTATTATTAGAAGTATTTTTGAAGTTTTTGTATAAGACTCATTTATTTCTGTATGAGTGAATTCCAGAAGTAGAATAACTGTCAATGATAATGAGTAATTTGAGGACTCTTCATACATATTACAGACTCCCCAAAGAGATGTAAGTTCCATTTCGCACAACCCCAGCAGTGTTGATTCCCTCTGTCCTGAATAGTATTGATTGATTCATTTTAAACAAATCAAAGCACATCAGAAATATAATGTATGCTACCCACTGAAGTATATTATATTAATTCTTTTGTTAACAGTCTCTAAAATCAATCTGTTCATTTTATTAATATTATTGACTCAAATTTGGACCTAAACGCTGATATTTTCATAATGCATTTGTTTCCTGAAGAATGATCCTGCCTTATGTCCACTCTATATTCCTTCTTTTGTCAAACCCCCAAATCTGATTTTCTACAACCTCAATTTAATTCTGGATTCATCATGTGTATAGCATAACCCTTAACTCAGTATGTACAATCAACACACAATAGATTTATGGTCATACTAGGTGGAATTTAAAAGACTTCCTCCTATCCATGGTAAAATGGTTTTTCAGTGATAAAAATACTTCCTTAACTTGTTATTAAATTCCTTTTATGATTATTTAATATTGCTGTATGCCTACCTTTTCCTACTCTCTTTCTTGGGCTGGGTGTGAGCTTAATGGACACAAGGGCATGTCTTTCTATTTTTATTTTTTTCCCATTCTCAGTACCAGATGACATACTATGTAATGTATTTATAAGTCATACAAATTGATTGTGAGTCAATTTTCTACATTGCCTCTTGCTTAAAATTCCAATTACATTACCACATATTTCTACGAACAATATTAGTAACATATTTTGAAAGACTTGAACTAATTTGCAATTGGAAGTGGGTGATTACACTTCAGCTCTCATTGAATACTCCTCTTACATTAACACATCATGGCTGGTGTTAACCCTAGAGCTATAATCATTGTGAAATGGGGCCTTTAATTACTACTTATATTAACCTAAAACTGAAAACCTTATCAGAGCTATTCCATGCAAGACATATTTAACTGATACCCCACTATGGCATTTGCCCTTGATATTGAAGTTTTATGGTTATGAAGGAAGATAGGAAAAAGCTTTAAGGCAGTTTTAGGGATTGAGGCTCAAAGAGAACCATGACATGCCATCCCTGTTGCAGTCAGGTTCAGATTGCTGGTAGAAATCACCAAACCAAGAGCAGCCTGTGGGCAAAAGAGGTTTATTTTGGCTTACAGGCTCAAGGGGAAGCTCCACAATGGCAGAGAAAACCATGGCATAACATCACCCCCCCCAACCCCCTCCGGCCAACATAAGGTGGACAATAGCAACAGGAGAGTGTGCCAAACACTGGCAAGGGGAAACTGGCTATAACACCCATAAGCCTGCCCCAACAATATACTCCCTCCAGGAGGCATTAATTCCCAATTGCTATCAGCTTGGGAATCTATCATTCAGAATACCTAAGTTTATGGGGGACAACTGAATCAAACCACCACATTTTGCCCCTGGCCACCATAAACTGATATCTATACATGATGTAAAATATAATGCATTCAGTTCAACTTAAATGTCCCCACAATTTTTATCAATCCCAATGATGGTCAAACATCCTCATAGTCCAAGATCTTTTAACTGAGACATAATAACCAAAAATTCCCCAACAAACCCATAATGGCACAGAATAAACACTCACACTGCAAAAGATGGCATTGGGCATAGTAAAGAAATACTCAACCAATACAAGATTTGAAACAACTAGGCAACTACAACTAGGGAAAACATCAAACTCTATAGCTTCAAGTCCAACAACTCTAGCCAGTGACAAATTTCAAAGTCCAATAACTCTAACCAGCAACAAGTCTCTGGCATTCCAATTCCTCTCCTCCAGCTATGCTACTCACAGTCCTGGAAAACTTCCTCGGCCAGCAGCTTTCCCCGACAGCCATATCGTGGTCCCGGCATCTCCACTGGGTCTTCACTGCAATCCACGGTTCACCCTTAGGACTCCATGGGGTCTCCATGCAGGCAACCAGCAAACCTGCTTCACACTGCCCATGGCCATTTCAAAAACATAAGCCCGTGTTGCAAACTCAATGACCCTCTCTTTCCTGCATTTCTTATATTCCACAATACCAGGTAGGGTGCCAATTTGTTAATCCAGGGGGGAATAAAGCAGACTATGAAGAAAAGGATACTGCTTGAGCACTCAGGCCCCTTCAAAAGAGTCTACATTCTTCCTGTTGTCCCAGTGCAGGTCAGCTAGCCAAGTCTCAAAGGTTGTAGTCTCTCAATTTGCTGGTGAATGGGCAGCAGTTTAGGCCCAAAGATTTCATTTTTCTGTGCCGTATCCCTCAGCTCACACCAGTTCATTTCTTTTTTTTTTCTTCTTAATTTTATTTATTTATTTATTTGAGAGTGACAGACACAGAGAGAAAGACAGATGGAGAGAGAGAATGGGCGCGCCAGGGCTTCCAGCCTCCGCAAACAAACTCCAGACACGTGCGCCCCCTTGTGCATCTGGATAACATGGGACCTGGGGAACCGAGCCTCAAACTGGGGTCCTTAGGTTTCACAGGCAAGCACTTAACCGCTAAGCCATCTCTCCAGCCCTACACCAGTTCATTTCTACGCAAAGCAACCCTGCACAACTTCTCAGAAAACGTGCATAAGAGCAAGCTTCTCACACGAACTGCTGGCCCAGCCCAAGCAAAGCTCTTTCTCACCCTCATAAGCCAAACCTAACAGTCCATAGTTATTATTGCATTCAACTCTGACCAGAATAATCCACAATGCTGTACTTGTAGTGCAAGGCATCTCTGAGGCCAAAGTTTCAAGTCCTTCCACATTCCTCTTGAAAATCATCTCCAAAAGGCCAAAGCCACACAGTCAGGTGTCTAGCAGTAATCCTACTGTTTGGTACCACTTTATGTTTTACTCAGGTTCACATTGGTAGAAATCACCCAACCAAGAGCAGTTTGTGGGTAAAAGAAGTTTATTTTGGCTTACAGGCTCAAGGGGAAGCTCCATGATGGCAGGGAAAATCTATGGCATGATCAGAGGGTGGACATCACCCCCTGGCCAACATAACGTGGACAATAGCAACAGGGGAGTGTGCTAAACACTGACAAGGGGAAACTGGCTACAACACCCATAAGCTCACCCCCAACAGTACATTCCCTCCAGGAGGCATTAATCCCCAATTGCCATCAGCTGGGGAACCTGTCATTCAGAATGCCTAAGTTTATGGGGGACACCTGAATCAAACCACCACACTACATCACCCTGGCACAAGAATGGAAGTCTTCGCAGGAATGGAACTCATGTTTGATCCAGACTGATCTACCATACTCCTTGTTCCCCATAGTCTAGCAAGCTATCTAAATAAAATGGCTCAGGTGGGCCAGCACTGGGATTCACTCACCAAATTTACAAGTCAATTAGGTCTTTGTCTCACAAACCTGAATCTGATGCTGAAAAGGGTTTCAGGCATTTCAACCCCTTCCTCTCATTTCTTGGTATGACCCTGCATGTGTGTGTTCGTGTGTGTGTGTGTGTGTGTGTGTGTGTGTGTGTGTGTGTGTGTGAGAGAGAGAGAGAGAGAGAGAGAGAGAGAGAGAGAGAGAGAGAGAATGTCTCCAGCTTTTCCAGCTTTTTTTTTTTTAAATCTAAACTTTTCTGCTTGCCTCTGCTTTATAGTTTAGGGTAATTTCTCATTTTTATTACTTGTATGATGTTCCTCTGTTCTCTGAATCTGAGAAGGGAGGGGTAGGCCCTAGCCCAGACCCAGCCAGGAGGGACCCCCTAGTCCTTACTCTCCACATGCCTATTTTATCTCCTCCAGATCCCCACATAGCAGGATCTCCTTGAACTTTATTTTTCTCTTTTTCTTTCCACACTTTCCCCCCAGATCCATATCTGGGCACATGGACTCCTGGGCTATACGTGGCCCATATGGGCTTTTGTGCTCCATGTGGTGTACTTCTCTTTTCCCCATTTTATCTCCCCTTACCTCCCAGCCTTCCCCTTTTCATATTCCTTTGTAAAGTCTGAATAAAATGTGGTATTTTAAAAATAATTCTGTTGAATCTGGAATTGCCATTCTTTGGTTAGTTTTCAGATATGAACTCAGGGCTTGGGGTTCCAGGAAACACACCAGAACCTCAGTTTCCCCATTATAAATCTACCACATGCATATTCTCCTTGCACTCTGAGATCTACCACATGGGTGCTTTTTCTAACTGTAGGCCTGTTACCTGTGAAATTACTCTAAACTTGGGGTCACCAGGAGTATAATTCTCTTTGACATATTTTTGATATATTTTTTTCTCTGCTATTCTCCCTAAAGTCACCACAATTTGCCCTTTAATTTTCTTCTGTGAGGAAACTCAAGATGGATGCTATGGGGGTTCTTCTTCAGTCTCCCAACACAAGCTCATAAATTCTACTTTCCACATGCTTACAGCTCTGCTTCAGGCTTTTTACTAAATACCTCAATTTCTCTTGAATGAACTGTATAAAATATACAGCATTTTCACAGGAGAGCATGTTTCCTATCCCCTACATGTTTACCCTCCTTTCCTAGACCCTAATATCCCTTAAATAAACCTTACATTATGTGATTTCCCTCTAAATAAGCTTAATAATGAGTCTGTATTAAGTCTTTATTATAGGTAGGACAGATCCAAAACTTGGAGTTCATTAGTTCTGGAGGACTCCTCCTAAACTCCAAAATTCTGCATCATTATGTTTAATATATAAACTCATATAATTTTGCTCTATTTTAAGGGGATTCATAAGGCATAGTACCAATAATTTTAATTTTCCAACATTGATGCCTATTATAATCAGTTTTACATTGCTGGGATGAATCTCCAAACCAGACATAAAGCCCACCACCAAAAATCAAGATAAATGAATGGCAGCCAAATGGCAAAGAGTCAAGACAAAATGCTCTCTGCATACCTTAGGCTGAAAGTCCAGATCTGCCCCCAAACACACCATAGTACTGGATGCTAGGATCCACGCACAGTGATATCTCCTTCAGCCAGGTGGCTGGGAATCTAATAAATCAAAAACTTGAATAAAACTCCTGAATGTATTGGGGGACATTCATTCAAACTGCCATATCTTGGTTATATTCTTAATATAAGCCTAGATAATTTTATTCTAATTATCTTTTTTTTTGGTATTGTTGTGAGTGTATTGAGGCAATTTATAAACTTTCTATTGAATGTACTCATTCAATGAACAAATATTCAAGAATCTGTAAAATGTCAGGCAACATGCAAAAGCAGACAGAACTAAACCAAGAAGGGATGCAGTTCCGACAGAGGAAGGTGAGAGCATAATTTGCCTCATGCCAGCCAGGTGCATCTTTGCTCAGTTGTCTCCATCTACTTGCAGCACTGATCCATCTGAGTCTTATCTCTGTTAATCCTGTCTATGGAAGAGAGACTTTTTACCAAGAAAAAATAGAGTCTATCATTGCAGTAATCCTTATTTTAGTGTTAGGTTATAATTCAACCCCAAATTATTGCTAATATTTGAAAATTACCCCTTGTGACAACCTAGGCAAGTGATTGTCACTGTGACGACAGATTTTCACATGAAAAAACACTTCTGCATATATGTATCAATAGGGTTAATAGTGTGACAGGTAAATAAAGTATGAATGACAGGTAAAACAGTGGTATTAATGCATTTTTTTTCCAGGTACAGTCTCACTCTAGCCCAGTGTAACCTCCCAGCTTTTTTTTTTTTTTTTTTTTTAAGTGAGAGGGAGAGAGCGAATTGGCATGTCAGGGTCTCAGCCAGTGAAATCAAACTCCAGATGCTTACACCGCCTACTGGGCATGTGAGACCTTGATCTTGCCTCACTTTTGTGCAGATGCAGGGCTCACATGGGATCTAGAAAGTTGAGCATGGGTCCTTAGGCTTCTCAGGCAAGTGCCTTAAAGGCTAAGCTATCTCTCCAACCCAATTTATTTCATTTTGAAATTTTTCTCCAAAGACTCTAATACTCTCTGACTAAAATACCTAACTAAGATACATGTAATTTTTGGCCTTTTGATGCTTTTGTAACAGAACAAAATCTATTTTTTTATTTATCATAATTTCAAGTATCTATTGAATTAATCATTTTGATACAAAATAAAAACTATAACTGAGTGTTACACTTAGTTTGGAAAGGATAGATTTATCTATGGTTTGGCACTGAAATTATTTTTTAATATAGTATGTCCCTAAGGATTTTACTTCAGAAGTAATCCCTTGAATCTACCTCATGATATTAGTTTGTGATACTAGCTACTTCTAAAGTATTTTGCCGAAACTTGCTCAATAATTCTAAAAGTTCCTAATATGTGATTATTATCTTCACTGTATAGATAGGTAAATTAACAAGGCATTATATATTAAATTAAAATATGGATATCAGGGCTAGAGAGATGCCTTAGTGCACTTGCCTACAAAGCCTAAGGACTCAGGTTCAATTCCCCAGAATCCACATAAGCTAAATGCACAAGGTAGTACATGTGTCTGGAGTTCATTTGCAGTGGCACACCCATTCTCTCTCTCTCTGTCTCTATCTATATCTTAAATAGATAAATGAAAATTAAAAAAAATACTAAGATTATTCACATATATGGTAGCAAATAATCTTCAAACATAGTTAACACTAAGTGAATGAAGATAACACATTGTGAAACCTAACATAAAAATGTATGTATTGGGCTGGAGAGATGGCTTAGTGGTTAAGCACTTGCCTGTGAAGCTTAAGGACCCAGGTTCGAGGCTTGATTCCACAGGACCCACGTTAGCCAGATGTGCAAGGGGGCACACGCGTCTGGAGTTTGTTTGTAGTGGCTAGAAGCCCTGGCGCGCCCACTCTCCTCTCTCTCTGCTTCTTTCTCTCTGTCTGTCGCTGTCAAATAAATAAATAAAAATAAAATTTTTTTTAAAATGTATGTATTAACATAGGTAACCACATTTATATGCATATTTATATGCAAACACATACCTTACATAAGCGTGTGGATGCATCAAAACAATGAAATTACTAGTGAAATTCAAAAAGAAATGACATTAGTCATTAAAGTTGAAACTGGTGGTGTATGCCTTTAATCCCAGCACTCGGGAGGCAGAGGTAGGAGGAGCGCTGTGAGTTCAAGGCCACCCTGAGACTACAGAGTTATTTCCAGGTCAGCCTGGACCAGTGAGACCCTACCTCGAAAAAAAAAAAAAAAAAGGAAAAAGAAATTCCTACCTAAAGCTAAAGAAAAGTTACACCCAACTTTAAACAAACTTTTGTAGGATGAAAATGTTTGTACCCATATACAAACATCATGCAATTACCTAATAGGCTAAGGAAAACAGACCATCATTTTTGTCATATGGGCACTAGTTGATTCCAGCATGCATTGATCAATGTGGATGAAACAGAAAAGATGGACAAAACCAAGAGGTGATGAAGATGCCAAGCAGCTCAAGCCCCCACAGCACGTGTGTAACCACAAGTCTGCAAAACTGATTAGAAAAGCAGTTTGACAGTTTTTGTAAATGTAAATATATACTCACCATATGCTACCACAATTCTATTCATAAACATTTAAGCAAGATAAATTAAAACATATGTAAGCACAACCCTGAACAGAATTGTTCATAGTAGTGGTACTCTTAGCAGCCCTGAATTATTGCCATTCTAAATGTCACTCAGTGGACATTTGCAATGACAGATGGCCCCAGTGCACCAATTGAGAGAGAGAGACTCTATCAATAAATAAGTATTTAAAATATAAAAATAAATAAAAGTGTTAACATACAAGAAAATAAATAAATAACCTAGGAATGTGCACAATAGGATTCCAGTCAGATCTCATTGCTGTTGGTCTCATCCACTATTGGTGGGAATGTAAACTTGTGCAACCACTATGTAAATCAATTTGGAGATTCGTTTCTTTAATTTTTTTTAATTTTTAATTTATTTATTTGAGAGTGACAGACAGAAAGAGAAAGAGGCAGATAGAGAGAGACAGAGAATGGGCGCACCAGGGCCTGTAGCCACTGCAAATGAACTCTAGAACTGGGAGCCCCTTGTGCATCTGGCTAATGTGGGTCCTGGGGAACTGAGCCTCAAACTGGGGTCCTTAGGCTTCACAGGTAAGTGCTTAACTGCTAAGCCATCTTTCCAGCCCCGGTTTGGAGATTCTTAAAAATGATGAATATACAGCTCTCAACAGATCCAGCTATTCTCTTACTGGACATTTATCCTAAATGTTCCATGCATCAATACAGAGATATTTGCTTTATCATGTTTGTAGCTGCTCAATTCATTATAGCTACGAACGGGAGTCAACTCAGACGCCCATCAATGGATGAATGGATAACAAACTTGTGGACCATTTACACAATGGAATTCTACCCAGCAGTAAGAAAAAAAAAAATGATACAATGCAATCTCTAGAAAAATGGACAGTCTTGGAACAGATCATATTCAGCAAACTCACACAAGCACAGAAAGACAAACACGGGCTGGAGAGATTGCTTAGCGGTTAAGCGCTTGCCTGTGAAGCCTACAGACCGCGGTTCGAGGCTCGGTTCCGCAGGTTCCACGTTAGCCAGATGCACAAGGGGGCGCACGCGTCTGGAGTTCGTTTGCAGAGGCTGGAAGCCCTGGCCCGCCCATTCTCTCTCTCTCCCTCTATCTGTCTTTCTCTCTGTGTCTGTTGCTCTCAAATAAATAAATAAATAAAAATTAAAAAAAAAAAAGAAAGAAAGAAAGACAAACACTGCATGGTGTCACTATCTGTGCTTCCTAACCCGGACCAGCTCCAGTTGCTGTCATACCTGACAGGCAAATCAAGGCCCACACAGTGGGTACAGAAGGGTTTGGGGGAAGTAAGGAAGGGGGAGAAACAAACACAAAATTAAATCCAAAATGAGGTGATACCATAGAAACTTTTATCTTTGGAGATAATCTAAAAGATAAACCATCAAAAGGAGTAAGGAGCAGCGAGCACATGAAAGTGGGCTCTGGGGAGGATGGGAAGAAGCCTAAGCTTAAAAGAGTTTTTTTTTTTTTTTTTTTTTTTTTTCCTGTCTCTGACCGGTAACTCCAGTACCAGAGGTTGATTGCTACACACATTAAACTGTTGATCAGAGAGACCTATGAGGTCCCCAAGTCAAGAAAGCTTTCTGTAAAAGCACTTGATTACCTGCCTGAGACAAAAGCTAAGACCCTATTTCAGATTCACTTTTTAATACCTCAAAACATTTTTATGTACTCATGAAATATTATTTTTGAAAATAATAAAAAATAATCTTCAAACTTTAGGAGACCTTAATAAATACATTGAATTTTAAGAAATCACATGTAAAAGTAATAATATTTAATATGTTCTATTCCATGAAAGTAAATAAATGGACAACAGTATAGTCTGATTAACAATATTAATAATATACTGCATTTTGTCTGTTTGGAGCTGAATGACTTATGCTGAGAACTCAATTCACAATCCCTGTTAGTAAGGAATTGTTCCAGTTATGGATATTTTAAAACAACTTATTCTAATAATTTTAAAAGAATAAAGAAATACTTGTATACTCAAAATCAAAACAAGATGCCAGTAAGAATTACAGCTACTCAAAAAAATAAAATTTATTGGACATTTAAAGGCAAGAGGAAAGGGTTAAAATTATAACTGTATGTTATTACCCCTCCCTACATTTATTCTAACAAGAAATTCAGGAGAAAGCACATGATAAGGCACAAATGAAAGATTTTTTTTCTGGGGAAAATAAATATTAATTATGTTAAACTGAACACTATGTTCTTACTATCCTCCAAAAGACTTGTTTAGTCTTTAAGATTCTTAGTAGCATATGAAGAAAGATTTTTCAGTATAAATACTACTAAGGATTGCAGAACTATAAGGCAGAAAACACACTGTGGCAAAAAACAAAGAAAGAAGTAGCAAATGTAGCAGCTTTCAGTATGTAGTGTTAAAGACATACCATTATTAAGAATTATGTTAAAAAAATACACCACCAATCAAAAATACACAAAATGTTTCCAAATATTTAAGCCCATGTATAATAAAAAAAAAATAGAAATAACCTCAAACTGGATGATTGAGGGTTATAACAGGAATTTAAACCAAATCTTTTATTGGAATACATAGTGTATGAAGGAAGATACAAGTTGAAATTACTAAAACTTGTTCCTAACAATAGAGAATTGTGCATTTGACCTAAATAATATCTGAATGAGTACAAACAAATTCAGATTTTCACATTTAATCATCTGCTCTTCTAATACTCTCTGAAGTTTCCTCCTTCTTTTACCAATGTTTTCCCCATGTGTAGTTCAGGCTATTTCCAACTTACTCTTCAGGGTTAAGGTTGGAGTTCCCTCAATCACTAACCATCCCTGGCTTGGTAAGACTTCCTTTGTGATCCTCACTACTTCTCACTCTATGTGTTCCAATCCTATTTGTTCCTCATACTAGTGTTATTTTTAATTTTTTTTTTGTTTGTTTGTTTTTCAAGGTAGTGTCTTGCTCTCATCCAGGCTGACCGATGTAGTATCAGGTTGGGCTAGAACTCCTGGCAATCCTCCTATCTCTCTCTCCAGAGCGCTGGAATTAAAGGTGTGCACCACCAAGCCCAGCCATACAGCCTTATTTTTTGGTTTTACTTTTTTTTTTTTTTTTAAATGTAGGGTCTCGCTCTAGCCCAAGCTGACCTGTAATTCACTATAGCCTTAGGGTGGCCTTGAACTCATGGCAATGCTCCTACCTTTTCCTCCAGAGTGCTGGGATTAAAGGCATGTGCCAACATACCTGGCTCATACTATCTTTTAAGGTAACATATACCCATACACTTTTTGCTTGCAATATTAGCAATTAAACATAGCTATCACATTGTAGCTTATAAAAGAATATTACCTGGATAAACACATGAAAGCAAATAATTTGGAGCATGAAGCTGGGCTGTGGAGGTGTAGAGAGACAATGTTAACTCTGTGGTAGTATAATGGGATGTTCATTGAATCCTTAGACAAAACCATGGCTCATGAAAGTCAGGCTTATAACCTGAGGATGTGTTGTTATTGGGCTTGTGAATATGCTCATGCCTTTTAGAAGGGAAGTGATCTTATTTATGAAAGAGGATAAGAAACTTTTAGAAATAACAGGTGATCTAAATATCAGAAATTGTACATTTAATGGCATTAGTGGAATTATGATTCCATCCTATGTATACATTGAAATAAACAAATTGATTATTATGTAGATATTAACCATTCATAATGAAGAATAAGATACAATCTAATCAACATGTCTGAAAATAAATATCACTTATAACAACAGAATTTGATTTGACTGTCACTAAAGAACATCAAAACCAACCTCCAAACAGTATAAAAGACACAAAATAGTGAAGTTTGTCATAACTTTGATTTTTAAATATTATTTCATTTCCTTGTCAAAGATTCTCAATAATTAGCAACAGGCCTACTAATATGAATAGTTTTGCTACAAGTATAGATATAAGTCTAGATTAAAAACAATTTCAAAATGACATAATCTGAAAGCAAAATAAACAGGAAAACTATAATAATTGGAAATTAACCTGTATCCTTAGAATTTGTAGGCGAGCACCTTAACTACAAACAATCTCTCCAGCCATTTCTCTGATAATTTAATCAACATTATAGTGTTGCAGGAGCCTCATACTGTATTATCCAGATAGATAAATATGTTTAGATTATCATGGGGAAAATACCTGAGAGAAAACAGAAACATCAGAAAAAATAACAGTAAAAAGTTTTAGAAGAGAGGTTAGGAACATAATTTTGTGTAATTATATGTATTTTAAGTGGTACATAGGTACATATCTTCAACACATTTTTTCCTTAAATTTAGGTACATTCTACATTTTTAGAGACCATTTTAATATTAATGAAAAGACTGTCATAGAGCCATTAATAATCTGTATTGCATGATTTTTTTAAAAATTCCATACATGGGGCTGGAGAGATGGCTTAGCGGTTAAGCGCTTGCCTGTGAAGCCTAAGGACCCTGGTTCGAGGCTCGGTTCCCCAGGTCCCATGTTAGCCAGATGCACAAGGGGGCGCACGCGTCTGGAGTTCGTTTGCAGTGGCTGGAAGCCCTGGCCCGCCCATTCTCTCTCTTTCCCTCTATGTGTCTTTCTCTCTATGTCTGTCGCTCTCAAATAAATAAATAAAAAATGAACCAAAAAACTTTAAAAAAAAAAATTCCATACATGGCCACTGTTTTTAGGTACTTGTACTCATCTTTGTAAACGTGTAACTTTCTAGGTATCTCCTAATCTGATTAATTTAATTTCCATATTCATAGACCTTGTTGAAGTCATTATAACACAATCTTTAAAAAAGCATTTTGTTATCTTATTCCTTCAAGGTATTGTCTGGCCATTACTCTTTGTTCTACACTTGCTCATACTATCACAATCAAATGAGGTCAGGCCAGTAGCAGACAGAATCACAAAATCCAAGTAATTTCATGACACTAGTCATCCAAAGGAAATGCTATGCCATCCTCCTCTCCATTTCTCAGAAGGTAGTGTCTCAAATTATTTTATAAGAAAAATAGCTCCATATTAAGCACATGAAAAATCAGCACTTTTTCTCGTTCTGCAGCTGATATGAGACAAAGTCACCATGTAATTTCATAACTGCTAGAATTACCCAAAGAGTGTTAAGTCTAGGGCATCTGATGTTGAATTAGCAATTAACTGTAACAGTCTTCAAAGACTTAAATACTCTGGCTATTGCTGCTATACTGTTCTTAGTGTTGACACAGTTTTAGAAACAGTTAATTCTAGTTTATACTGACATATTATCACCAATTATGTTTTGCCATCTGTGGACTTAATTAAGTTTACCCTTTAATATTACAAGATATCAGTCACAAGTAAGACATGTTTACTAAACATCCTTTATGCAAAGAGAAGAAATTTTAAAAATCAGTTAAAATACAAATTAATTTTGTCATTTGGAAACCAGGTGTCACATGTTATTTCTAAAGTTAGATGAAACAAATGGCTCAATGGTGGCCAATTTTCTTTGGATAGGAATTGTAACCTGAACATTCATGCAAAATAATAACATTCTTAAATTTTACAACATTGAAAGGAGATCAAATTTATTTATTTTCTCTCTCTTCCTGCCGAGCAAGATGCCAAAAGGAGGGCTGGAGAGATGGCTTAGCAGTTAAGGCACCTGTTCGCAAAGCCAGAGGACCTCTGTTTGATTCTCCAGGACCCATGTAAGCCAGATGCACAAGGTGGCACATATGTCTTGAGTTTGTCTGCAGTGGCTGGAAATTCTAGCACATCTATTCATTCTCTCTATCTCTGTCTCAAATAAATTAAATAAAAATATTTTTTTTAAAAAGATGCCGAAAAGAAAGAAGGCCAAAGGGAGGAAAGTGGCCCCGATGGCCTCTGTCACAAAGAAGCAGAAAGCCAAAAAGGTCATAAACCCTATGCTTGAGAAAAGGTCCAAGAATTTTGGCATTGGACAGGGCATTCATCTCTAAAGGAACCTCACTAGCTTTGTTAAATGGCCCTGTTACATCCGGCTGCGGTGGCAATGGTCTATGCTGTATAAGCCGATGAAAGTGCCTTCTGAAATCAACCGGTTCACCGAGGTTTTGAACCGCCAAACAGTTCCCAGCTGCAGAAGCTTGTCCACAAGTACAGGCCAGAGGCTAAGCAGGAGAAGAAGCAGAGGCTGTTGGCCTGGGCTGAGAAAAAAGCTGTTGGCAAAGGGGCCTAAGCCACCCTGTCCTTCGAGCGGGGGTCAACACCGTCACGACTTTGGTGGAGAACAAGAAGGCTTAGCTGGTGGTGATCGCACATGATGTAGATCCCATTGAGCTGGTAGTGCTTCTGCCTGCCTTGTGTCGCAAGATGGGGGTCCCACGCTGCATCATCAAGGGGAAGGCCAGGCTAGGGTGGCTCATCCACAAGAAGACATGCGCAACCTTTGCCTTCACACACATCAACTGGGAAGACAGAGGAGCCATAGCTAAACTGGTGGAAGCTATCAGGACCAATTACAATGAAAGATACAAAGAGATTTGTCGCCACTGGGGGGGGAGGGGAGGGGGAGGGTCAATGTCCTGGGTTCAAAATCTGTGGCTCGCATTGCCAAGAAGGAAAAGGCAAAGGCCCCCAACTGGCCCCAAAGCTGTGGAGCTTTCTGTACATACAGATAGTAATAAACACTTTTCTTCTATAAAACATTACTTCTTTTCCCCTTGTGACTAGGATGGTCACAGTAAAGCACCAAAATAAATACTACTCTATACTTATATTTGCTAAAGTTTGCAACCTATAAAATGAGGTAGCATCATACTCCATCTTGAGTTTTTTTTTTTTATAAGTATCAATCTAATATGGTAGACTAAATAGGCATTTAGTCTTATAATAAGCAGTATAAGGAATATTATGGAATCATCAGCTTCTTAATGTATAGTTTCCTTAAATGAAACTATTTTAATACATTTTCTTCATTCTACAGGAAGCATGCAAGAAAATTCATGAAAGAAAGCAAATTGGAAAAAGAAACTTACAGGAGAGCAAGCCCATATCTGGGTTGTGAATCTGAGTTTCTGGCAAAACTTGTCTGTGCTAAGCACTTTATGTTTATGAAGAATGGAGGACATAATATTTTAAATAGCTACAAGAAACTCAAATAATTAAAAAATGTGGAACAATAGAAGTTTGTAAATAAAAGGATTTCTGCTTAATTAAAACTATTTGTCTTTCAAAAACTGAGTACAACATAAAAATAGAAAGATATTAGTATTCCTCATTAGTGGTATTGCACTTAAAATATCTTGCAAGTCATCCCTGATTTGAGTTTCTAAACCAAATCCTTAGAATTATTTTATGAATGAGAGGCTTCTTGTACTGCAACGAACCAACTGCAAAGGAACAGCTTACTCAGTTACTAGGAGGAACATCAGTGAAATGAATATGTAGTCACCTAGCTAGGTGAGGAATTATTCCACACATCCCTTCCATAATTGCTGGGCATGTGCAAGGCATGGACTTTTAAGCACACTGCAAGACAAAACTATCTTATAGAAGACATTATAAGAATTGTATATCTAAACTTATGTCAAGAAAACCACTTTGTAGTAATTTTGTATATGTATTCTCCTCAGCAATCAGAAGTAAATATACAAACCTGGTTAAGGAGACTGCAGTGAATATGTTTAAGTAAGTAATTTTAAGTTTAAAATGTGCCAAGAGATGAAAAATCAGTGTTTAGTAAACACTACTCTTTAATAATATCATTGGTAAAGCAGCAGGTTTATGAAAGTTGTCATTGGTTTATTAAGGTGAGATGGTCCCTGTTATATTGCTAAAGAACAAAAGTCCTCTGTCTCCCTTCCCCACATCATCATTAACACCTATAACAAAGAATGAGAGAATTTGAACTAGAATTATATTTTTCATGACATTGGGTTTTATGTCTAATACCTTTGCTATTTGTTTAGCTAATATTTTTTTTTTCAAATTTCATCTAGAAAGATTAAACTTCCTTGATACTAAAATTAAACAAACAGTAAATATGTACAGGTTGAGTTATTTGAGTTACATAAAGAAAGATATCTTTTTCCCCAGATTCCTTTGATAAAAGGCTTTGGCTTTGATGATTATGAAATTATGAAACAGAAAATCTATATTGAAACAGCAACATAATGCCAAAGACGTGAGCATTGCAAATGCTTGTGAATAGAATTCAAAGTAAATTCATATTTCAAACCATGAACAATAACATTGTGATTCATAATGTATTGATGACTCTAAACATAATTCCTAAGACCTATAATCTAGTGTTAATAGCTGCACTATAATCAATGTGCCCTGGAGTAATGTTTCTCTAAATGAGGGCCCAGTGGCTTGCCAACATCTATGAAAATGTCATATATGCTGAAGTTGGAGAGTTTTGTGTTGTCCTTCAGAGATGATGGTTCACAGAACCCTACATTTGGAAGTACAGTTGAGTGACTGAGAGTGTGCATGCATGTGTATGTGTGTGCATACATGTGTGTGTGTGTGAAATATTCCCTAATATCAGCATCCTCATTTGCTATGGTAGCTTCCAACAAATTTCATTCTATATCCATGTTTCCATGGAATTCCACAACTCTTAAGTTGTTTATAATATGTTGAGTACAATGTTCAGTTATTTTGATGGGATTCATTTATTTTGATGGGTCATATCATTGAATTTATCAATAAACTGTTAAAAGAGACAAAAATACTTTAAGTATAGAGGTAGAATTAAAGCTTGTCATGTCTGGCTGCGGAGTCCATAGTTCAGCCAATATTACCCATCCCCTTTCATGTGCAGAGAATCATTGATCACTTGTAACAAAGAAGGGTGATGGGAAACAAAGTTATATCTTATTATTTCTCACACAAACACAGGTTGGTGAACATTTTCTTTATTCAATACTCAGTAAGTAAATGTAGGAGAGTGTTCATGGTGCCTGAAGAATAATGTTAGAGAAAGAGTGTGATCAATGATGTTGACTCTGGCAGTGGTTTCTACATATAATGCATGGACTTTGCAAAAGGAAGAATCTTGGCTATTAAGTAGAAGAGGAATAAATCTGGAAAACATTGGAGATAACTAAATGAGGTGCTTAGGAAGGGAAAATATAGAATACAGACTATTTAGAGGAGCTGGATAACAGCAGAACAGCAACCAGCTGGATCCACACATGAGTCACAGCCGTGAGGTCTGAAGTCTGTAAGCAGAGAAAGGGCAGAGTGAGAAAGGCTCCCGATGAATCAGACACCATTACCAGATCAGTTCAAAATTAAGTTATAGATCCTAAAATGAGTTTTAATCTATAAATAACAATATAAATAAATGTGTTTTTTCTTTCCTACTGACATACCATATTATGTTACTTTTATATATATATATTTTTTTAACACTTGTTACTTACATTTTGAAATACTGGTGGCACTATCAGAAAACTTTAACAAAGACATACTCTCATTCAAATTGAGCTTTACAAAGATCAAATTGCAAATGTGTTATTATGATTATTTTGCAAATGATATCTATTGCCTTTGGGTAGGTTCGATAGGCTAAAACAAAAACCTCACCAAATTCTTCTGGTGGTAGGTTCTTAACAAATAGCAAGAAGACAATTTTAATTAATGTAACAAACAAACAGGTGAGTGTCATATCTAAAAATATACTTTAATCTAGTTTTAAAAGATATGACAACTAGATAAGACCATCCTGGAGAGGCTCAGTTATTACACCCACACACCCTGCCTTGCAACTTGTCTGAGATTAATCAGCCATGATTTCTTGCATAATATCAGAAAGAAGGAACATGTTAAATAAGGTAATGAAAATCCCAGGAAAGTTCTTGAAAGCTCAGAGACATATTCCATACATTATATCTGTATCTACATCTATATCTACATCTATCTATATCTATATATATTTCAATTCTTTAGATAACTCTTTTGAGAGATGCAAAAGGAGATTATCTATATATATAATTGAATGCCACATGAGATTCCTTTTGGGGAAAAATAAGCAAAACAAAATCACTAATATTTTGTATTCATTATTAAGAATAAGGAGGTCCCATCATAGGGAATGACAATCTATATTCAGTATTTAAGATATGCCAATAACAGTGTTTTTTTTTTAAATATTTACAAGGATACTTATGAAGTAAACAGAAGTGACATTTCTGGTTGGATTTTTTTTTTTTTCACAACATTTCTGAACAAACCCTGAGTAACAGGCCAACAAATTTCTAATTAAGAAAAAAATTAAGTCCCTTATTCATAAAGGAATGTTATCACACAGACCAGGCATGGTAGGATGCAAAGGTGCAGAATCCAACTGTCTGACTCATCTGGAAGTTCTTGTCATAATGTACTGTAGTATATCACATGCCTTCTTAAACTTACAGAACAATGTATCTTCACAGAAATTTAAAATTAACCTAAATCCTTTTATTTCATTGATTCAGGAGATGAATTCTCAATGAGTAATAAAATAAATTCAAATGTCTTTTATTTAAAGACATTCATATTAAAAGAGAATTTATCTTTAAACATTCCCTTTATATCTATGTTTCTTCCTCCTAAGTATTTTTTAAAAAGAATTCTTATTATCAATTTATGGATGAAGTTAATAGCATCATACACTTTGCATGCAAGTTTCTGTGGTAATATGTGCTTTCAAGATAATCAGATAAATACCCAACAGCATCATTACTAAATTATATGACTGTGTTTAAATGTGTAAAAAACACCACAAACACCTCAACAAACCCATGTCATACTTCCCATGCCATGCTTCAAGAAGTGAGGATATAGTTCTTTTGAATTCTTGTCAGAATTCACGATTGTGTTCTGTGTTATTCCTGGAATCCCAATATACTTAAATAAGCGACCTATGGGGTTTTGATTATCAACCTCCTGAAAACAAGTAATGTTTAATTGTTTTTCATAGATTTATCTTCTGTCTCTATATTTTTCCTTATAAGGTATGTATTTTAATGTTTTCCTAATTTGAGAGGAGTATTCTTGGGTTTTGATTCTTATTTTGGATTTTATGAGGATGCTTTTGTCTTATTTTAGATATATTACCTTTCCAATGTATACCTATGTAATATTTTCAATGTTTTTAATTGTCTTTTCATTTCTGTGACATTGTGCTTTACAAACCAGGCATTTTTATAGATTTTTAAATGCAGGATCTCACTGTGTACCCAAGGCAGGATTGGATCTTGTCATCTTCCAGCCTTGGCCTCCTGGGTGCTGGAATCACAGTTGTGTGCCAAGCTCTCTGGATGAGAAATGTTTGCTCTAAATGAATAACAATTTAATAACATTAAATTTCAAGGAATGTAATCTTGGTTACATATCTAAACACATATTTCTAGCTGCAA
Organism: Jaculus jaculus; assembly: GCF_020740685.1. Taxonomy (NCBI): domain Eukaryota; kingdom Metazoa; phylum Chordata; class Mammalia; order Rodentia; family Dipodidae; genus Jaculus; species Jaculus jaculus. The sequence goes on from NC_059104.1 coordinate 56,039,928, forward strand.
GAGAATTAGACATTTCCTTTTTCTATAAGCTGTATAATAATGAATTTAAAAATTAAATATATGATTCTATTGATTCTTGCTATAATTGGAAGGCTTTAGTTTTTTTGTTTTTTTCCTAGACTAGACATCTACACACTTTCCTAGCAACTTCATCAAGAAGAATTCCTTTCATGGAACTCCCTTTGTACTTTGTACAAAGATTTCAGACTTTAAGTCTGACTGGCTCTTTACTCACATCCAGATATATTTGTCTATTCTTTTGATAACACTAAGCTATCTTGATTATAGCAACATCATATTAAGTCCTAAAGTTAATGCTGAGACTAACTCTGCTATCCAATTTCACTATTATGATGGCTATTTTTGGTCTTGTATCACTCTTTTTCTTTTCAATTTTTTTTAACAACTTCCATGATTAAAAAAAAAAAAATCCCATGGTAATACCCTCCCTTCCCCCACTTTCCCCTTTGAAACTTCATTCTCCCCATCTCAGTCAATCTCTTTTATTTTGATGTCATGATTTTTTCCTCCTCTTGGGTCTTGTGTAGGTAGTGTTAGACACTGTGAGGTCATGTATATATAGGCCATTTTGTGCCTGGGGGGAGCATGTTGTAAGGAGTCTTACCCTTCTATTGCCTCTTACATTCTTTCTACCACCTTTTCCACAATAGACCCTGAGTCTTGGAAGGTGTGATAGAGATATCACAGTACTGAGCATTTCGGTCTCTTCTTCCCAGCACCAGCCTTCTGAGTCATCCCAAGGTCACTGCCATCTGAAAAGAAAAGATTCTCTACCAAAAGTGAGAGTAACATTAACATAAGGGTATGAACATTAAGAAAAGTGCTTACTGGGAAGTTTGATAAGCATAGTATATACATTTAGCCAGATAGCAGCAGACTTTTCACCCCTAAGGCTAATGACTACCCCAGTTTAAGTTTTCAGTCAGGCATGTATTCGCTCCCATGGAGCGGGCCTCCAGTCCAATTAGAGGGCAGTTGGTTTCCACCATGTCGGACTTGCCACTATTGCACCACTTAGCTAATTTGGCCTGGATGGACAAATATAAGGCTTGCAGCATCCACTATTGAGTATCTTCACTGGTGATTTCTCTCTCTCCCATTGAACTGAATGCAGAATGCCTTCTTCCAGCTTTCTGTCAGCTGGTCTACATGGAGGAAGTTATCAGCTCTGTTCCAGCAGGATTTCTGAATGGCCTTGCAGCCAAAGTATGTGGAGTCTTCAGTAATGTGGTTTTACCATCTACTCCTGGTGGGAATCCAAGGGCCTCAGTAATGTTCCATCACTCTTTATAAATATTATCAATAGTTTGTATTTACAACAAAAAGCCATCAAATGGATTTTGAGTGAGGTTGTATTAACATAAAATTTTATATTAATCTAGTTGGAGGCAGGGATGTCTCATATTTATTTCATGTTTCTGTGAAAAAGACTTAAATTCTGTGAGCTTACATTTCCTCCCCTAAGTTCTTGACATCTTCCTGAATATGCCTCCTACCTAAGTTTTTTTCTTTCTCCTTTCAGGCATATATATATATATATATATATATATATATATATATATATATATATATTTCATTTATATATATATATATATATATATGCATAAATAAAATCTGGAATATATACAATGTTATGATGATTAAATCTGTCTACTAAGTCTATTTATTACTGAACTATATACTTAACCTTAACTATTATTTACTGAAATAGAAAACTGGAGTGCAAGAGGGTAATATTCTTTTCTTCTGGTTCAATCTTAGCTCTTACTGATCAGAACTTGGTTTTGGATGATTTTTTTTGTTTGTTTGTTCAATTAGTTTTGTACCCAGTTAATACAGTCAAGTTGGTACTATTGTTAGCCTCCTTCCTGCCCTCCCCCCTCCATAGGGTCCCTCCTTTGTTAGGGAATATGGTTGTTCATTGTGGGATTTGCCATTAGTTGTGGGTAGGAGACAATGTCTCTGTGTATCATGACCCTGACATGTCTCTGACATTTTTTCCACCCCTCTTCCACAAATTTCCTTGAGCCATTTTGGATTCATTTTAGGTCTACTTCAGTGATGAGGTCTTGGGAGGCTCTGTGTCTCTGGATACCTGGTTTGGTAGGAGTTGATTGGTCTCTGTGTCTAGCTCCTTAACCCTTGTGCTGGTACCAGGTTCAACAAGAAAACAGCACTCTTGCTTGTTTTGCCAGTTATTCTTAGTTTCAGCTGGGGCCCTTTTGAGGTATGATGGGGTGGTTCTCTCCTTAGGATCTGCATCTATCTGAAAAAGAGAAACAATTTTTCTGATGGACAGTAAAATTAGCACCAGATAAATGGGATAATCATTGTGTTTTTTTAAGAGAGAATTTAATAGGTGTAGGCCCTCTTGTAGCCCATGATTGGTGGGAACTTGATAATGGAGAATGGGCTCATTTGTGGATGTGATTTTGACTTATTTCTTAGCTCTAGCAATGGGTTCCATTACACTGAGCAAATGAGTTAGCTAAATCAAGAGCAGTTCCTTTTCCATCATGGCTGTGCATAACTATTGCACTTGTGTGAGCATCATGTTATGTTGTTTGCTGCTGAGTAGCTTAGACCATGAGTTGCTTGGACAGATATTGGTCATGTTTTCCCAGTTGCTTATGTAGCATCTTCTGGCACTACACTTGCTAACTGTCTAAGGACTGACTCTCTTCCAGCTAGCTTCCTGCTATGTCATTCCATTTTACCTACCAACAACATATGGTGTTTTCAGCATTAGGGTATTACTACTAACCTTTGGTGGGTCATCAAGTACTCTAACAAAAATCTCTTTTCTTTTGGGAAACCTTTAGGTCTCTCTGATCAAGAGCTTATTGTAGATAATAGCCGCATGCTGGTATGGGGAATGACAGGTCAGGGCCCAAGAAGAGAAGAACGAAAAAGATAAGTAATATTAAAAAGATAGAGAGAAGAGGGAGAAAGAGAGACAAAAACAAAAGGAGATTAAAGTCAGTCTTCATCATACCCTCATCCAGACCTTCTGATGCAGGTGTTCCTCTAAGGACCTGGTGAAGGTTCAACCATTTGTTCTGTCTTTAGGAATATAGAATTTGATGGTACCATTGCTGTTGGGGTCTAGTTTGTGCCCCTCACCCCCTTTTTGCCCTCCCCTTCCTTCCCACCAACCTTATTGATCTTCAAGATGTTTGTTGGGTATGTCGGCATCTCAGGTAGACTCAGGTAAGGAGCTGTTGATGAGTGAGACTATGTGGTGATTATCTTTCTGTGATTGAGTGAGTTCACTAACAATGATTTGTTCCAGGTTTGACAATTTTTCTTCAAATTTCATTGTGTTGTTTTTCCTTACTACTGTGTAGAATTCCATCCTGTAGATATACCACATCTTAGTTATCCATTTGTCTAATTATGGACATCTGTGTTGATGCCAGCTCTTAGCTACAACAAATTGAGCATCTATAAACATGGTTGAGAAAATCTCTGAACTAATGCATGCAGCTCTTTTAGGGTACATGCCCAGTAATGGAATAACTTGGTATGTTGGCAAATCTATATTTAACTTTTTTAAGAGTCTCCATATTGCTTTCCAAAGTTGTTGTACCATCTTACATTCCCACCAACAATGGATGAGAATTCCTATTTCTCCACATCCTCACCAGCAATTGTTTTCATTTGATTTTTTAATGTTTGGTATCCTTACTGGGGTAAGGTGGAATCTCATAGTTGTTTTAATTTACATTTCCCTGATGATTAGGGCGGATTAACATTTTCTTAGGTGTGTATTTGCCATTTGTATTTCCTCCTCTGTGAACTGCCTGTCCAGCTCTTTGCCCCATTTTCTCAGTGGGTTGTTTGACTTTTTATTGTTCACATTTTTGAGTTCTTTGTATATTCTAGTGATTAGACCTCTCTCAGTTGGATATTTAGCAAACATGTTCTCCCATTCTGTGGATAATTTATTGGCACTGCTTATTATATGTTTGTATGTGAAGAAAGGTTTCAGCTTCATGTAATCCCATTGGTTGAGTGATTGTTTAAGATCCTGTGCAACTGGGATTTTTGTTCAGGAAGTCTTTTCCCATTCCTATATCATGTAAAGTTCCTCCTATATTTTTTTCCAGTAGTCGCTGCGTTTCCAGTCTTTTGTTGAGGTCTTTGATCCATTTGGACTTGATTGTTGTACATGGTGAGATGTGTGGATCGAGTTTCATTACCTGCATATGGTTATCCAGTTTGTCCAGCACTATTTGGTAAAGATGCTGTCTTTTTTTTTTTTTTTTTTACAGCCTATATTGTTAGGATCTTTGTCAAATATAAAGCAAGTGTAGTTACTTGACCCAAAATCTGGGTCCTTGATTCTATTCCATTGGTCTATAATCCTTCGTTTATGCCAGTACCATGCTGTTGTTATTACTATGGCTTTGTAATCTAGCTTTATATCAGATATGGTGATGCCTCCAGAGGTGTTTCTTTTGCTGAGGATATGTTTGGCTATCTGAGGCTTTCTACATTTCCATATGGATGATCTTAAGCTATGTATAAACATCTTATTTTCCATTCCCTCTATTAAATAGAAATAAGAGGACATGTTTTACTGTATATTTTATTTTGCATTTATTAATTTTTGAAAATTTTCCTCCATTTTTATTAATATTTTCCATGATTATAAAAAGTATCCCATGGTAGTACCCTTCCCCCCCTTTCCCCTTTGAAATTCCATTCTCCACATTTTTCCCCTCCCCATCTCAATCATTTTCTCTTTTATTTTGATGTCATGGTCTTTTCCTCCTCTTATGATGGTCTTGTGTAGGTAGTGTCAGTCAGTATGAGGTCATGGATACACAGGCAATTTTATGCCTGGAGGGAGCATGTTGTAAGGAATCCTACCCTTCCTTTGGCTCTTACATTCTTTCTGCCACCTCTTCCGCATTAGACCCTGAGCCTTGGAAGGTGTGATCAAGATGTTACTCAGTACTCCAGTCACTTCTTTCCAGCACTATGATACTTTCTGAGTCATCCCAAAGTCACTGCCATCTGAAAAGAGAAGATTCTCTACCCAAAGTGAGAGTAGCATTAATATCAGGGTATAAATATTAAGAGACGTGCTTACTGGGCTGTTCGATAAGCATAGTATATACATTTTTTCCAGACATCAGCAGATGTTACACCCCTAGGGCTCATGACTACTCCTGTTTTTAGTTTTCAGTATCCAGGATGTGTTTCCTCCCATGGAACAGGCCTCCAGTCCAATTGGAGGGCAGTTGGTTTCCACCATGACAGATGTGCCACTATTGAACCCATTGGCCAATTGTAAGGCTTGAAGTGTCCACTGTTGAGTATCTTCACTGGTGTTGTCTCTTTCTCCCATTGAATTACATGTTGAATGGCTTCTTCTAGCTTTCTGTCAGCTGCTCTACATGGAGGAGGTTATCAGCTCAGTTCCAGCAGGATTTATCAGTGGCCTTGCAGGGCAAGTATGTGAAATCTTCAACAATAGGGTCTTACCATCTATTCCTGGTGGGAAACCAAGGGCCTTGGCAATGGCCTATAATGTTTTTGGGGCATCAGGGACCTCCCTGGCCAACAACTCACTGGAGGTATCCCATCCCTGGCACTGAAAATTTTCTTACAATGATCTATGACTCCTGAGGGTTCCATTGTGCTAAACCAGAGGATTCCACATGATTTATTTGCATACTGTTAGATTTTGATTAGCCCTCCCTCCTTTCCTTAACTAAATCTCTTTCTCTGACCTCAATTTGGGCCTTTTCACCCCCGTTAATCTATTCTTCTACTTACATATATACAATACCAACCTATTAATAAGCTATAATTTTAGGGTAAAGCTTTCTGTACACCAGCAGGCTACTTCCACCCAAATTATCTTTCACATCACCTCTTCTTTTCAGAGAGTTATATATTTTAATTTGGCAATGAAGATGTAGTTTTCTATACTTCTAATTCATGTAAAGATCAATTTGTGTTTATTGGTCCCTTCTTTTTCATCCATTTCCTCTGTATTCCCATACCTTTCCAATTCTTGTATGTAGCATTCTAGTTGCCAGTCTACTATCCTCTCTCTGATCCCTTCCTGCATTTCCTCTCTCCAAGTCTCATTCTAGCTTCCTGACCATTACTAGTTATGCTTATTACAATTTATTAAAAATAAATCTACTCCACATTAAGATATGCATAAAAGTGAAAGCATTTGGTACTTGCCTTTCTGATACTGAGTTACCTTACTTAATATACATATATATATGGTCTAGTCATTTTTTTACATTTCATAGTTTCAGTTTTCCTTAATGCTAATTAGAAACCTGTTGTATACAGGTACCAAATCTTCATTATCCACTAATTACTTGATTGAAATATGGGCTGAATCCATTTCCTAGCCATTGTGAATAGACCATCAACAAACATGGCTGAGTAAGTTTTTTGATGGTAAAGTATAGAGTCTTTAGTGTATATGCCCAGGAGTCATATTCTTGGGTCATAAATTGGATATATTTTTAGGTTTTTGATGAGCCTCTGTGGTATCAATACTACTTTATACACCCACCAATAGTGAATAAATGTCCTTTTTCAAAGTTCTTATCAGCATTTTTGACACCTGATTTTTCTGGTGATAGTCATTGTGGTCAAAGTTATATAACTCTCAATGTAGTTTTAGTTTAAATTTCCCTGATGGCTAAGAATTTTGAATATCTTAAGGTGTTTAATACTGTTATGGTTTGAATCAGACATATGCAATAAACTTTTATGTTTTGAATAATTGGTTCCCAGCTAGTGTCAGTTTTGGAGTTGTAACCTTACTGAAGGACACGTAGGTGGCCTTAGGGAGTTTCTATGTAGATACTCTTGACAGAACTGAGGTCATTTTCTTGCTTCTATTTCCACCTGCTATGGCAGAGGTGAGGTCCAGCTTCTACTTATGCCATACTTTTTCCTTCTATCATGAAACTTCTCCTTCAGACTGTAAGCCAAATAAATCCTTTCCACCTATCAGCTGCTGTTTGTTGAATATTTTATCCCTGGAACATGAAGATACCTACAACAATGGTCATTTGTAATCCCTTATCAGTTCTCTGTCAAATTTCTGACTGAGTTGAACTATATTTTATTGCTTATTTTTGAGTTCTTTGTATGTTCAAGCTATTAAACCTCAGATGTATAACTGATATTTTTTCTCCTATTCTTTAGGTTATCTATTGATTATCTATTGATGGTTAACTTTGGTGTACAATAGTTTTTCAGTTTAGTGAGCTTCAAATGGTTGAATATTTGTCTGATTCCCTGAGCTACTTGAGTCTTATTCAGAAAGTCTTACCGCATTCCTATACTTTTGAGTATGTTCCCATTTTTTCTTCTAGTTGTTTCAGTTTCTTAAATTGAGGTACTTGGTCCATTTGCAGTTGAATCTGGTATATAGTAAGACAGAAAGGTTTAGATTAATTATCATGTATGTGGTTATTCAGTTTCTACATGTGCCATTTGCTTAAAATACTAAATTATTTGCAGTGTGTTGTGCGTTTTTGGCCTCTTCATCAATGATCAGGTAGCTTTAGCCAGTTGGAATTAGACCTGGATCATCTATGTATTAACTTCTATTGATCTATGTGTCTGTTGTCAGTACCATGCTACTTTTATTGCTATGATTTTCTAGTATAACTATAAATCAAATATGATGATAGCAACATCAGTTTTTGTTGTTGCTAAGGACATTTTCAGCTCTCTGATAACTTTAGTCCTTCCATATGAATTTTAATATTATTTTTCTACTTCTGTGATGCATGGTGCTCGAATTTTGACTAGCATGAAAGATCACTTTATATTCTCATGTCTTCCCCAACAATATTTTAATTGTAAATGTTCTTCACTTCCTTGATTAGGGATATTATGAGGGTTTTAGTCATTATTGTCAAGCATGAAAATTTGGTGATATCTAGACACTTTAGCTATTTAGTGACAATTAAGTGTAAAGAAGACACTTAATGTTAAATTTTAAGTTACATGATTATAAGTTACATGTTTAAGCTACATGATTCATGTTTCTTGTAAATGAATGTTAGATGATATTTTCATTGTTATTCATCTTTTGACTTCCTTAAAAATTTAAATCTTTATTCATTTATTTTCATTTTCAATATTAGATGTTATAAATAACATTTTATCCTCCTTACCTTGTATTCCCAAATATTAAAGTGCTCCGTTTATTCATCTATGTTGAGTATATGACTTATTGGGTCTTGTAAACCATTTGAAGTATTCATACACAATATGATATTTAACCAAAGGCATTGTTGTATTATATTTTTATATATTTATTTACAAGCAGAGAGAGATAAAGAGAGGCAGAGACACCAGGGCACCAGGCTTTCCACCCACTACAAAGAGAATCCAGACGCATGTACTATTTTGTGGGTCTGGCTTTACATTGGTCCTGGGGGATCAAGCTCATGTAGTTAGACTTTGCAAGTAAGCACCTTAGCCACTGAGCAATCTCTCTAGCCCATATTACATATTTTTTTTTAAATCACAATTTAAAATGCATTTAAGTAAACATTCTACAGTCTTCTTTAAGTCATGGATATTAGTCTAAGTCATTAGAAGTAACTATTCAGTGGCATGTGTCAGAAAGACTGGAAATTATAGATCTCATTCCTTTTTATGGAGATTTCTGTAGCTTCCCATTGACAACAATACATTTTTATGACTCCATAATCTCTATATGGTTCACCCATTAACAAGAATACATGACGGAGACCATCCTGTGTTTGTAATAACACAATGGAACATAAAACCTCAAAGATGCATTGACAAGAAAACATGGTTTTACTTCATTGTGCTTCCCATTCCAAGAGCACAGCTGAGCATTGAGTCTCATTTGGTCTATAATGCCATCAATGAATGAAACTGAGAACAAAGGAAGTACACAGCTGCCACAGCCTGTAAGAATTCTTACCAGGAAGACATTCAGCATCTTTAGCTATCAGGAGAATGCAAAGTACAATGATTTGAGATTTCATCTCACACCTGTCAGAATGGCGATCATCAAAAAATCAAATAGCAACTAATATTGCCAAGGGTGTCGGGAGATAGGAGCCTTCATTCCATGCTGGTGGGAATTCAAACTCATACAGCCACAGTGGAAATCAGTATACAGACTTTTCACAAGGGTAAAAATAGATATAACATGTGGTCCATCTATACCACTCCTGGGTATATTTCTTATAGATGCTACTCATTACCACAAAGATTCTTGCTCAGCCATGTTTGTTATAGCTCTATTCACAGTAGTTGGGAATTAGAATCATCCCAGATGACTGTCAACGTGTGTGTGTGTGTGTGTGTGTGTGTGTGTGTGTGTGTGTTTGTATACAATGAATTATATTCATGAGTAAGGAGAATGAAAAATCCATAAATTAAATTTGCAGGAAAATTAATGGAATTAGAAACAATAATTCTAAGCAGGGTCACACAGGCTCGGATAGGCAAACACTATCTGTTAGTTCTCATATGTGGTTCCTAGATAAGCAAAGCTTGAATTGTTGGTAAGCATAAGGAGTTTTGGCATAGAACTGTAATAAGGTTACAGGAAAGCAGAAGTATGGAAGGATAAAAATGGGGACAGTTGTCAGGCAAGTAGAAGGATAGTATTTAGGGGGTGAACTGGTCTTAGGGGAGATAAGGGATAGGGAAGAGTAGAGGAAAACTATACAAAACTAGTTACTGTATAAAGCATTACCACATAAAGCTTCTTCCTGGATAGTAAACTAGATTATATAACATATATATATATATATATATATATATATATATATATATATATATGTATATGTATATATTACTCGAGACAGAAAAAAGCAACAAGAAAAAAAAAAAAACAGAGAGTATGTAGAGGTGTATCAGAGCCCCTTTCCACTGTAAATGAACTCAAGACACATGTGATACATTGTGCATTAGGCTTTACATTGGTACTGGGAAAGTGAACTCAGCTGTCAAGCTTTGCAAATAAGCACTTTTGACTGCTGAGGTGGGGAAAGGGGGTACTATCCCTTGGGCAGAATTGCCCTATACACGGTGGAGAAAGTTTAATTCTAAAATCATAGGATGTGACTGGCAAATCTCAGTGACAGAACTGGGTTATTCCCAAAGTGAACTGTTGGACAGGGAGACCTATGAGGTCCCCCAAATCAATGCAGGCCATTGCAAAAGCATTTAGTTAACCACTAGAGCTGAATGGCAAAACCCTGTTGTTGAAGATATCAGAGGTCATGGGCACAAGGCATAAAGAGATCACTCTGGAATTTAGAAGGAGTCAAGAACACTGATAACTATCCCTCAAAGTGCTGAAAACTCTCTAAGCACTACTCCGAGAATAATGGGATTCAACAGAGTAAAGGAGCAGGAGATACTGAAAGCTACAAAGTCAACCAGCTGGGAAAGATCTTATATACCTGTGACATTATGGAACATAACTTACATAGATAATTAACTCATACCTGAAACTAAAACTCATGTCATAATCCTATGGATAGGAACAGCATAGTCCCTAGAGGGAAGCTTTCACTCTTAAATAATTATGCTTAGCCCCTTTAATGCATGTTTCTCTCACTATTGGTTGATGACTCTCCTGTTTTTACATGTGGCTATGGGAGAACCAAGACCCATCAATATGGGAAGAAAAGATATCTCAATGCCTATCACTGGATAAGTCATCTCTGTCACATATACCAGGAGACGTTATAGAGGAAGTGACAATTTTAACATGAGTGTTGTTCCTACAACCTGGAAACCTGTTCCAGGAAGATAGCAGTAGACAATGAGGACATTCAAAACTCACCAATGAAGACATTCAGAGATTTCAGAGAGCTGAACACTAAAGGAGACTTATATCAAGACTCATAACATTGCTGAAAAAGGTGATAAAGATTATACAACACCAGGGTGGAAGTAGTCTCCCAAGGCATTACCCTCAGCCCCAAAAGAGATGGACTGATAAATTTATAACCCCATGATGAATACCAATAACCCCTTTGATGGGGGCCCTCAGTGGAATGAGGGCATGGGATAAGACATATAAGTGTATAAGTCAATGGGAAATAACAACATGTGATTCTTTCATACAGTAAACTTCATAGATTTTTTTTTAAAGAATAAACTGGGTATGCTGGCACACACCTTTAATCCCAGTACTCAAGAGGCAGAGTGAGGAGGATCATGGTGAGGTCAAGACTAGGCTGAGATTACATAGTGAATTCCAGTTCAGCCTGGGCTAGAGTGAGAGTCTATCTCAAAAATTTCCACCCCCCCAAAAAAAGAATAAAAATAACAGAACCCAGGAACTTACATTTTAATTAATATATGAGTTGATCATTTAGTTTCAGTTTTCACTATTCTAAGTTGTATCCATTTCTTTCATTTGTGCTTCTTGGCATATTCCTTCTACATAACTGTCTTCATGAGATGATGGCTTCTGCCTAACCTTGCCTCACCTCAAGGGGAAGGGAAGGCAAGACCCATAAGGTTCAGGGTTATTATTATTATTATTATTATTAGTTATTATTATTATTATTTTGTTTGGGGAGGTTGGTGATTCTAGTAGTCTTCCAGTGTGGAGGAGCGAAATAGGGAATCTGCTGATTCCCACACTCTTGGATAGCCCAGCAGTACCTCAATCTCCTCAAGCAGCTGTTCTAGCCACAGTCCCAGTAGGAGGTCCCTTCTGTGCTAACTGCAGGCCAAGTGGACCCAATCAGGCAGGCTAGGTACTCTTCCCTAGGCTTTCCTGCAATAAAGCAGAGATCCACAGGCATGAACACAATCCCAGTCACCATTCCCACCCAATCTCACTGATCCCTGTGTGGGATCGCTGCTCCTGCCCAGCCTTGCTAACCCCCATAAAGGATCGCTATTCCTGCCCAGCTTTGCTGGGCACAGTGTACATGATCACTGTCAAAGTCACCATTCCTGCCCAGGCTTGCTGACCCATGCACAGGATTGCCACCCCAGTCACCATTCCCACCCACCCCTTCTGAGCCCCACCACCATCCCACTCACCACCGCCCCCTCCCACTCCAAACAGGGACCCAGGATAATGCCTCAGCCTTGCCTTTCGAAATCTGTGAGGGATCGCCATCCTACTCACCACTGCCCCACTATCACTGGCCAGCAGGCTAGCATCCTACACCCTGGGCTTTCTGAAACATTGTGATGGCCACACCACCACGAAAAAAAGAATAACATGAAAAATCAGATGCAAGTAAATCCAGCTAGGTTGCCCCATCCCAGAATGGATGCCTCTAATCAAAACATGGAAGAGACAATAGGATCAGAATGCCAAAATGAAGAAACAAACTGTAACCCTGGCCAAGCAAATAGCAGAATTTGCAGAAATTCAACAAAGGACTGATAATTGTATGAATGGTATGCTCACTAGATTAGAATTACTAGAAAAGAATCAGGAAGGGTCTGTAAGACAATTGAAAGATCTGAAGGAAATCGGGGGCGGGGGAAGACCTCAATAACCATCTGACTATGGCTAAGCTCAATGACGACATTAAAAAATACAAGGATCAAGGATGAACTCCAAGAAGCATTAAGAAAATCACATAATGATGTGAAAGAGAATTCAACAGAGAGTTGAAAACTGTATATAAAATGTAGTAGAAAATACAAACCACATTCAACAAGCCCAATACTCTATAGAAGCTCTCAAGAATAGTCAGCCATGTGGAGGATAGAAACTCAGAAATGGAAGAAATAAAAAACAGAATAATCAGTTCATGAGTCTAACTGTTTCAACAAGTTCAAAAATTTCTATTAGCAAAACAAGAGAGAACTGTGGGAGACTCTAAAGCATCCCAACATTCAGATCATGAGAATACCAAAAGGGGAAGAAATATAGACCCAAGGCATGGAAAACTTATTCAACAAAATTATTGAAAAAAATGTTCCCACTCTCTCAACTAAACTCCCATCAAGTTACAAGAAGCTAGCAGAACTCCAAGTAGACTGGACCAAAACAGAAATTACACAAGACCTATTATTATCAATCAATGTAGACTGGAAAAAAAGACAGCATCTTCAACAAATGGTACTGGAAAAACTGTATAACCATATGCAGAAAAATGAAACCCGATCCACACATTTCACCATGAACAAAAACCATGCCCAAATGGATCTTAGCCTTTGTAATTTTTGTGCCTTCTTGAAGTTTGGTTATTGTGATCTGCTTCTCATAGGCACTTTGGTTATTGGAATCTTCTGTGTGGAGCATTCCCTGAAGTACCCTCTGTAGGTTTGATTTTGTGTTCATATAGTTGTAAAGCTAAGTTTTATCATGGAAAGATTCTTCTTTCACCATCTCTTATGAGGGATACTTTGGCTGAGTAGAGTAGTTAGGATTGGAAGCCATAGGTTCTTAGAGTTTGTAGTGTTCCATTCCACACCCTTCTAGCTTTTAGGATTTCCATTGAGAACAAAGACCTCAATATAAGACTGGAAACTCTGCTACTACTGGAAGAAAAATTAGGATGAACTTTCCATAATATATGATTGGGAAAAAACGTCCTGAACAAAACCCCAGCATCTCAGGAAATAAAACAATCGCTCAACCATTGATATATCAGGAAGATGTAAAGCTTTTTCACTAACAAACAATAAGCAGAGCCAATAGATTTCCCACAGAATGGGAGAAAATCTTTGCCAGATACACACTGGACAGAGAACTAATTTCTAGAATCTATAAAGAACTGAAAATTATAAACAATAAAAAGTCATTTTGTGAGCCCCCTCACAAAATGCACTTAGAGAAATGCAATGGGAGTTCTCAGAGGAAGAAATACAATCATCCCTAATCATCAGGGAAATTCAAATTAAAAAAAAAAAAAAAAAAACTATGACATTCTACCTTACCCCAGTGAGGACTGCAAATATTAAAAATTGTAATGACAACTAATGCTATAAAGGTTGTGGAGAAATAGGAATCCTCATTCACTGTTGGTGGAAATATAGGCTAGTACAACCACTATGGAAAGCAATATGGAGATTCCTAAAAAGGATAACTATAGAGGTCCCAACAGACCCAGTTATTCCCTTACTGGGCATGTAACCTAAAAGCTCCAAACCTCAGATCAGAGATATTTATTCAATCATGTTTATAGCTTCTCAGTTCACAATAGCTAAGAGCTGGAATCAACACAGATGTCCATCCTTAGACAAATGCATTAAAAATGTTGTATATAGGGCTGGAGAGATGGCTTAGCAGTTAAGCGCTTGCCTGTGAAGCCTAAGGACCCCAGTTCAAGGCTCGGTTCCCCAGGTCCCACGTTAGCCAGATGCACAAGGGGCCTCATGCATCTGGAGTTCGTTTGCAGAGGCTGGAAGCCCTGGCACACCCATTCTCTCTCTTTCCGTCTATCTGTCTTTCTGTCTGTGTCTGTCACTCTCAAATAAATAAATTTTAAAAAAATGTTGTATATCTACATGACAGAATTCTATGTGGCAGTAAGGAAAAATGACACAATGAAATTTGAAGAAAAATGGTCAAACTTAGAACAGATCATTTTCAGTGAACTCACCCAATCACAGAAAGATAATCATCTCATGATCTCACTTACCTGTGTCTCCTAACCTGAATTGGCCCATGGTACTGACATACCTAATAAACATCTCAAGCACTGGACAATGGCAAAACTTGATCAGGTGCTTAGAGAATACCTGATTTACAGGGGCCTGGAAAGTGTATGATAAAGACTATCCTCAATCTTCTCCCGTTTCCCTCTCTTTCTCTCTCTCTCTCTCTCTCTCTCTCTCTCTCTCTCTCTCTCTCTCTCTTCTCTCTTTCTCTATTGTATTACCTATATATATTTTTTTTTCCTTCTCCTCCCTTAGCACTGAACTGTAACTTCCAGTACCAGCATGTGGGTAACATCCACAATGAGCTGTTGATCAGAGAGACCTACAAGGTTTCCCAAAAGAAGATGGAATTCTGTCAGAGTACCACCAAAGATTAATGGTAAGACCCTATTGCTGTTGTTATGGAAGATGGAGCGAACTGGCTGGAAACTGAAAGATAATCAATCCCCAGACGGTTAGCTTGCCAGGTGTTAAATGAGTGACTGGAGGAAAATAATCAACATCTGTCTAAGCAACTCGGGGTCTAAGCTACCCAGAAGAAATCAGTCTTTCATGATGCTCACACAAGTGCAATAGTGGCACACAGTCATGGTGGGTTACCAACTGCTCTTGATTTAGCTAACAGATATGCTCAGTGGAAGAGAACCCATATCTGCAATGGGTAAACAAGTCAAAACAATATCCAAAAACAAGCCTGCTCTCCAATATTAAGCTCCCAACAATAGTGGGCTGCAAGAGGGTTTACACATATTAAATTCTCTCTAAAATAATAATGGGTATCCATGTATCTTGCACTGAACTCACTCTCCACAGGAAAATTTGCTTCTGTTTTTCAGATGGATGCAGAAGCTGAGAATAGAATCTGCCCATTGCACCCCACCAAGGCACCAGCTGAAGTCACAGCTTTAGTGGAGTAATGAAAAAGATCTGCTTTCTTGGGGAACCTGGTATCAGCATAATGGTGAAGGAGATAGACACGGAGAACACTCACCTCCTACCAAATCAGATATCCAGAGACACAGTCTCCCAAGACATCATCACTGAAATAGGCCTAAAAGGAACCCAACATTGCTTAGGGAAATTCATGGAAGAGGGTGTGGAAAGATTGTTTGAGCCATAAGTTGGGTCATTATGCACAGAGACATTGCCTCTCCCCCATAACTGATGGCCGCCCCCACAATCTAACACCCACAATCTTCATGGATGGAAGACAGAGAGAAAGCTAATGATGGTACCATCATGGCTGTATATACACTAAATACATACAAATAAAAAAAAAAAATTAGGGCTGGAGAGATGGCTTAGCGGTTAAGCACTTGCCTGTGAAGTCTAACGACCCTGGTTCAAGGCTCAACTCCCCAGGACCCACGTTATCCAGATGCACAAGGGGCACACGCATCTGGAATTCGTTTACAGTGGCTGGAGGCTCTGGCACGCCCATTCTCTCTCCTTCTCTCTATCTGTCTCTTTCTCTGACTGTCACTCTCACATAAATAAATAAAAAATAATTTTAAAAATTACATTCTTCATGAAAGAATGAGCACAAAACCAGGCATCATATATAAACCTGAGAGAATACGTTGAGGAGTGCATCCATAGTGAACTCAGCAAAGCTACATCTAGTTTTCTTGCCATATTTCTCCTCTTTTGAAAATATGTCCTTGCAGCTTCTTAGCCACTGCTCATGGGAATTGATCATCTGTGAGTGAGGCAGTACAGCTTAAGTCTATCCTTAAGTTGGAGTTAAATTCCTCATCTCTGGAATCTAAGGGAAGCTAAATAACTCAACAAGATTTGTAAAAAAAAAAAAAAAAAAAAATCAAACTGAGTTGATGATTAATCAAAGGTATTTTCAGCATCTGCCTGCTCAGGAAGGTGGAAAGTCTTAGGAAGGAAGAAACGAGATGGTATAGTAGCTAGTAAAATTCAATGTAGGAAAAATCCTGGGGAATAAGTAATGTCAGAAAATGTACACTGCTTATTTTGGCATAATTAGTGAGGGGTTGATATAATGTAAGTTGACTTTAATAAATCGGTTGACAGCGGGTCTTAAACATCTTACTATGATATTAATTGGAATTGGCTTGGCTATGAGCACTGGCACAGGTTCTGACACTGACTAACAGACCATAAACACAAACTAATGACAAGCGGCAAAGCATTGAGAAGTGCGTACTGTTTACATCTCAGGGAAATTAACATCTTTATGAGCACAATGAAAAAGATCATTTTAACTATGTGAAATTTAATCATTTCTTTCTAAATAAATAATGAAAATGAATTATTTCATATAACTCTTATATAATCTGTTTATTGATCTTTTGTGTATGTTTAAGAAGTTAAAAATGAAAATTTTTCACATTCAGGTTTGTTTTTCCTCAGTAAATTTCTATAGCTGTAAACTCTTCTGCAAGAAACATCCTTGTGGCATTTATGGTTTAGAAAATATTTTCTTTTAGTGGCTTTTGTGATGAGAATCAAAGTGTCAGCACCTTTGAAGAAGTCTTTTCAAACTATCTGTTTTCTATACCTGGGGTTGTTTTTCTTAACTTACTTTTACATTTGAATTGCAATTTTTGCTGTATTTTTACAATGTTTTTCTATACAGAAAGTATATGTCTGAGTTTATTGACCGTTTGTTCAGGCCACAGTCATCTGAGGAATGTAAACTTCAGATTATCTCTGCAATAATAATGATCTACATACCTGGCAAAGCTATTTCTTGAATAAATCCCCAACTTATTGTATTTAGTTAATAAATTTATAAATAGTGCTTGTCTTTTGCCAATAGTACCCCAAAGGTTCAACATGATTCCCTATATAGGTAAAATTTACAATTATATTGGTAATTCAAAGTATCCCACTTCTCAATACATACTCAAAGAATGTGATATTATCTCACTAAGACAAAGGCCAGTGCAATGTTTACTGGGCAGCTATTTACAGTAGTAAAGACAGGGAATCAAGCAGGATGTCCACAGACACAAAGAGCTTGTGTGAATACACAATATGATCTTATTTAACCAAAAAAGTAGAATGAGATCCTGTCATTTATAGCAACATAGTTCCAATGAGATTGAGAGTAAATTACATTAAGTAATGAAAGGCTGGCAAAAATGACAAATATCAAATATTTACTTTCATATCTGGCTGTTAAAAATATACTTAATGTAGAATAATGATCACTAGAGTTTAAGGAATTGAGGAGGTGAATGGATGAATAGAGGCTGTATATGAGTGGTAGATGATGAATACATGTTTGAAAATGTTACAATGAATCCCATTAATATGCTCAATTACAATATAAGGGTCAAAAGTAAGATTGCCAAATCATATTGACATTAAATAACACTCATAATAATTAATAACCTTAATAATACTCTTAAATTTATTATTATCTGAGCCATTTATATTCTCTAATTTTCCCCAAATCTAGAGTTTTATTAGTTATAAAAATTGCAGATCAATTTTTCAAATCATGTTTAAGAAAATATAACCAAATTAAACTTTGCTAAAAATTTAATAAATAAACCATCAAATCCTAATTATACAATTCATATTTATATATTTACTAATATTTAGGAAGAAATTAGTCTCCATTTTTCCAATCTATTGTTTTAAAATTTTGCTATATGTAAAGAAAAGTCATATACATTATACAGAGCTTCAGAAATCAATGCCTGATACAAACATAATCATCCAGAAGCAGAGAACAATGAAAAGAGAAATTGGCCTTGGTATCTTTGACCTCACAGTGCCTAAAAATACCATCATAAGACCCTCATAGTAGGAGAAAAAGACAATGACATCAAAATAAAACAGATACTATCAGAGATAGAGAGGGAATATGATGGAGAGCAGAGTTGTGAAGGGGAAAATGTGGAAGGGGAGGGAAATATCATGGTTTATTGTCTATAAGTATAGAATTTGTCAATATATTTTTTTAAAATATTGCATGCACACACCCACACTGACACATATACACAATACCAGATATATCCAGCTACACTTTATTAATGAATTTCAGATATGGTTAGTAAAAACATAATTTTCCAAAGTGCAATAAATGATCTCCTTTAAGGTCACTTCACCGTCCCAGGTAAGGGAAGTTTTATTCATAAATATAACTTGAACAATGAATGTCTGCTGTTTTCCCAGAAGATGAAGGCTTTATCTCTACAGAAAATATTTTTTTCTTGTCATAGAATCTTGTTTTCATTTTTATTTATTTATTTGAGAGCAACAGACAGAGAAAGAGGCAGAAAGAGAGAGAGAGAGAGAGAGAGAGAGAGAGAGAGAGAGAGAGAGAGAGAGACAGAAGGAGAATGGGAATGCCAGGGCCTCCAGCTACTGCAAAGGAACCCCAGATGCATGCGCCCCTTTGTGCATCTGGCTAATGTGGGTCCTGGGGAATCAAGCCTCGAACCCAGGTCCTCAGGCTTCACAAGCAAGCGTTTCACCGCTAAGCCAACTCTCCAGCCCATTGTCATAGAATCTTTAAAAGACAAGGTTAATGAAAGGATATTAGATCAATGGAGACACAACCTTCAATAAGAGGATATTAAAATTCTTTCTTTCTCTCTCTCTCTCTCTCTCTCTCTCTCTCTCTGTGTGTGTGTGTGTGTGTGTGTGTGTGTGTGTGTGTGTGTGTGGTGTTTGCCTCCGCAGAGCCCTGTAAAAGGAGAGGAGCAGCTGTCCCTGTCATCTGTGACTAACATCAAGTACTACCAAAGACCCTAAGGTAAAGTCTGATATTGAGCCTGGATTGAAATAAGTATCTAATCCATACTCCCAATTGAAATAAGAGTGATTTTCTCACTCTTTTCCTATACAGCCATTTATACATTGTAGATTTAAATGTAGAAATCAACATTATATGGTCATAACTCTCTTCTCCAAAATACTACCAAAATTTTCAAACTTTTTTGGCTTTTTAATATGATTGTTCTTAAAGATACTTTATTTAGTTATTTGAGCAAGAGAGAGAGAGAGAGAAAGAGAGAGAAAAATGCGCTGCTCTGAACTTGTGCCACTGAAAATGAGCAACAGACACTTGCACTACTTTGTACATCTGGCTTAATGTTGGTACTGGGGAATGGAACCCAGGCCATCAGGCTTTGCAAGTAAGCACCTTTATTTGCTGAGCCATGTCTCAAGCCCCAATCTGAAGTTTTTATAGGAGTCAAACCACTATTTAGTAAGAAATTCACCAAATTCGGTTTAATCAGTGCTTATTGACTCTTAAACTCCCTTTATATAATTCTGTGATAAAACCAACAGGGAAATACTGTGCTCTCTGTGTACCTTATATTCAGAAGCAAAAACCTGTTATAACTTTGGTGATCACATAGTTAGAGTAGGGTTTACCGCATGTCTACACACATAATGATACATGTCCTTTTATGATTGATAATCCCTGACAAACACTGGACTCTATGCTATCTTGTCATCAGGCTTGAAAATGGTAATTTCAACTTCCATTGGAAATATTTCTAATTGTTTTATTCATTTATTTGCTGTAGAGAGAAAGAGCCAGAGAGAGAGAGGGAGAGAGAGAGAGAGAGAGAGAGAGAGAGAGAGAGAGAGAGAGAGAGAGAGCACATCAGGGGCTCTAGACACTACAAATGAACTACAGATGTATTAGCCACTTTGTGCATCTGGCTTACATGGGTAGCTGCAGAATTGAACCTTGGTCCTTAGGCTTAGTAGGAAAGTGCCAGTCCCTCATTGGAAATTTTTAAAATTATTATTTAATTATTTTGTTTATTTTTATTTATTTATTTATTTGTGAGAGACAATCAAAGAGAGATCGAGGCAGAGAGAAAGCGTGAGAGAATAGGAACGCCAGGGCTTCCAGCCGCTACAAATGAACTCCAGACACGTGCCCCCCCATGCATCTGGCTAACATGGATCCTGGGGAATCAAGCCCCAAACCTGGGTCCTTAGGTTTCACAGGCAAGCACTTAACCACTAAGCCATCTCTCCAGCCCAAATTTTTTAATCCATATTTCATGTAATGTTTTTTTCATTTCAATGTAATAAAAATGCTTTTCTTTTTCTTTAGTATTATTCATTTATTTACATTCATGCCACATATTAGATTTTAATTTTATCCATAGGCTATAATCTATACATATAATGATACATAAAATGTTCCAGATATTGACTGTCCACACCTTGAAGGTGTCTTTTGTGACTTAATATGTTGCCCTTATTCCAGGGACGTTACATTTTCCCCACATTATAAGAAAGTCCACATTCATCTTATAAATCTTGCCCCTTAGCACTTGAGTCACTCTATTCTTCAAAGAGCTTATTTTGGTAATTGTTTCTGAGCCTTCACAGTGAAAACTGTGTGAATGTATGTGAATAATAGCTACTGTAAAATATAACACATTCAGCTAATGTCTCTAATAGCAACTCAATATTACAGCATATGACCATTATTCATCATTTTACCTTATTAGTCCCATTCTCTAATAGAAGGGACTCCCATTGCCTAAAATATGCAGTTATTATTAGCTAGGTATTACAAAACAAAGCATAGCTTCAGAATATTATAGAAATTATATATTTAATATTTTGTGGGTTTTTTTTTTTTTTCAGGTAGTGTCTTGCTGTAGCCCAGACTAACCTGAAATTCACATTGTAATCTCAGGGTGGCTTCAAACTCATGGCAATCCTCCTACCTCAGCCTCTTGAGCACTGGGATTAAAGGTGTGTGCCTCATTTATAATTTTATGTGCAATTATTTACTTTATAAATTTAATATTTATTTATCCTATGTTATCTTACTTATTTAAGAAAGAGGAAGAAAGAGGCAGATAGAGAGAGAGAATGGGCATGATAGGGCCTGTAGCTGCTGCAAATGAACTCCAGAGGCACGTGCCCCTTTGCATCTGACTTACATGAGTCCTGGAGAATCCAACCTGGGTCCCTGGCTTTGCAAGCAGACACCTTAGCTGTGAAACCATCTCTTCAAACCCTATTTTTTATTTTAAATAAAATTTTCATGTAGTGAAAAATAGAAATCTCAATTTACACTCTAATGAGTATTGGATAAATAAACTATGTATGTGTTCTAAAATTTCATCATATTCAGTTAATATTTTGTGGTAAGCATCATTCTTTTTTCAACGTACATCAGTATTGGTGGTTCTATATACCTTTATTCAAACATTCAATAGGAATTTGTGTTAAATAGTGCATTTGTGTATGTGAATGTCTATGTGTATATTTATAGGTATATGCATATGTATATATGAAGTCAGATTGCTTGCCTAATGCATAAGAGGCCCTGGTTACAATTCCTCAGTACTACATATGCTTAGCATTGTGGACAGAGGTGTAGCACTGTGGAGGTAAGAGCTGAGATGCAGGAGTTCATGACTTGTATTGGCTGTATATCTATTTTGAGGCCATCTAAACTACATGAGCTTCTATCTCACAAATGAATATATTTAGCTTATAGGACATATTGAAAAGTGCATAGCTCATATTTTGAAATGAAAAAAATGTATTTGAAAAATTATGAAAAATATATGGATACAATTCATTCTTCCTTGGGAATATTTTTTTTTATAGCAATAAGTAATTCAGGAAATTCTGTAATGATTAACAGGAAACATTTCTCTCAACATTTTCTTCATATCTTTTCATGTCTGAATAACAGTTACTAAAATTTGACAACTGCTGATCTATTCTTCTACTTACATGTATACAGTATGATTCTAATAAGCACCCCCCCTTACTTTCTATTCCCTTTATATCTCCTTCTCAACTTACTGGCCTCTGCTACTGAGTTTTCTTCCAACTCACATAGAAGTCCAGTCATCTATAGCTAGGATCCACATATGTGAGAGAACATGCAAACTTTGGCTTTCTGGGTCTGGGCTACCTCACTTAGTATAATCCTTCCCAGGTCTATAAATTTTCCTGCAAATTTCATGACTTCAAACCTTAATTTTTATTGTATCTAGTTAAGGACAAGGTTCTTCAATAAAATAGGGCTTAAAATAATTATGTGGGAGTTTTCAATAATTCTTCTATTCATTATAGTTTATTATTTCTGATTATACTTTCCAGGTTAGGAATATGTGTTCTAGAAGCATTATTTTTGATAAGGTGGTTTCAGATACATTAGAAAGTATATGAATTAATCTGAAATTCATTGAAGTAAAATTATGTTATATAAATATACAACTAAGCAAGCACATAAAATAATATGAACTTGGATCAAACTAACTAAAACAAATAAACATTAGAAAATATTTCTAATTATATTGACTTATGTAGACACTAGAAGCAAAATAATAAAATAAATAATAAAATAAATAATAAAATAAAACAATAATAAAATAAAACAACAAAAAAGAACTCTGAATGCCTATTGTGATGATTCTTTATGAACAAATTTTGTTTTCATATATATGCTACTAATTATATTGATTGCAATTAAAATATGTGTTGTTAAAGAAATAATAGATTTAGAGTTTATGTAAACTCAAAGAGAGCATCATAGAAAATTATGACTGTATTAAACATTTTTTTTCTAATTTAATTATTTTATTCAAGTTATAATTACTAATCTTTTCTATAAAATCCAAAGCTTGGTAGACCAATGTAAGATCACTTACAAGTAAGCTGTTGAAAAGTATTCAATCCCACAGATAAATCAAAGACCACAATTGAAAAGTATTGCAAAAGAAAGTATACTATGAAAAAATAGATTTAGGACTTCTGGTTAAGATGGTGGCGTAGGTACCATGCCAAAGCAGCCTATGGGGGTGGGAAGAACAAAAAAACTCAGCAAAATACACACTTTTACTAAAAAGTGAGGTGTATAGGAAATTGAAACAGCAGCAGAGAAGTAGGAGAGATCTAGAGCATCCAGAGACTGCACAGGCTGGCAAAAGCGGCACTGGCAGGTCTGCAGACTGCGGCAGCGGTGCACCAGAAAGCCACCAGGCTTGGCTTCAGCCACAGGAAAAGCCAGGGGCAGGGAGCTTCCACTCACACTGGAGCTCTCCGCCACTCAAGAAACAGGAAGGGAGAGCGGCAGTGAACAATGGAGGAGCAGATCACAAGGTAGAAGAACACATGGAAAAGCAAGAGAACCAGAGCAGCTGTGGCTCCCTCCCCTCCCCCTCTGCCTGTGCCAAGCTCCAGTGAACAGAGCAGTGGTCCGGAGACCCGGCCATGCCAACTTGAGCCAACATCGGGACCCAAGCAGGAGCAGAGTCCTGCAGCAACATCAGCGGCCATGGCATCAGTAACAGCGGCCCCAGCAGGGGCAGATCCAGTAGTGGCAGCTTCAGCGACAGCAGCAACAGATCCAGCAGCAGTAGCTTCAGAAGTAGCAGCAGCAGAGCCAGCAGTATCAGCTTCAGCGGCAGCAGTGGTGGCTCAAGCAGTGGCAACTACAGCAGCAGCAGCAGCAGTGGTAGAGCTAGCAGCAGCAGCTTCAGCAGCAGTGGCAACAGACCCAACAGAGGCAGCTTCAGCAGCAGCAGTAGTGGTTCCAGCAGTGGAAGTGACGATCTGCAGAGCCACAGTTGCCAGACTTGGTTTGCCCCGCAGGTAAGCCAGTGCCAAGCTCCAGAAATCAGAACAGCAGCCCAACGACCCTGACATCAACTTGACTGAGACCAAAATCATCCAAAGTAATTGTGATTGCACCTGGGAAGGATCTCACTTGGTCACAAGCTGACTTGGATCCCTCAACAGACCAGAAATTTTAACCTTTGTTGATAGAGTATCTGATTGTTATAATAGCTTCTCTTTCATAAATACTTTGTGCTGTTTTTTATTGAATGGGTACAGTGTTTAGTTAAATTTTAGAATCTACCTGTATTTTATTCCACTCAGCCTACTTTAATACTCCCATAGCAGGGAAACTTAACCCCTAGGAACACCTTTGTAGATACTCTTAGAGTCTTAAGAGCCACACCTAACACCTTAAGCTCCTATGCTGAAGATATATAACATAAAATCAATTGATACAGCTAAGAATATCCAGCTAGCTAGAAAATCCAACCATTAACTTAATCCAAGATGCAAAAATATATACATTATAACACAAGAAACACTAAACAGCATGATAATATAAATCCACCATAAAGTATTAATGCATCAGAAATGAACTCCAGTGAGAATGAGTTAGAGGAAATGCCTGAGAAAGATATCAAAAGAATGATTGTAAATATGTTCAAAGAAGTCAAAGAACAAATCAAAGGAATCAAAGAAGAAATCAAAGAGGAAATAAAAGGAATCAAAGAAGACGCAGAACACCAATTTAATGAAATAAAGAAGGCAATACAAGACATAAATAAGAAAATAGAAATAATAAAGAAACACCAGTCAGAATCACTAACAATGAAGAACACAGTTAATGAAGTAAGAAAACACAGTAGAAAATCTCACCAGTAGAATGGATGAAAGAGGACAGAATATCTAAGCTAGAAAGCCAAGCGGCAGATCTAATGTAGTTCAACAAAGAGAGAGACAAACTTGTACAAAAGTATGAGTGGGAATTTCAAGATACTCGGGACACTATGAAAAGATCAAATATAAGAATTCAGGGTATAGTAGAAGGAGAAGAATTCCACTCCAAAGGCATAGTAGGTGTCCTCAACAAAATCATAGAAAAAAACTCCCCCCAAATTGGGAAAGAGGTGCCAATGCAGACACAGGAAGCCTTTAGAACCCCAGCCAGACAAAACATAGAAAGAACCTCTCCTTGTCATATTATAATCAAACTAACAAACACACAAACCAAAGAAAAAATATTGAAAGTTAAGAGAGAAAAATCAAGTTACCTATAAAGGCAAGCCCATCAGGGTCACAGCAGATTATTCAACATAAACATTAAAAGCCAGAAGGGCTTGGAGTGATGTATTCCAAGTTCTGAAAGATAACAACTGTCAACCAAGGTTACTTTATCCTGCAAAGCTATCCATTCAAATAGATGGAGAAATAAGGACATTCCATGACAAAAGCAGGTTAAAGGAGCATTTGAAGACAAAACAAGCTCTACAGAAAATACTTGATAGAATCCTCCATAATGAAGAAAAGGAAAAGCACACATATAAGGAACCTGGAAAAAAAAACAAGCAATACTCAAATACTAGTTAACACAAGAAAGCAAAGGTAGAACTGGAACCACAAAAAAAAAAAAATGGCAAACATAAATACACACCTTTCAATAATATTTCTTAATATCAACATCCTCAATGCCCCACCAAAAGACAGGTTTGCAGACTTGGTTAAAAAGCAAGATCCTACATTTTGCTGTCTCCAAGAAACTCACCTTTATACAAAGGATAGACATTTTCTTAGGGTGAAAGGCTGGAAAATGGTGCTTCAAACAAATGGTCCTAGAAAACGAGCAGAGGTTCCTATCCTATATCAGACAAGGTAGACTTCAGTACAATGTTAGTCAAGAATGATAAGGAAGGTCACTTTATATTTATTAAGGGCATACTCCAAAGGAGGACATTATAATCCTAAACATATATGCACCTAACATGGGGGCTCCCAATTTTATCAAACAGACACTATTAGAACTAAGGTCACAGATGACACCAAACACAGTGGTGATGGGTGATTTTAACACCCCACTGTCATCAATTGACAGGCCATCGCAGAATAAAATAAGCAGAGAGGCATCTGGACTAAAATAGTTCATACAAGGAATGGACCTAACAGATATATACAGGCCATTTCATCCAAATGCTGAAGAATGTACATTATTTTCAGAAGCACGTGGAACATTCTCTAAATCAGACCATATATTAAGACACAAAGCAAGTCTTAACAAATTCAGGAAAATTGAAATAATTCTTTGCATTCTATCTGACCACAATGGAATTAATCTACAAATCAGTAGCCAGAAAGGCTATAGAGCATACACAAAATCATGGAAACTCAACAATATACTACTAAATGATGAATGGATCAATGAAGAAATCAAGAAGGAAATCAAAAAAGGTATAGAGTCAAATGATAATGAGAACACAACATAACAAAATCTCTGGGACACAATGAAGGCAGTTCTAAGAGGTAAATTTATAGCCTTAAGTGCCTATATTAAGAAATTAGAAAGGTCACAAGTAAACAACCTAATGCTTCACCTTAAACCTTGGGAAAAGAAGAATAAGGCAAACCAAAAATCAGTAGATGGGAAGAAATAATAAAGATTAGGGCAGAAATTAATGAAATAGAAACAAAAAGAACAATCCAAAGAATTAATGAAACAAGGAGTTGGTTCTTTGAAAGGATAAACAAGATTGATAAAACCTTAGCAAATCTGACAAAGAGAAAGAGAGAAGAGACACAAATTAATAAAATCAGAGATGAACAAGGTAATATCACACCAGATTCCAGAGAAATTCAAAAAAATCATAGGGACATACTATAAAAGCTATACTCCACATAGTATGAAAATCTGAAAGAAATGGATGATTCCCTTGATTTATATGACCTACCTAAATTAAATCATGATGAGATTAATTACTTAAATAGGCCGATAACAAGCATGGAGATCTGAACAGTTATCCATCATCTCCCAACTAAAAAAAGCCCAGGCCCAGATGGATTCACTGCTGAATTTCATCAGACCTTCAAGGAAGAGCTAACACCATTGCATCTCAAGCATTTCTAGGAAATAGAAAAAGAAGGAATTCTACCAAACTCCTTCTATGAAGCCAGCATCATCCAGATACCAAAACAAGGCAAAGATAGTACAAAAAAAGAAAATTAAAGACCAATCACCCTCATGAACGTAGATGCAAAAATTCTCAACAAAATATTGGCAAACAGAATACAAGAATATATCAAAAAGATCATTCACCCTGACCAAGTAGGCTTTATCCTAGAGATGCAGGGATGGTTCAATATACACAAATCTATAAATGTAATACGTTATGTAAATGGGATGTAGAACAAAAATCACATGATCAAATCATTAGACGCAGCGAAAGTGTTCAATAAATTCCCACATCCCTTCATGATAAAAGTCCTACAGAGACTGGGAATAGAAGGAACATATCTCAATATAATAAAAGCTATTTATGACAAACCTACAGCCAACATATTTCTAAATGGGGAAAAGCTGGAAGCTTTTCCATTAAAATCAGGAAAAAGACGAGGGTGGCCACTGTCCCCACTTTTATTTAATATAGTTTTGGAAGTCTTATCCATAGCAATAAGGCAAGAGACACAAATAAAAGTGATACAAATTGGAAAGGAAGAGCTCAAGTTACCATTATTTGCAGATGACA
This sequence comes from Jaculus jaculus, assembly GCF_020740685.1. Classification (NCBI taxonomy): domain Eukaryota; kingdom Metazoa; phylum Chordata; class Mammalia; order Rodentia; family Dipodidae; genus Jaculus; species Jaculus jaculus. Next base: position 56,067,860 of record NC_059104.1, read on the forward strand.
TGATTATATTCATAAAGGACCCTAAAGACTCTACTAGCAAACTGTTAGAGTTGATCAAATACTAAAGCCATGTAGCATGATTCCAAATAAATACACAGAAATCAGTAGCCTTCATATATGCTAAGAACAAACATTGAGAGGATGAAATCAGAGAATCACTCCTATTCACAATTGCATCAAAATAAATAAATAAATAAAGTATCTTAGAATAAACCTAAGTAAGGAGTAAAGAATCTCTACAGTAAGAACTTTAAAACACTCAAGGGAAAAATTGCAGAAGACACTAGAAAGTGGAGAGACATCCCTTGTTCCTGGATTGGAAGCATCAATATTCTGAAAATGGCAATCTTACCAAAAGCAATCTACACATTTAATGCAATCCCTATCAAAAGCCCAAAAGCATTCTTCAAGGAAATAGACAAAAACAATCCAAAAATTCATTTGGAATCACAAAAAAAAACAAACCCTTGAATATCTAAAATAATACTGAGCAACAAAAATTAGGCTGGTGGTATCACCATACCTGATTTTAACCTATACTACAGAGTCATAGTAACAAAAACAGTGTGGTACTGGCACAAAAACAGACATGTAGATCAGTGAACCAGAATAGAGGACCCAGATGTAAGCCCAGGTAGCTATACCCAGCTGATATTCAATAAAAATGCCAAAAATACTCATTGGAGAAAAGACAGCCTCTTCAGTAAATGGTGTTGGGAAAACTGGATATATATTTGTAGAAGGATGAAAATAGATTCTTCTCTCTCTCCATGCACAAGAATTAAGTCCACATGGATTAAAGACCTTAACATCAGACCTGAAACTCTGAAACTGCAAGGGGAAAAAGTAGGGGAAACCCTTCAACATATTGGCAAAGACTTCTGAATACAACCCCAATTGTTCAGGCAATAAAACCTCAGATTAATCACTGGGACCTCCTGAAATTACAAAGATTTTGCACTGCAAAGTACACAGTGAAAAAAGCAAAGAGGTAACCTACAGAATGGGATAAAATCTTCGCCAGGTATATATCTGATAGAAAATTAATATCTAGGGTATACAAAGAACTCAAAAAGTTAAATAATAAGGAATCAAACAAGCCAATCAAAAAATGGGCTATGGAGCTAAATAGAGCATTCTCAAAGGAAGAAATACAAATGGCATATAATCATCTTAAAATAAAAAGTGTTCTATGTCACTAGTCATCAGGGAAATGCAGATTAAAACTGCATTAAGATTCCATCTCACTCCTGTCAGATTGGTACCATCATGCAAACAAATGATCATAAATCTTGGTGGGGATATGGAAAAAGAGGAACCCTTCTACACTGCTGGTGGGAATGCAATCTGGTCCGGTCATTGTGGAAATCAGTGTGGAGTTTCCTAAAACAGCTAAAGATTAATCTACCATATGACATAGCTGTAGCACTCCTAGGCAGATATCCTAAGAACTTATCTCATTTCCTTAGAAGTACGTGCTCATCCATGCTTATTGCTGCTCAATTCATAATAGCTATGAAATGGAACCAGCCTAAATGTCCCTCAACTGATGAGTGGTTAATGAAGATGTGGTACATTTATACAATGGAGTTCTACTCAGCGGTAAAGAAAAATGAAGTTATGAAATTTGTAGAAAAATGGATGAATCTGTAAAGGATTATACTAAGTGAGGTAACCCAGGCCCAGAAATCCAAGCACCATATGTTCTCCCTGATATGTAGATCCTAGCTACAGATGATTGGGCTTCTGCGTGAGAAGGAAAATACTTAGTAGCAGAGGCCAGTAAGTTAAAAGGAGATATAAAGGGAAGATAAAGGAAGTGAGGAGGGTACTTAATAGGTTGGTATTGTATATATGTAACTACAATGATTAGATGGGGAGGTAATGTGAGGGAGAATGGGATTTCAAAGGGGAAAGTGCAGGGGGGGAGTGAGGGTAATTCCATGGGATGTTTTGTATAATCATGGAAAATGTTAATAAAAATTGTGAAAAAAAAGAAATAAAAAAATAAAATATGAAAAAACAAGATCTTGGACTAGGGAGATGTTTGAACATCATTGGAACTGATAAAAACTATGGGGAATTTTAAAGTTGGATTAATGCATTGTATTTTGTATCATGTATGGTTATTAGCTTATGGGGGCCAGGGGTGGAATGTGATGATTTGATTCAGGTGTCCTTCATAAACTTAGGTGTTCTGAATGCTAGGTTCCCAGCTGATGGATATTTGGGAATTAACATCTCCTGGAGGGAGCATATTGTTGGGGGCAGGCTTATGAGTGTTATAGCCAGTTTCCTCATGCCAGTTTTTGGCACAGTGTTCTGTTACTACGGTCCACCTTATGTTGACCAGGGGGTGATGTCCAACCTCTGCTCATGTTGTCATTTTTCCTTGCAATCATGGAGCTTCCTGCTCAAGCCTGTAAGCCAAAATATACCTCTTTTTTTTTTTCCTGCACACACACAAAAAAGAGAAAAAATATATTTAATGCAGAATAATGACTCCTAGAGTTTGAGAAACTGGGGAGGAGTTTGCAGAAAATTATTAAACTTTAACATAATATATTTTGAACCTTAATGCACTTTACATATAAATACAAACTGATAACATTAAGGGGAGTCTGAAAAGTAGTTTGTAATGTACTTTAAATTTAAGGGTCTCAAAAAGATCTAGTTACTTTGAACTTTCAGTGAATAAATAAAGACAAAAATATTTATGATGGGCTGGAGAGATGGCTTAGCAGTTAAGCGCTTGCCTGTGAAGCCTAAGGACCCCGGTTCAAGGCTCAATTCCCCAGGACCCACGTTAGCCAGATGCACAAGAGGGCGCACACATCTGGAGTTTGTTTGCAGTGGGCAGAGGTCCTGGTGTGCCCAGTCTCTCTCTGTCTCTCTATCTACTGTTGCTCTCAAATAAATTAAAAAAATAAACAAAAAATTAAAAAGTATTTCTGAGATAGAAGAGTATTATCATTTACTTATTCTCACAGAGTAACTCTGTGGTTTACTCCTGCCTACATCCCAGGAAATAATACAATGATTATGTACTTCTAGAAGACAGTGCCTTTTAAGCTATACCTAATCAGAGTAATGAATGTGGGGGTATTGTATGGAAGAAATATTATGATTTACCTTCACTATTTTGAGAGTGTCATATTGGTCACTTAGTGGGAAACACCTCTACTGTAACCCTTTAGTGTAGAAATATATATCCCCAAGTGGAAGACAAGCCCATATTTCAAGCTTAACAAACTTGGGATATTTCCATGTTCAAAATATAAACACAGACATCTACAACTAAATAAATCCTTATTTTTCTCAATTTATTAATATATAAAGCTCAGTATTTTAGCTCAAATCCCAAACTTCAGCAAGAATGTCCAGAAAGTAAGAATTGTGTTGTTGAGGATAAAGTTCAGTCAATGAGTGCCTGCTAACGTGAGAGCCCTGGATTCTATCCCCAGCACCACATAAAAAGTAATGTTGATTCATGACTATAATTGCAGTATTTGTGAGGTGGAGGCAGGAGGATCAGCAATTTAAATTCATCTTCAGCTATACACTAAGGACTAATTGGGCTACAATGTTACCCTGGGTTGAAAAAAATTAAAATGAATAAATCAGAAAGTACTAACTCTAGAACTATGAAAATATTTTAACTAATTAGCTAAGTCACATTCCCAAACTTTGCTTTATGCTATTGAAAACAAGGGTATTTTCTGTCCTTCTTTCCCTCTTTCAGTTGGGCAGATCTGAATGTGATATCTGGTGCTATGTTTTTCTCCTGTAGAAGCCATGTAAACAGGATGAACAAGTCAGACATCTGAATAATGACTACTTTCCTGATATCTCCCCTCATGTAAAAATGACTCTGAGCCAGGTGTGGTGGTGCATGCTTTTAATCCTAGCACTCTAGAGGCAGAGGTAGGAGATCACCTTGAATTTGAGGCTACCCTGAGACTACATAGTGAATTTCAGGTCAGCTTGAGCTAAAGTGAAACCCTACCACAAAAAAAACAAACAACAAAAACCCCCACAAAAAAAAAAAAAAACAAACAAACAGAAAACCTACTCTGAAACACAGCAAGAAGTATCAACAAATGTTTTAATATATTTCATTTTCGTTTCATTGCACCTTTGTATGCAATGTGATTCGTGTGTTCTGCATGTGATGCTTTACAGGGACTGAGTGTGGAGGGAAGAGTGCACTATTGTCAAGGCCCAGTGATAATCTAGCAGTTGTTCAACAGATCTTAGGTAGCCTTGCTACGAGAGATCTCTGTGTCCCAGGAGTAAGTGCATCTACACATAGGTAGAGAGTTCTGATATGCTTAGATTAAGGCTTACATAAAATTATCCTGCTATGTTCCATTAGTGAAATTAAGTACAGGGAAAAAGATATATACAGAACCTGCTCCAGGTTGAATGAAAGGACAGAGACTTCCCCTTGAGAAAAGCAATGTCAAAGAAGATGATACCATTTTTAATTGACTACACAATCTCTTTCACAGAATATCCAAATCATGCACTTAACATTTATGTGAGATATAAACGTTTTCTATTTTTGAGCATGTGTGTCTTACAGTGAATCTTTTTATAACATCTCTCTGATACATTATTCTTAAGCATCATATATATATATATATATATATATATATATATATATATATACATATACATATACATATATATATATATACATATACATATATATATATATATAAATTTTATGTTGAGAGATAAAGCTTCATTGAATGTTACAAATATGTATCTTATGTCTATTTCACTCCACAGTACTGTTTTTGTAAACAATCATCCATCTATTGGATACTTTGTTTGCATATGTTTCATATCTGTTAATGAGCATGCATGATTTTGTTACCTCTAATATACTCATAATTACCATGATAAATCTAACTACTGAGGATGATCTTATGATTACTGAAAGCAACGCTAAGTACCTAATCCTGGTGAATAATAATATATGGGTCAATGCCCAAGACATCTGATAATATTCAGTTAAAATTTTCCTCAATTGTCGATTAGCATTTCTATTTCTTGTATTCAAAAGTTGACTCCTTACTTCCATTTCTGGTGTCATATTAAATTTATGCAAACTGTGCTGTGGGTAAACTATTAAACTTTATGTGTATGCCATATAAAAGTGAAGAGCAACTATTTCACATTGACCCTAAAACTACAAAGAGCAAATGATGTTTACAACACTTGTTCTATTTCCATTGCCAGGATGAAGAATCAAGGTCTTATGATTATATGAAAAGGTTTATTTGGTGACATTTGAAGAAAATAATAGCATAAAGGAGAATAAAGTGTAATTCAGAAGAAGGATAGAGAAAGGAATGAGGTGGCAAGTATTTTAAAACACTTGAAAAAAGAAGTGCTTCTTTGTTGACAGTCTTTATATATCTTGCATATAATTTTATTCTTGCATTTGAGCATCTATTTTTATGAAAAAGACATTTTTCCAAGCAATCAGAACTTTAATATTTAAAAAAATAAAGATGTTGTTTTTTACTAAAAGGTAATACCCAGTAGAAATGGAAAGTTTAACCTATTCATATAAATTTGCTTTAAATTCAGTGCCAGATACTTAGCCATATTTTCATAGTTTAGTTTACATTTATGAAAATATATTTACAATATAATTATAATGGGCTTTAATCCTTACATTGTTTTGCAAAATTTCTGTCAGAGACAACATACACATGTAAAATCTGAAGTACAGAATTGAGATGTATATGTCTAAAATAAGCATCTTTTTAAATGAAATCCTAATACAACAATACTAAAATTGAAAGATACACAAGCATTTAACCAAATACAAAACAAATGCGATAAGGCTGGGTACAGAGAAAAGTTGTTAATATAGAAAATATTGATTTCTTCCTTAAAAATTGTGTTTCTTCTAATTGTGTGTGTGTGTGTGTGTGTGTGTGTGTGTGTGTGTGTTAGTATGTGTGCTATGAATTGTCATGGCTAGGGTCACGGTTATTTATTATGTTTAGTTTTATTTAAGTATGTCATGGCTGTCATTGCTTACATATCAGATGGAAATTTAAGATCAACAGCCTTCATACAGCACATATATTGCCAAATATGAATCCATATTATAAAATTTAATTTAAACATTTTAGGTAATTCATAATTTCTAAATTTTTAAAGATTTCTAAAAGCATAGCATCTCAAACCATAAGTGTCTAGATAATGAATAAATGATCCAACATAAACATAAAATCTGAATTTTTGTAATTATTCTCACTTTTGTTCTGTTTCTTTATTTTTTCTTTCACTGGGTTATTTTTTAAAACTCCAAGATATTATAATCTTATTTCTAAATGATACAGTATAAATATCTGAAGATAAATTTCCTTATATAACATCAATAGTTATTTTATGTAAACAAATATTGGAAACTATATGACTTACCTAAGTAGTAGCTGTATTAAATTTTGGAAAATACCTTCAGAATCTCTTTTCACATTTTCTTGTTTTGATGTTGATTAAAACAATGTCTACATATTTTGCAGTTAGGTGCTCCATATCTTAAATAACTTTCCCTTTGTTTTCATTGTTAAAACTGCTCTTTTCATTCTAGTTCTAACTTGAGTTGATGCTTTCTATTCTCCCTTTGACTTCCATTGTTTAGGTTTAATTGCAAAATAATAGAGATAGTAAAGAGTTGACCTTTAAAATGCATAATTCAATGAATATTATATTTATAAAATACTTGCCCTTTGCCAATCTTTCTGTTTTCATCTCCCATGACTACTTGAGTCATCAAACAGCCTTGAACATGCTGTCTATGGCTGTGTATTGACATGCACTGGATATTTCCCATGCACAAAATTATTCAATTTTTGTTTTATTATTACCATACTTCCTTTCACATAAAAATGTGTTTGCCAGTACCATACATACAATATCATCCCTCAGTGCTTCATTTTCTATAATATTCCTCTATATGAAAATACAAACATTTCTTCCATGCATCCACCCATTAATATGTCCACTCATGCATTTTTGGGTGGTTTTGTGTGTTATTAATAATGAAGTTATTGACACTAACATTTAAGTTTTGTGTGGTTATATGTTTTCAGCACTTTTTGGAATACATCTAAAATTATTTGGCCATATATTGACTCTATGCTTAACATTACGAGGAACTAAAAATATTTTTATTTATTTACTGCAGAGAAAGATGGAGAAATAGAGAGAGAAAGGGCCTTCAGCCACTGCTACAAATGGAACTCCAGATGCATGTGCCACTTTGAACATCTGGCTTTATGTGGGGAAATAGAACCCAGGTCATTATGCTTTGCAGATAAGCACCATAGCCATGGAGCCATCTCTCCAGTCTGGTATTTAATTTTCAGAGTTCTTTATATATTGTAATCTTAATAATAGCACAGCTGTATAGATGGCAAAGACTTTATCCCATTATATAGACTCTTATTTCCTTTGATGTTCAGATTTTTAATTTCATAAAATCTCATTTGCTCATGGTTGGCCTCGTTTCCTGAAAAACAAGGGTCCTATCAGAAAATTATTGCCCATGTCTATATCATGATATAATTTCCCAACATTTTTCTCTAGTAGTTTTGGAGTTTTAGGTTGTAAATTATACTACATGAATGTTACATAGGTTTTCATATGTAAACTTTTTCCCATAACTTTGGTGATAAATTATCTAAAATGTCTTTTTTAATGAGATTAATATTTTTTAATAAACACTATAAATCCAATGTCTTAAAAATGAATATACCCCAAAATAGTATTAGTATGATTAATGTTTTAAAACATACTGAACATTTGTGAAAAATTAAGACAGCTAACATTTATTAATCTATAGATTGATCATTTGTCTATGACCGTACTATATTTTATTTTTGCTCTTTTAATTATTTCTGAGCTTTACTGTATGAACATGTGACATATTGTTCATATTCCCATCAAGTTATCCTCCTGTATACCCTCTAATCCCCACCATTCTTTTGAGGACTCAATTCAGTGGGATAATTGCTATTCACTGTGGGATCATGAATGCATCAATCTCTGGGGGTAAGCAGGGGCAATATATTTCAGTATAGTCCTTCCTACACAGTGGTTGTTACAAACTTTTCAATTCCCTCTTCTGCAAAGTCCTCTGAGATGTGGTAGGCTTGTTATAAGCCTCGTTTAGTGTTAAGCTCTCTGCATCCTCAAAATTTTTGCTTTGATGATGTTGGAGGAGGTTGACAGACTAGCAATGATAGCAGTAATCAGGTTTAAGATTGCCACTTCCTCTATATTGTTTACTGGGCCCTGGCAAGTGGGCAAGTGGGGTAGAGATGTCTCATCCTGTACTGTGCAGTCTGCTATCTTTTGTTATCATATTGGTGGATCTTAGTTTTCCCCAGTATTCACTGACTTCTGTAAGTAAAGAAAGCAATTTCTCCAACAAAGAGTGAGAAAGCCATGGATTAGAAAAGATAAGCAAAGTTATGTAAGTGATTTATTTATTTATTTATTTTTGCTTAGGTCTTTTTTTTTTTTTTTTTTTTTAATTCAAGGTAGGTTCTCAATGTAGCTCAGGCTGTCCTGGAATTCACTATGTAGTCTCAGGGTGGCCTTGAACTCATGGCAATCCTCATACCTCTGTCTCTGAGTGCTGGGATTAAAGGCGTGTACCACCACACTGGCTCTATTTAAAAGAATTTCTCATGAGTTATATCCTCTTTACTTAGCCAAGAAACAGTGGGAGCCTATGATCTTCCTATCCATAAAATTATGCCTTGTTTCTTAATTCTATCACTATGTACGCCCATATTTAATCAAAGAGCCATTGATTAACTAACCAGGTTGTGTGACAATATTGCACAGGTGTGTACATCTTGTTCAGGTGGTTAATTTTGAAGCTTGAAGGAAGCCCTGCTTGTTCACTTTTGGTGACCATTATCCCTGAGAATCTCACATATCCTTTTCCAGCACTATGAAGTCTAGCCAGGAAGGAGCTAGCTTTCTTATAAATTCTCTTAAAGTCCATGGCCTGTGGTGACTTCAAAAATAGGAACATACGGGCTGGAGAGATGGCTTAGCGGTTAAGCGCTTGCCTGTGAAGCCTAAGGACCCCGGTTCGAGGCTCGGTTCCCCAGGTCCCACGTTAGCCAGATGCACAAGGGGGCGCACGCATCTGGAGTTCGTTTGCAGTGGCTGGAAGCCCTGGCGTGCCCATTCTCTCTCGCTGTATCTGCCTCTTTCTCTCTGTCTGTCATTCTCAAATAAGTAAAAATAAACAAAAAACATTTTTTAAAAAAAAGGGCTGGAGAGATGGCTTAGCGGTTAAGCGCTTGCCTGTGAAGCCTAAGGACCCCGGTTCGAGGCTTGGTTCCCCAGGTCCCACGTTAGCCAGATGCACAAGGGGGCGCACGCGTCTGGAGTTCGTTTGCAGAGGCTGGAAGCCCTGGCGCGCCCATTCTCTCTCTCTCCCTCTATCTGTCTTTCTCTCTATGTCTGTCGCTCTCAAATAAATAAATAAAAAATGAACAAAAAAAAATTAAAAAAAAAAAATAGGAACATACCATTTAGCTGTAGTGGGCAGCCAAGTGTTTTGGCAATGGCTTGAATTGTTTGGGGGACCTGATGGGACTCTTGCAACTTAATGTGGTAGGTAACTCACTTCTGGCACTAGGGTTTGCAAGGCAGAGTCTATCATTTTAGGGTTTAGCTAATTTCACTTTTGAGAGGGCACTTATGCCTGGAAATATGCCTCTTTATTTATTGAATCATATCTTTTAGTTTGTCCCCCAAGAGGAAGCTTTCTGTGTTACTGGATCACACTGTTTTTAGTTTTGTGGATCCTCTCCGCCTTCCCTTACCTTTACACCCCCTATGACTGCCGTCAGTTCCACATTGCTGGGATGAACTTCCAAACTGACAGGGTTTGTAGGAGAAGCAGAATTTATTTCAGGGTTACAGATTCAGGGAAAGTTCCATAATGGCAGAAGAGACTGACCCTCTTGCACAGATCCAAGCAGACACAAACAAATAGCACCATAAGCATGCAAACAGGAAGTAACAGCAGCCTTGCATATAGGCTGGAATTCATATCTGCTCCCAATGATGCACCTCCTACCAGAAGACTGCCTGTTAGGAGCATAAGCTGCAAACTCAATTTCAATAACACTTGAATCTATGAGGGGGGGCATACATTCAGACTACTACACCCCCTAAGCCCCTTCTGCATCTGTATTCTGCCCCTCTCATCCCTCCCTATTTTTACTCCCTATTTTTACTCCTATTGTTTCAATTTTGATCAAACAGTTAAAATATTTCTTTTATTTTCAGTTAAAAATGCCTCTATAGAATGAAGCAAGCTTCCAAGAAGATAAAAAGCAGAGTTTAAAAAGAATAATACATATTTGAATAAATCTGCTGCTTATTTTTATCTTCTCTATAAAACAAATGTTTTAGCACAAATAAAGCCCTCTGAGAATTGAATAGTATACTTAATATATTTTACAAGGTTGCATGAATTGCATTATATCACAGATATCATATTTGCTTTGCCAAGTAATTTATGTTGATATTTGACAAATATGTACTAATTAAGACTAAAATATTTGTCTCAGATTATTTTCTGGTTAAAAATCTTTGAAATTTGGGCTGGAGAGATGGCTTAGCAGTTAAGCACTTGCCTGTGAAGCCTAAGGATCCCGGTTCGAGGCTCAGTTCCCCAGGTCCCACCTTAGCCTGATGCACAAGGGGGCGCACACGTCTGGAGTTCGTTTGCAGAGGCTGGAAGCCCTGGTGCGCCCATTCTCTCTCTCTTCCTCTATCTGTCTTTCTCTCTGTGTCTGTTGCTCTCAAGTAAATAAATAAAAAAAAAATTAAAAAAAATCTTTGAAATTATTTCAATGTCAAATAATATATACCATCTATCACTCACAAAACATGAATTTACAGAAAGAGACTAAAGTTGAACTATGTTGCCACTTCTCTCTTATCCATTTAAATATGTTTTATTTTCAGAGGGAATTTACTTTCTATTTCTTATAGCTTTCCCTCTTGGAAGGCAATTTATCATGCTTGATCTACATTTTTCATTAGTTTAAAAAATGCTGTTATTGTCTTGATGCCTAACAGAACAATCTTGCCAAACTGAAAACATCTTCACAGTATTTCCTACTCTAATTTAATATCACACTGTCAAGCTTCATCTTACATACAGAAATTTCAAATAGTGACTTTAAATAGAGAACATTTGAAAATAAAAACATTTAAAATTTGGTTTACTGTTATGCCAGTTTTATCTTCTTAATTTTAAAGTCACATTCATTCAGACTGTAAATAAATTAATTTTCTGAAGTTTCACACCTGTGGTTTGTTTATCTTGATACGTAGATTTTTTTTTTTGTTTTTGTTCACAAAGGTGCCATCTTCAGGGGCCTAATTACCTATTTGTGTATGAAGAGAAAGTTACAGAGTCACTGTGAGGACATTATTGGTAAATAAAGCCTGAGTACTTGAAATCACCTAAATAGGAGGCAATTTCTTTACATAAAAAATTTACCATTTCTAACATTAAAGTTAAGAGAGTTTGGTGTTATATACTTTTGAAACAGGAAGTAATAGTTTCCACAAATAAGGTGTTTGCTTTTTAATAATTAATACTGAATTGCACATAAAAGAAACTTAAAATGTTATATTTTGATAGTTTTGTCAAAACATGTTTATCCTTCCAAATTTCTATGCAATTTGAAAAGAACATCACCACAGAGTATCAACTACCTGCAGTTACATTCTCATTTGTGACCTTATCTGTTAGCTGTCTTGGAAAAGGCTGTAGTTGGAAGTGTAGGAAGATGTCAGGATAATGCAGTAAACACTACGTAATTGAAACAAAGTCACATAGGAGAGTACTTCCTAGAGAATGAAGGCAGACTGCGTCCAGCAATCCTTAGAACTGCAAGCACCAGGGAAAGATTGTAGAATGCCAGGAAGTTCAATAAGGGAAGAAAAAGGAAGAGAAAAATATCCTAGTCTCAATGTTTTTGAAAGAAACAAAGGGTGTAGAAAATAACATAATGAAAAATAGCAAGTGAGCTTTCTTAAGAAAATGCCCCTGCAGGTTCCACATCACATGAATTGTAGAATAAAAGATATTACCCATGTTTGGTATTTTCATACATTTCTATAGGTAAATATCCACTCTGATCAGCTATTAGGAAGTTTCATTATTTTACTTTCCTAGATCACAAACTTTGAAGCACATTTGGGGCTGAACTGACAGATGAAAACAAATTCTATCAACTTATTCTCAAATGTGTTCTATGAAACCTTCTTTGACATCATTAACATTTTTTTTTTCAGAAGAAAGATATCTTGCAGTCTTCTGTTTTAAGTGGTATTACATTTATTCTTTTGATTTATTTAGGCATTAAGCCTACATGTGTGATTGTTTTTTGCACTCACTGTTGCAGTCAGGTTCATATTGCTGGTAGAAATCACTCAACCAAGAGCAGCTTGTGGGGAAAAATAACAAAAGAGGTTTATCGTGGTGTACAGGCTTGAGGGTAAAGCTCCATGATGGCAGGGAAAATGACGGTGTGAGCAGAGAGTGGACATCACCCCCTGGCCCACATAAGGAGGATAACAAAAACAAGAGAGCATGCCAAACACTGGCATGGGAAAACTGGCTATAATACCCATAAGCCCACCCCCAACAATATACTGCCTCCTGGAAGTGGTAATTTCCAAATCTGCATCACTTGGGAACACCTAAGTTTATGGGGTAGATCTGAATCAAACCACGACACTCATAATAGCTTCTCTCTGTTATGCATTATTCTTCATACTCCCAATTATTTTTGTCTGCACATTTTATTTTTTAAAATACATGTATAAGAGGCTAAAGTGATGGGTCAGTAGTTAAGGCACTTGTCCGCAAAGCCTAATGACCCAGGTTTGATTCCCCCCACCCACAGAAAGTCAGATGCATAAAGTGGCATATGCATCTGGAGTTCGTTTGTGGTGGCTATAGGCCCAGGTGTACCTCTCTCTCTCTCTCTCCTGAAAATAAAGAAATAAAATATATATGTATAAAACTGAACTTATCCTACTGACTCACAATTTTATATTCCATATAGTGCAGATGTCAACTTATCAACCTTTTCTTTTCACTCGGAATGGTATTATTATGAAGACGCTACTATGAGTAGCAGGGAGAGCAAGAGAGAAGAGAAAGTTAATATAGTTGTGGGATGTGTGTGTGTGTGTGCGTGTGTGTCTGTATTGTATCATACATGAACTGCAGTGAATGTTTTAAAACCAAGGACATTCCACAGCCTTATTATGCAAATTAGCACCCCAAATTTATTAGAAATACAACAGCTGTCCCAGCAATGTCTCTTTGCTTTTTTATTCTAGTGTCCTATCCAGTAAAGCATGAAATATTTATGTGCCATGTCTCATAAATTTACTTAATTCTGAAATGTTTCTCTCTAGTCTATGCATGTCTTTGATGTCCTTGACCTTCACAAAATATTCAGGGTTTTAATTTTGTTGAATGAATCTCTTTTATTTGATTATACACACATTTTTTTTTCATGGCCAGAATTGCATAATGCCTCCTTCATCACTGTGAATCTGCTCTGAGTTTTGCTCTACGTTTTACATCATGTCAGCACTGTACAAAACACTGTCACTGCTGTAGGCTTTCTTATAATCAGGGTTGTGTTGCAAGGCTTTTCCATGTAAAGTCATCATTTTTTCCTTTGCATGGTAGACATATTTTTTTAAAAAATATTATGGAATGGATTGGGCTTCTGTGTGAGAAGGAAAATACTTAGCAGCACAGGCCAGTAAGTTAAAAAGGAGACATAAAGGGAAGAGAAAGGAAGGGAGGAGGGTACTTAATAGGTTGGTATTGTATATATGTAAGCAATTGTATACAATGCTATTCTTGACCTTTAAAGCTATAATTTTTTAGTATTCCTCCTTTTTTTTCTACTTAGTAAGCCCTTTGTTTTTGTTAAAGATTCCTTAAGCCAAACTCTCATTTATTATGCCCAATAATCAGATGTATCAGTATTGAGAAAGATCTCTTCACAATCACTGTTTTAATTTTTTGAAGGCTAGTGCCCCAAGTTCTGCAGGAATGATTAGGGTAGATGCACTGATTTATATGTCTAACAATGAACCCCAAAGTGACTCAACCTGATAACTCATAATACTATTACACCTGCCCACAGGCTCCTATAGCAAAAGCAATGCAGAGAAGTAAAGGTCTTCCTGTAGGCTGCTCAATTAACCCAAATAATGACTTTAATGGCTGGCATTATACAACAATGTGAAGACATTGAGATGGTATCTGAATGGATTACAGAATAGGTTTACCTTTACAGCAAAGGATCAGCTATGCAAATATGTGTTATAGGGTCACTTTAAGGTGGTATTTCAAAAGCATGTAGCCATAGTTAAGTTATTCATAAAATATATTTTATAAAGATAGCTTTTTAATCTTATAAGACATAATTTTGAAGATGATATAAGTATCATATTTAATGTAATTTGTATTTTAAATTTATGATATGATCCATAAAATTTTCCTACTATGTTTGAATAGACAACTGAAGCTCTTAGTTCAAAATATGATAAGGAATAAAAACTATCTGGATGCAATTTTTCATCAACTTTATGTAAATAAATGGTTATGTGCATGTTTTTAAAGAATAAAGTCTGAGTATATCATGAGTACAATATAAATTATTTTAAATGGGTGTATTGTAGTATGTAAAAGTGTATAAAATGTAAGAGTACATTAAGTATGCATTTCTTTCCTTCAATATATCTACGTATCTATTCATTTTATTTAATGCTTTATACGTCTGGTCTCAAATTGAAATTGTACCTAGAATGGTAGGGACTATTATTTTACGTATTCTCTCCATAGATTTCTATTACTAATATGTAACCTGAAATTATATTATGTTAATAGGTAATAAATGCAAACATTCAGCAAAAATGGTTTGCAAAGAAAGCCAGAATAGTAACCAATGTTGAAAATAATATTGATTCTTATATTCATGCCATGAAGCACAGGTTCATGGAACTTAAATTTTCATTGTTGTAATAATAGATATATTCAGCATAATCACTACTGCTCAGCAGAAATTAGTGAAAGATCTCTTGTAGTGAAATGCTATAGGTTTAGAATGTAATTTTATGAGGAGTTAACATGATTTGTGTTGCATGTGTATGTGATGTATATGTGTGTTTATGGTTCTTGTGCAGATCAGCAGTGGTCATGAGGCTTTCCTTAGTTGTTCACCACCTTCTTTTTTGAGATTGGATATCTTAATAAACCCAAATTTTACTTATTTGGCTATAAAATATCTAATGATCCCAAGGGATTCCTGTATCTTGTCTCCCCAGCTCTGGAAATGCCACCACACCTGGCATTTTCTATATGAGTGTTGAGGATCCAAACTCATACTCTCATGCTTGTAGGGCAAACAATACACATTAAGCAATCCTCCCAACCTGGATTTTAAATTTAATTTTTAGTAAATAGTGTATATTTTTGTATAATCATAAAACATATTTAATTCATCATTTTCTTTGCATCAATGTCAGTGACACAAATATAATTGGCAGGCTTCTGAAATCTTCTGAAATTTTTCTTATGACATGCTGCACTTATTTTATCCTATGGGAGATCACAGCCCATCCTGTATCCTATGATTCATTCATCTGCAAATTCAACCAACAGACCAAAAAATCTTTTTAAAAATTTCAATAATAATGAATGTATATACATTTTTATTGTCCTTTTTCCCAAATCAACACAATATAACACATATTTAGGTTGAAATGCTTATTAGAAGAAAATGTGTGCAATCTAAAATAATTTCAATATTACCTCTTGACTATGTGCAAAGGTTAAGCAGTTCTATGTAAGAAACTTCAGTATTTGTATGTTTTATCTCCATGAGGTCCTGGGACTAGTGAATATTGAGAAATGACTGCATATGGTAAAATATACACCGACATTGCTGTCATACAGTGAGATAATAACATAGAAAACTGAATATAGAGCATGTTTAACTTTTCTACCTGGTGTGAATTTGTATTGTTACAGTGAAACCATACATTTCAGCATCTTTATTTGAAATTATCTAAAAATGAAAGAGACCCTAAGAAGATGATGTAAATGAAAGACAGTAAAGCCAGCTTAGTTACCTGCAAACTACCTTGCTATTATGTAATAAATTAAAAGTCTAAGCATTATTTTTAATAAATTGTGATCTGCAACATTTCTAAATACTTCATTTCAAAGATACTGATACTATTCCAGAAACTAATTTTTGAAGTAATTATAATGTCCCATTTTAAATAGAATGGAGGACTGGAAAGATAGCTCTAGGGTAAAGGGCTTGTTGTCCAACCATGAGGACTTATGTTTGGCTCCTGGAAACCAAATAATAGCAGACACAGTAGTGCAGATGTGCAATCAGAGGAGCATCTCTGGAAGCTCACAGGCCAGCTAGCTTTATGATTGCAACAATGAACAAAAAGAGAGATTCTGCTTCAAATAAGGTAGAAGAAAGAGAAGGACTTACATTCAAGTTTGTCCTGTGATATTCACACATGCACCTTGGCACACCTCCCACATACATATACATAGCCAAACAATAAAACAGACTGGATTTTCAGTGGCTTTTTACACTTTATCTTCTTGACTGCTTGCTGATTTTAATATCTGCTCTGTAAAATACACATTCATATACAGACATGCACTAGCAAGTATACTGCATTGTGTTATCACTTATATTCAACGTTAGAGTAGTCATAGATGAATTATCCTTTGCTATGTGCCATGTACTCAAACATAAAGCCTTCTTATTTCATCTTCTTTTTCTCAAGACAATCTCATTAGAAATTGCTTCTGCATATTTTAACAGCACAAAATCACATTACCTTTGTCCAGTTTGAGGTCACAAAACATAGAGTAAACTGATTTCTAAGAGTTATAGTAATTCCAGGAAAGAAGACACATGATGAATTTCATGGTTAAAAAAAACACACAGTGAAGAAGAAAAAGATCCATACATGTGAGTAAACTGTGTCAGATTATAATTTAAGAAAATCATATATGTCAAGTATGATTCTCTGTACTATCTGTTGATTTCTAGGAAATCCTCATCCAACAGAAGAGAAAATAACATGTACTCACTTATCTTTTCATGGACCTTCACTTGTGATTTACAGGAGAGATAAGTGCATACAACAGGAGAGAGAATGCTCTGTAGAGCTGTAGAGATGACAGGAGAATTGAAGGACATAGGACAAACAATATTTCATATATTATCCCTGAAACATACAAAATAAAATTGTTTCTAAGAACACAAAAAAGTCACTTCAGGGATTATCCAATAAAACAAAATATATGTCTGTGACTACAGAGGAAAGCAAGGAGGGAAGGGATTGGAAGGTTTCTTCTTCACCAAATTTTCTAGCAGATGAATAACTTCCAACTTCCCATGAGACATTAAAATCCAGAAATGCCTTCAATCTTGAGACATATAAATCAAAGTAAAGTGAAGGATCATACTTGCCCTATATGATTTTTCTGATTAAGGTCTGGAACAAGACAGAGGTACCCACTCTCACCATTGCTTTTCAGCATAGTACTTGAAGTTTGTGTCAAACAATAAGATAAAAGAAACAAATAAAAGGGATACATGTTGGTAAGAAGAACTCAAACTAGCCCTGTTTATGATACTATACCATTTTCAATAGCCACAAAAAATCAAAAACCTTGTAATAACATTAACTAAGAAAGTGAAACACTTGCACAATGCAAACATCAAAACAATGAAAAAATAAGTTGATGAGGATACAAGAAGATGGATAGATCTCCTATGCTCATGGATTGGAAGAATTAAGATTATGAAAATGGCCATTCTATCAAAACTATTATATCAATACAATGCAATCCCACAAAAATTCCAGCAACATTCTTCACAGAGGTAGAAAAAAACAGTCTCAAAAAATTCATACAGAAGAGCAGAAAGCCTCGACTATCCCAAACTATCCTGAACAAAAGAAATATGCCTGGAGGTATCACCATATCTGATTTCACTATATAATACAAAGCCATCATAAAAAAAAAAAAATAGCATGGGGGCTGGAGAGATGGCTTAGCGGTTAAGCGCTTGCCTGTGAGGCCTAAGGACCCCAGTTCGAGGCTCGGTTCCCCAGGACCCACGTTAGCCAGATGCACAAGGAGGCGCACGCGTCTGGAGTTCGTTTGCAGAGGCTGGAAGCCCTGGCGCGCCCATTCTCTCTCCCTCCCTCTATCTGTCTTTCTCTCTGTGTCTGTTGCTCTCAAATAAATAAATAAATAAAATTTTTAAAAATAGCATGGTATTGGCAAAATTACACATAGAGATCAATGGAATAGAAGACCTATCTCTAAATCCAAGCAAATAGAGATATGTCATCTTTGACCAAGTGACCAAAAACATACACCAGAGAAAACACAGCATCTAAAAAAAGTGGTGTTGTGTGGTTTCTGGCTACCCTGGGACCACTGCATATCTGTTTTCCAGAGATGTCCAGGCAACTGTGGAGCAGGGTCTTGAGTGGATGTGAGTGGAATGGGAAGAAACACTCAGAAAACTGTGTCAGGGTCAGCTCATTTATGTGCTGGGGGTCTGCCAGTCTTGAAGCGAGATTATCAGGGTCTAGGGCTGCTGAAACCTCCTGTGGCCTGGGCACTTAGCAGTGCCAGACAGCTCAGGCCTGCTTAAACTTCCCGTGCCTCAGGGCCCTTAACTATGTCTGACAATCCCAACCCCCCCTTTTTTTTTATAATGGGACAGTGTAATCATATTGAGTGAGACCTTTATAGTCTATTGCAGACCTAGATACAGCTAGATAGTATATGAGGACCTAATTGGTAGCAACCTTAGCAATATTAGTTATTCGTTGTTGGAAAATTTGATGAGTCAGGGGGCTACAAGTAACCGGGTTCCTACAGCAAGGAGAGGGCCAAGGAATGGGTGAAACCAAGTGACTAAGGGGTTAGAGAACCAGGTGGTAGGGTAGTCAGGTTTATAGCAGTCAAGTAGCTCCTTGCAGAGTTTTTTTTTTTTTTTTTTTTTTTTTTAGAGTTTCAACATTTTTTAAACAACATTTGATTCATTAAAAAAAACAAAAGCACTCTTCTCCCAAGGCCATATGTTTCCCCTCATGTTCAGCAGTGATGAGATCTAAGGCTCTATGGTTTTTGAATACCATGCCCACAAGAGAATTTAGTTGTCTCAGAAGAGACTTGAGGCTGTTGATAGTTGATATCATGAACTGGTCAAACTTATATCAGAAGTCCCCTGTGAGGTAGTTGGTTTGTACAAGAGAAGCTCCTGCAGAACTGGAGGCACCCAGGGTTAGTGCACCGTGAGGCACAGCAGTAGGGGTATGAAAATCTCTTATTTGACATGGTCAGAGTTTGTAGGCCACTTGTCCTTCCTTATAGAGATACACCTGTGGAACAATCAAGACTGGGGAACAATAAGTGTGAGAAGAAACATTTATGCATGGGGTGGTCAGCCCTTCTCACCATAGGAGAGTGGGTGTTTTGACACAAATGATCTTGGTTTATGGAAATATTGAGGAGACATTCAGTTCTGGTCTGCTTGGAGCTGGACAGGCAAAGGGGCATACTTTGACTGGAATCAAAGAGGGAAATATCAGTAAAGTGGGGCTGGGAATAGCTTGCTATAGTTGTGGAGTATTCAAGGGTGGGATTAATAGGGACCACAGTTAGTGGGAGGAGGGGGGAAGGGCGGGTTGAAGATGCATAGAAGAAGCAGCTAGAAGCATTGGGGTGGTTAATAAATGGGAGGTGGTTTGCCACATATTGGATGTATTAGGCCCAGGTTATGGTGGCTTCTATCTTTTCTGTGACTTAATTTTCCTCTGAGAGAATGTGGAGATTAGTAAGAACAAGGAAGGAAGCAAGGATAAGCTGTCTAAACATATGAAGTTCACCAGAGGGAGATAGGGTCTATGAGCATAGAGGTCTCCTGTCACCTCTATCTGACAGCGATCATCCCAGGGATCTCATATGGAAAGTGTACATTCTTTTACTTGGAGGTCTTGAAGACAGTGTCTGAATGTCCCATGTGTTCCATGACATGGTATTTGCATCAGGATCCTCCATAATAGTCCTGATTTTCAAGACACTCTATTAGTTTGGTGATACACAAAGCATGGTATGCCTTGATTGCAGGCACAGACTTAGGATAGATACAAAATCTGACAGTGTCCTGGCAGCTCTGAGTAGGGCAATATCTTGTGCCAATGATTTTATTGACCCCTTGATAGGTCTCTCAGGTCTCAAAACACCATCCTCCACTGGGGGAGGCACTGTGGCAAGAGAGGCAGCAAGGGAGACATTTGCATTGGAATGTAAGATTGTGAAAACCACCAACAAAATGGCAGAGAGGGATGCCTTTGACAGGCATATGGACTTGGCTGCATCCACAAACTCATTAATGTCCCTCGAGGAAACTCGTTTTTTCTGGCTCAGGTGTTGTCAGCAGGGATGGTGTTTCCTCTGTCCTTTATCTGTCAATGTCAGGCAGGTCATCTTTTTGTTTGGTGAGATTGAATCGGAAATTTTGAGCCAGTACCTAAATGGGTTTGGGCTGGTTGTTTGGGAAGACACAAGCAAATCCCCTTCCTGTAATAAGGAGGGCATCTGGTTCCTTCCATATTCCATATAAAGGATCTCGACATCACACCAGGATAGAAGGGCCAGTCTCTGGAGTGTTCCAGTGGAGGGAGTTGGAGGGAGTATTGGAAGTTTTTGTATATATTGAAAATGTTTAAAGTAGTTAGGGCCATAGCCAACTGAAGATTAGGTGGACGGGTATTGGGCTGTTGATTTTAAGTTGGGCTTTTAAGGTTTGGTCTGTTCTTTCTATTATACCTTGGTCTTGTGGGTTATGTGGGATTCCCATATGCTGAGCAATCTTCCATTGTATGCAAAAGGCTTTGAATGAGGAGCTAGTAAAGGCTGGGCCATTATCAGTTTTTATTTGATAGGGGAGGTCCATGATGGCAAAGGTGGAGAGTATATGATGTATGAGTCATTTTGAGGTCTCTCCTGTTCATGCCATGACCAATATAAGGTAGGAGTATGTATCTATTGTTACAATGAAATAGTCTTGATGGCCAAATTTGGGGATGTGGGTGACAGCAATCTGCCAAAGGGCACTGGCCTTGAGGCCTGGAGGTTGTTGCCCATTGTGTGAAGGGCAGGTGTTTTTATTAGTGAAGTACAAGAGTGGCAAGTTCGTAATATGTGTTGGAGATTTTTTTTTTTTTTTTTTTTTTTTTTTTTGTTTAGGCATCAGGGGGAAGTGTGATTATAATCCCTTAAGGTTTACCTTGGTATTAGCATTGTATTTTTTACCTTTTTCAAAGGTGGCCAGGAAGATGTCTGTTGAGCTTCTGTAGGAAGCCACCTGATTGGCTAATGTGTTCTCCTTGGTTAGCGGCCCAGGTAAGGGATTGTGAGACCTTATGTATTATACAAAGAGTGGGGCCTTCTTTTGTATATGAGGTTAGAGACTTTCAAAAAATAATTTTATTAATTAGTTTTGTACTCAGCAAATACAGTCAGTTTAGTACCATTATTAGGCTCATCCATGACCTACCCCCTCCCCATTGGCCCCTCTTTGCTGAGGTACATGGGTCGTGCATTGAGGAGTTAGCCCACATTTATGGGTAAGATAAATGTTTCTGCAGTTAGAGACTTTTATCAGCAGCAGTGAAGGAGGATTTTTCTCTATCCACATATGCAACTGGGCTAGCCAAGGGAGCAAGTTAATACCATAAATAGTATCTGAAAAGAGATTGAAGGGAACTTTTTCTTCTAAGAGTACGAGATAAATAATGTACATTTCCTTGTATTGTGGGGATCTTCCAGGAAGCTCCTTAATGTGGATGGTGGCAGGTTGATTCCCTGGGTGGTAGAGGACTATAGTTGCTCCACTTTTCCCTCCATCTGTAAAAATGGGGTGGGCCTCTGAGTTTTGTTTTTTTTTTTGTTTTTTTTTTAAGGTTGGGTGGAAGCCATGTTAAAAGAACTATTACACGGATATATTTTTCAGCAGGGTCTCAAATTGGGAACGGTTTCTCAACAGCCATTAGGTATCAGTGAGGGAAAAAGGGGGTTATGATAATATATGGTTCCTTGCATAAAGTTTGGAGGGCTTGGTCCCTCCCAGATTTGATCATGGCTGCAAGGGTGTCAATTTCTGTGATTATTGGGGCACCACCAATGGAGGTATGGAGCCATTCTAGGATCTCCTGAGATTGATACAGTGCTCCTATGACAGTCGGTAAGGAATTCAATATGAGAGCTGAATCAGCCTCTCTGGTGATTATTGGGCAAGGTCCATATCAGAAAACATGTTATTGGTTTTGGTTAATTTTTGTTTTGCTTCTAGGCTCAGGGAGTGGGGGAAAGATGGATCTTTGTTACCTTTTAACATATCAAATAAGAATTGCAAATCACTGGTGGGGATAGGGAGCCATGGTCAGAGCCAATTGAGGTTTCCTAGAAAGCTCTGAAGTGAGGCCAGTGTGAGCTTCTGGGAAAAGGAGAGTATGGGTTTAAGAGGCCAAGCAAAGGTGAGGGAGAGTTCTCTCCCCAGGAAAGTTATGGGTGGGATAAGTTGGACCTTATTTGTGGTGATTTTGAACCCTGCCTCAATGAGGGAAGGTATTAATTTATCCCTTAGCTCAGCTGGTGAGGTGGAGGAGTTTCTCATACTAGGATATCATTCATGAAATTGTAGATATTAAGGCTCTGATTTGTGTTTCTTTACTGCTGCAGCAACTGACTCTTGGCATATAGTGGTGCTATTGGCCATAACTTGTGGCAGAACCATGTATTCAAAGTGTTTGGCTGGCCCTGAGTTATTGACTGAGGGATTGAGAATGCAAAGTGTCGTTGGTCCCAGGGGTACAGGGAGATAGAAAAGAAACAATCCTTGATGCCAATAGCAAGGAGGGGTGTGTTAACTGAAATGTCCAATACAAGGGACACCCCAAATGAGCACAGCCTTATTGCTGGCCCTGAGACCTTGTAGTAACCTCCATCCTCCTGAGCCCTATTGAAGTATAAAGACAGGAGTATTCCATGGGCTCCATGATGGGCAGATGTGATTAAGTTGGAGTTGTTCTGTTAATAACTGATTTAAGATTTGAAATTTCTCTCTTGGCAGAGGCCACTGTTTAACCCAGGTTTGCTCATCAGTGAGCCATTCTAGGCAGTGAATTTTGTATTTAACAGTGGCCTTTAGGATTGGGGGGGGGACACTGGCAAGGGTACCTCTCACAGTCTTCTATCTCATTGCATTCTCCCTCTATATTGCTGGCAATGACTACATCTAGGGCCCCAAGAATGTCTGTCCCCAGCAAGTTAGTTGTTTCATAAGCCACTAGGGGTATAATAAGACCTGTGGTTCCATCTGGGTCTTTCCATTTGAATGCCTTCTTGGTAATATATGGTTGTGAAGGACTTCCTATCCCCATTAATTGGGACCGGGGAATTGGCTCACAGTGTTGGGTAACTTCAGATCACTTTAGGATTGTCTTGTCTGTCCCAGTACCAATTAGACATTGAAAAAATTTCCTCAAACTTCTAAGGCTAACCTTGGGTGGGCCCCTTCTATGATGCTTTGTACCCATTGTACATTATGGGATTTCCCTCTTATTGGCAGGGCTGAGGGTCGCCCCTTTTTAAGTTTAAAGCTCTAGGTGTTTGCCATCTTTGTTAAAGGTGGGTGGTAGTGGTGGTAGTTGTTTTGTTTTGTTTTGTTTTGTTTTTCCATTGAAACACCTTGTGACATCTATGGAAAACTAGTTTTGGAAGGGGGGCAAATGTATTTGAGCCTTTAGCGGTCTGGTGTTGAGGACATTGCCCTTTCCAATATCCTTCCTCCCTAGAATTGAAGGATTTTCTTTTAGTTCTCAAGGCTGCCATGAAGGCCTGTGCTAAAGAGGTGGCCTTATGTGAGGCAATCCAGATATCTTGAGTAGCAACTATCCATTTGTCATAAGATTCATCCTTGGGGCCTTGGTAAGCTAGCCTGAATTCTGAGGTCATGCCTTCTCAAATGATATTTTTTCAGGAGGAGGTCCCTGGCTGTTGGGTCAGAGGTTTTTCACTCTAGGTTGATTTTTGTTCTTAATATAGAGTCAGAGAGGGTTCCCTCCAACTTTTGATGAATGAGCAATAAGGAAAAAGTATTATCCTGGGGGCTCCGGGCGGTGGTGGGGGGGGGTATTCTGTCCCATGCCTGAATAGCACAGAGGTGAACTTGGTCTTAGTACCCTGGGGGCTATTGGGCTTGTTGAATGCCTGTGGAAAAATTATCCTGTCAGAACAGCTCATCAAATCCCCAGGAGATGTTTTGTTGGTTTTGATTTCTTCTTATTTGTTGGAGGCATTCATCTCTATAGAGGGCTTCCCATTGAAGGAATAGGGTCTAGGCAGCAAAGACTGACAGATATAACCCCAGTTCTGGGGGTGTTAAGGGAGCCCTGTAGGCTCTGGAGGAGTGACTTAGTCCATGGCACATGGACTCCATATTCCTTGACTACTTGTCTGAGTTCTTTAAGGTTATTGGCCTGATATAGATACCATTGTAAGTGCTGAGCCTGTGCTGGTTGGACATTAAGAGGAAAGGCTGCAACTCCTTGATTATATGTATTTGTATTGCTATCTCCAAGTTCACATAGTTGCTGTGTGTCAGTGAGGAGGGGAATGGAGGAGGGTCATGGTCAAGGGAATTTATCATGTTGGCATTCTTTTGGCCCATGTAACATGAGCCTGGAGGGGGGAAGTCCAGATTGGGAGGGGTAAGGTGGTTTGGGTGCATAAAGCAGGTGGGCATAGATAGGGGGAGTTAGGGTGATTTCTTTATAATTGCTTCTATAGCCTTTTCAAGGGAACTGAGGTCAGTCACTGGCTGACCCTCAGGACCCTCCTTTCAACAATTTTGGCATGGTGGTGGTCTAACAAAGACCACCACATTGTCTAATAGCTACTATACTGGGAGGAAAGAAAGAGAAGGTTGTTTCCTTCCTGAACTTCCTGTCTCCTGGCTAGATAAGCTATGCAGGTCCACATGTCTGGGTCATATGGATCCCCAGAAATCATCCAGAGGGCATTCTGGATGACTTCCTCCCAAAAGTAGGTGACTTCCTTCTGGGAAAGTTTTATGTCTCTGGCCTTCAGAAGTTCTCATAAACCTCAAATTTGCAAAACTTTTTGGTGAGTGGTGATATTACTCATGATAGAAAAAGAGTGGAGATGCCAAGACCAGAGGGTAACATGTCCAAAGGCTGTATAGCACCAGGTGGGGGATATTCCCCAAAGGTCTGGATGCAAGCCTGTCTGCAAGTTTATGAGACTGGCGACTTCCCTACAAGCTTTTAAGAGGTCGTTGGATTACCGTTTGTGTGTGTGTGTGTATGTGTGTGTGTGTGTGTGTGTGTGTGTGTGTGTGTGTGTGTGTGTTGGAGAGAGATAGATAGGGGGTTGTTGCCAATGCCTGTGTGGGCTGTCAGGATCTGAACAGAGGGCTAGGGGCCTTCAGTCAATGCTCAAGAGTGTCCTTGGCCAAGAGACATTAGTTGCCCATTTGCCACATTTGTTCCCATTTGTTCCTTTTTTATGGCATGAACCAATAATAAAGGAGGAAAGGGAGAAACCTTCCAGCCCTTAGATGTAGATGCAAGGCAACAGGGGGCCAGTGTCCCTCAGAGGGGACATTCACCTATCCCAGCACCTCTCAGAAGGTCCCTGTTTGGGTGCCAGCACTGGTTCCTGGCTGCCCTGGGACTGCTGCACATCAGTATCTCAGGGGTATCCAGGCAACTGTGGAGCAGGATCTTGAGTGGCTGTGAGAGAAATGGGAAGAATCATCCAGGACACTGTGTCAGAGGACAGCTCATTTATTTGTTGGGGAAATGGGCTTATAAGCATTAATGTAGTGGCAGGAAAAGGTACAGGATATTGGTCACAAGGGTATTGGCTGTGTGAAGGCTGCTGGGTGATGCCTCATTTATATATAGGGTTAGGGTGTGGATATGGGTTACAGGAGGGTTGGCTGTGTGAGGACTGCTGGCTGAAACCTCATTAACATATAGGAGCCTTCTGAGTGAGCAATAATTGGTACATGGCCATGGAGAAATCAAAACCTAAGTCTTATTAGGATGTTCAGGTGCCCCGGGACAGGGGAGGGAGTGGCCCACTCCTGGTGGTCTTGAGGAAAAATTATAGGGCTTGAGGCCTGCTACAACCGCCTATGGCCTGGGCCCCTTAGGCATGCCTGACAGTGCTGGAGAAATTGGATAACAACATATAGAAGAATGAAATTAGACCCACTTTTCTGACCCTGCATAAAAACCAACTCTAAATGTATTGAAGTCCTCAATTAGATCTGAAAACATAAAACAGTTAGAAGACAAAACAAGGAGACATAGGAAAAGACTTCTTGAACAAGACCACAATAACACAGGAAATTAGATCAACACCAAACCACTGGGACCTCTTGAAACTAAACTAAACTAAAATAAAATAAAAACAAAAAGAAAAGAAAAGTCAGAAAAGAAAAGATTACTGTACAGACATGTGAGCAATTGGTAGTCGATAGACAATCCATAGAATACGAAAACATCTTCACCAGCTATATTTCTGACAAAGGTCTTATATCTCAAATTTAGAAAGAACTCAAAAAAAAAACTAAGCAAAATAAACAAATAAGTAAAAGA
The DNA here is from genome assembly GCF_020740685.1 of Jaculus jaculus. Classification (NCBI taxonomy): domain Eukaryota; kingdom Metazoa; phylum Chordata; class Mammalia; order Rodentia; family Dipodidae; genus Jaculus; species Jaculus jaculus. The sequence goes on from NC_059104.1 coordinate 56,094,716, forward strand.
AAAACAAAACAATACACTCAAAAACGGGGTAGATATCTTGACAGATAATTCTGTAAGGAAAAAATACAAGTGACCATTAAGCATTTAAGGAGATTTTCAATATTTTAATCATCAGAGAAATATAAATTGAAACAACTCTGAAATTCCATCTTATTCTAATCATTATGGAATTTACCAAAATGTCAAATGATAATAAATGCTGGTGAGTCTGTGGGAAAAGAGGTGGGAGTGCAAACTTGGACAAACGCTATGGATATGTATATGGAGAGTCCTGACAAAGTTGAAAATAGAATTACCATTTGATCCAGCAATACTGTTTCTGGGCACACAGCCTAAATATTCCATTGTTTACTACAGTGGTACTTGCTCAGCCATGGTCTGATATTCTTGGCTAAATATATGGGACTGAGAGATTTATGAATTTAAGTTGAAAAAATTCAAGCAAGTTTAAAATTTACTGTCATCAAGACTGGTTTTAGGTTACTGAAGTTGTTATTGCCAAACATATTTACAATCTTAAGGAAAATGGCCCAACTCCTTTACATTAAAATAGTGTAAAGAATGTCTTAGGAAAGACTATGATAGAAATACAAATTATTTTGGGACAGTTGAGGGAAAAGAACATATTTTTCAAAGTTATGACTTATTTCTTCTCCAAGTTGAAAATATGGCTGTGTCCTACACACCTGGCATTAGTTTCAGAAACATTAAGAATGCATGCAGTGTTAATGAAGTGCACATGGTCCCAGCAACCACTGCTGAAATGTGGCATGAATCAGGGCATGATGACACTGATAGTCTGGTAAAGCCACTGGAAGATGGACCATAGTTTGCAGTAGAGACCCAAGGATGTTTAGATATACTAGGACTGTGCAAAGGCTACCATGGAGATTGTTGCCTGAGGTTGAAAGTTTTCCATGACTACTCTGTCCAGCTGGAGGGGTGGAATTGAAAAATCCAGAGATTGTCAGTCACTGGTTATGATATCAGACTTTAACTACAGATGTTTGAGGTTTACTTGATGGTTATTGAATTTGAATAGTTCCAGACTTTCCTTGCTATACCTTATTGCAGTTGCAAACATTTACTTTGTCCTTTAGGTGTTAAAAGTTTATAACTTGTTTGATTTTACACGATTCACAAATAAGAGACAATTTTAAATCACATATGAGGCTTGAGATTTCGGAACCATCTTAAGTTGGTAAAGACCCTGGGGATATTTAAAATTGAACTAAATACAATTTACAATGTGAGATGGTTATAAATCTATTGGGGGACAGTGCCAGAATGTGGTAGTTTGAATGGATAGCCTCCAATATATTCAGGACTTTATTAAAGTTTGTCATTTAGATATGCAGCTACCTGGCTGGAGGTGGTGTCATGGTGGGTGGATCCTAATGTCCAGCACTAAGATGTGGAGGTAGGTTTGAAATTCCATTCTGAAGAGATGCAAAGTGCCTAACCTTTACCTGGAGTTCCTAAGTGTGCTATATGGTATGGGGTTTGGATTTTGGCTGTGGTTTTTCCCTCTCTGATTAGACCTGTAAAAACAGACAAACTTCTGCCATTATGGAGCTTCCCTTGGATCTTTAAGCTTCAATATATATCCCTTCCTCCATAACTGTACCTGGTTTGGAAGTTCATCTCAGTGACATGTGGCTGTCTGCTACATAGTACATGGAAGGAATTGGAAAATAAAAAAGCATTCTGGTGAGGTCATGAAGTCACAGAATGACAAATGCTGCATGTATTCTCTCATCTGTGGTTCCTAACTGAAATCAATTAGAGATGTGTGCAAATGGTAGTCAACACCAGAGATATGGGCACAAAACTAGAATGAGATCAGAGTAGAGAATAATAGGGATAAAGGAGAAGAGGAGTTACCAGACAAGGTAGTGGAGAGCATAGTCTTGGAGGAAAAGGGGGTAGTGAGGATGGGGGGGAGGGACTACACAAAAGTTAAGACAACATGTATAAGACCCATAAAAAATCCTAATTTTGACTTGCATTCTATAAGATATAATCATCAATAAAAAGGGAGGAAGGACAATCCAGAGAGAAGGTGTAATAAGCATAACCTTCTTAAAACCATGGACACTTACTAGTAATTCCCAGACTCACAGTTGGGTTGCCCCTCACAATGTGCTACTCACCAGGAAGATCCACGAGGTCCCCAAAACAAGGTAGGCAATTTCAAAATACTTCTATACCTGCCAGAGCTAAAATGTAAGACCCTGTTGCTGAAGACACCACAGGCCATGGTCACAGGACTTTGGATTACCATGGTGGAAACAAAAGAGAAATTAGCTCCCTCCTGGATAAACCTCATAGTATTGGAAAGCACTATGGGAACTGCTGGAATACAATGGTCACCAACAGTATGACTATGGAGGGGTCCCTACAGAATATGAAATCAACTAATGGGAAAAGCACACACTTGTGCAATAGTGGCACAGTCTCAGGATAACCAATTGTTCTCTGATTGGCCATGAGGCCTTGTAAGTGGAAGCCAACTCACACCTGGTATTGGAAAACAAGTCAGATTCAGGAAACTCATAGTTCACAGAAAAGTCCCACTGCTCTCTAGAGAAAAAGAGTGGGCTTACACACAAAAATCTCTCAAATAACTTTACATAACTCCTTTCCCCTAAGCTGTTGTCACTCTTGGTTGGTGAATCTGCTTTATTTTAGAGATGACAGAGAACATGAAGAAGAATTGAAATCCATAAATAGAAAAAGAAGATAACTGACTGCCCACTATGAGACTTGCCACCTCTTCTACATCTGCCAGGGCCCAGGAGAACTTGCAGTGAAAGCAGCACCATGAACACTGCACTTACTGCTAACCTGACAAACACCTACAGGGTGAGGTGGCAGAAATGGTAACTGAGCATAATCTACTAAAGCAGAAATCACTATAGAGAGCTCAAAGCTAAGTCAGACAGCCAATTGGTTTATCATGACTCAGGAAATATTGCCGAAGGGGGTGGGGAGGGTAGAAAGATTGTAAGAGCCACCAAGTGGATGAAGATACCCAGAGGCCTGGACTCCACTATCTCAATGAGACTTCCTAAGGCTTTCATTACCCAATAGTAAATCCCACAACTCCACAGAGGAGGGTCCCAGGGAAACAGTAAAAGGGGAGGGGGGAATAAAAGCAAATAATCTACTAAAAGGTAAATTTTTAAAAAGAACAAATATGGGAAAATTTTACTAATTTGATTTAAGACTTAAAAAGTATAATGACCTGAATGTGATATTGTAGAAAGGTCAATATATAACATTTAGATGGGCAAAAGATATCAAAATATAAGTCACTATAATTTTTATCTCTGACAACTATGAAGAAAATTATGTAAGTTTGGTGGGGAGCATCATCACAACGTAAGAGCTACTTGTAAGATATGGAAAGATTTTTCAGATCATTAGAATATAATTAGCAATTTTAAATAACCCAAAAAGGACATTTTAGAAATAAAACATTGGTAGACAGTGATAATCATTCTATTATTTCCCCAAAGCTGTGTTAACAGCCCAGAGAACACTCCTCACTAAGGTATCAGAATAAGAACACCAGACTCTGATTCAACTGAATTCTGTCTGCAAGTAAGGGCAATGTCAACATTTTTCCCTAAGAGTATACTAGTACACTGGGAAAAGATGGAAGACTGTGAAGGTATGGGTCAAGACTGACTCAAAAGAGGACGAAAAGTATAATCTTTTTCAAAGATGTATGACCACCTACATGTGGCAGTTTCATCCAAATGGTTTTCTTTCAAATACTGTGGTATGTCACACTAGAAAGAATGGGTATTCCACATCCACAGTTCTAGGTGGTAATTTTGGTTTTACTTCAATTTCTTTAAAATGCATGATTTTCATAATAATACTAAATCGTCAAAATTTCAATGCATTTCTTCTAAAATAAGAGATGCCCACCTCTGCCATTTCGATTCACCACAACAATGGAAGTCTTAGAGTAATTAGGTAATCATCCTGAAACCAGACTGAAAGCATGGTGAAAAACTGCCTCAATGAATGAATGAATAAATGAATGAGTAAATAAATTCATACTGTTATACAGACTAAGAAACAACTGAATAGATAGAAAGTGTATGTGCATATTGAGTGCATCATTATTCACAAAAGATAATGTAAGAAAATCATTTAAGTGCCTGCTGTGGTTTGAATGTGAAAGGTCCCCCAAAAGTTCATATGTTTGAACATTTGGTCCTTAGATGGTGAAGCTAAATGGAAAGGCCTGGGAACCTTTCTGGGTGGAGTTCTGCTAGAAGAAGTACATCTCAAATGGTGTACCTTGAGGTTTCATACCCAGCCACACTTCCTGTTTGCTCTCCTTTTCTAACTGGTTTCAATGTAACAATCTGGACCCCTGGTCCTGCTGCCATGCCTTTCTGCTATGATGGAATGTCTCCTCTCAAAGCTGTAAATTAGAATAATCTTTCCCTTCCTTAAGCTTCAATGAACAAATTAGCATGCAGTACCTGTTGCAGTCCTGTTCTCATTGCTGGTAGATATCACCCAACCAAGAGCAGCTTCTGGGAAAAAGAGATTTATTTTGGCTTACAGGCTCGAGGGGAAGCTCCACGATGGCAAGGGAAAATGATGGCATGAGCAGAGGGTGGACATCACCCCTGGTCAACATAAGGTGGACCATAGCAACAGGAGGGTGTGCCAAACACTGGCATGGGGAAACTGGCTATAACACCCATAAGCCTGCCCACAACAATACACTCCCTCCAGGAGGCATTAATTCCCAAATCTCCATCAGCTGGGAACCTAGCATTCAGAACACCTAAGTTTATGGGGGATACCTGAATCAAACCACCACAGTACCCATCAAAAGATAACAGGATAAACAAAATGCTATTTGTATACAAAATGGAATATTCGGACAATAAAAAGATACTATAATTTACCAATTAAATTATTTTAACTTACCAATATTATGGACAAACATTTCAGCCAGAAAAGTAAATAAAATTATCCATGTTTATAATGAAAAAGAACTCATAACAAAAACAAAACTCATAAAAAAATGTCCTGACTGGGAGATATTGGGAAGATGCTCATTAAAGTACACAAAGTTCAAATTAATCAGAAGGAATAAGATTTTTAAAAAGCTCTAATTTGTTTTGTGGTTTAAAAATAGTTAATTATATATTTTATCTTTAAAACTTCCTCTAAGAAGTATGCTTGAGATCACACATGTGTTAAACACATTTATTTAGTCATTCCACGGTATGTAAATTATCTATCTATTTAAATAAATAATTATGATAAGCACAAAGTCTTTTAAAAATGTAACAGAATAAATGATGTGATGTTTGATTCTGAGAGTCTGTAAGTCATTCTTCTCCCTCTATATCACTTGAGACCACGCATGTAAAACTACAAGGAAAGCCTGGATCTTCCTTCCCATGCCATTCATGAAATGTTCAGCCACACAAGCCTAGCCATCACATGGGAAAACCCTTCCCCAGTGATTCCCCCACACCCATGCCCCCTCCCTACCAACACAACTAAAGAAACTCTCTCTCCAGCATTTTAGATTAACATTTTATGTGTGTAGGAGTTAGCCTTATTCTCACTCAAAAATTCTATTTATAAATGCATAAACTTGATAAAATATCTTTTGGGGATCTGTGTTATCATCAGTCTCAACATCCATCTCTCTTTCTCTTACTCTGTGTGTGTTTCTGTCTCTCTGTCTTCTGTATGTGAGAGATTTGAAAACATTTCTAATAAATATAAAATATAACATAATGACCTATTATAGATGATCAAATACATAATTACAAATAATTTAATGTTTAGTTTTGTTTAATGTAGAAGACAGTTAAACATTTGAGGTCATTAAACAGGAAAGACCAAATTGAGCCCCTAGATACATTCAATTTAATGATCTTTATTAACATTTAAGAAGAGAATTTTCTGTTCTGATCACCAAATCTTTCCAGATACTATTTGCTTGTGAATCCATGTTTTCTTCCACCTCCCACTGATTCTCATATACACAAAAAATTATCTGTGGATCTGAAAATCAAACTCTTTCTCACCCAAACACATTCCTTTCAAAACTAGTAGGAAAGCAATTGGAAAAAGAGACAGGGGTTCCTCTCTACTTTTCTCTCATCCTCCCTGTTTGATACCTTTCCCTCATACTTGGATTTATTTGGTCTTGGTTTGGGACCACATGCTAATTTACACACAGCAGTTCACCTAGATGAAGCATATAGTTACTGAGGGGGTAACAGCACATTTCCTTAGACATCTTTTCTGTCTTCAAGGTCTCATGGTTTAGCTATCTGTAGAACAAACTTTCTTTCACAGCAGGCAGTAAGTATTCTCACTATTTGTTAAGTTATACTAGTGTTTCCTCCACTCTATTTCCTATTGCAAAATTCCTGATGTGTCCAGTAATGTCACCACAAAAGAAAAAGTCACACAAAACATTTTTGAAGAATAGTACTTTTGTGAGGTTTGTAGAGTGTATGCCAGTCATAGATCATGTATCAAGGTTTTGTACATATCCTACATTTCTTTTATCTTATCCCAATATTCGTCCTTACTGGCCCAACACTTCCATTCCTGTGGTCCTTCTCCAAGTCCTTACATCATCATCTAGACCTCGGGGAAAAGGCAAAGCATCAGGTGATCTAGGATAGGCTCAAACTGTGAGATAGAATACAAATGAAAAATGTCTTTCCATGGGCTGGAGAGATGGCTTAGCAGTTAAGGCACTTACATGCCAAACTTAAGCACCCAGGTTCCATTCTGCAGTACCCACATATGCCGAATGCACAAGGTGGTACATGAGTCCGGAGTTATTTTGCAGGGCCTAGAGGCCCTGGAGTGCCATTCTCTCTATATATATCTGCCTCTTTCTCTTTCTCTCTCTCAAATAAATAAATAAAATATTTAAAAATGTCTTTCCAATTTTATTTTTACAAATGACTTACTTCTATCTCACTAGAAACTATCAACAATATAACAAAAACTTAGAAAATAATATCTTCTTCATAGTGATAGGTGAACTCAGTGCATGCAATCTCTTTTTTGGTTTGCTTTACAGCCTGGCTTCAGTAAAGCATGCATTTTCTCTCTGAGAATTTTATTTATTTGTTAGAGACAGAGAGAGAGAAAGACAGAGAGAGATTATGTGGTAATGGGCATGCCAGGGCCTCTAGCCACTGCAAACAAACTCAAGATGCATGTGCCACGATCTGCATCTGGCTTACATGGGACCGGAGAACTGAAACAGGGTCCTTAGGATTCACAGGCATGCACCTTAACTGCTAAGCTGTCTCCCCAGCCCTCTTTCTGAGTTTTTAAAAATTCATATTGTCATTTGTATCCTAAGTTCATGAACTTACAAGAAATAACACATATGACATGATTCTGTGATGCAATGTTTTCTCTCTAGTCAACATCAAAAGCTATATTTTTCATACATTTAGCAAATCATATTCACAAGAAAATCCAGAAAATGATTTTGTATAATGTTATGCTTCCCAAGACAAACTACTGCTGTCAGGATTGTGAAATGGGTTTAGCCATCAGTTATAGGTAAGAGGCAATGTCTCTGTGCATAATGACCCAACATATGGTTCTAACATTCTTTCTGACCCCTCTACTGAAAATTTCCCTGGGCCATGCTGAGTTCATTTTAGGTCTGCTTCAATGATGAGGTTTTCAGAGCCTCTGTGTCTATGGATATCTGGTTTGGTGGAAGTTGTGTGTTCTCTGTGTCTATCTCCTTCACCCTTGTGCTGATACCAGGTTCAAGAAAGCCACACTCATGCTCATTTCCCCAATCACTCTTAGTTTCAGCTGGGGCCTTTTTGAGGTGTGATGGGCTGGCTCACTTTTTATAATCTGCATCCATCTGAAAAAGATAAGCAAATTCTCCAAAGAAGAGTCAACTTAAGGCCAGATAAATGTGATAACCATTGTTTTTTTTTTTTTTAGAGAGAATTTAATAGGTATAGGCCCTCTTGTAGCCTACAACTGGTGAGAGCTTGATAATGGAGAGCATGCTCATTTTTGGATATGGTTCTCACTTGTTTCCAAGCTCCACTTATGGGTTCTGTCCCACTGCAAAGATCAGTTAGCCAAATCGAGAGCAGTTGGTTTCCCATCATGGCTGTTCACCACTATTGCACTTGTGTGAGCATCATATCAAGTTGTTTGCTACTGAGTAACTTAGACCATGAGTTGCTCGGACAGATGTTGGTCATTTTCCCCAGTCACCCATGTTGCACATTCTGGCACCAGACAAGCTAACTTTCTGAGGACTGATCCTCTTCCAGATCCAGCCAGGACACTCTATGTTCCATCCAAATAGCATATGGTGTCTTCAGCAGTAGGGTCTTACCACTAACCTTTATGTGTAATCAAGTACTCTAATAGAAATCTGTCTTCTTTTGTAGGACCATTTTTCTTCAAATTTCATTGAGTCATTTTCTCTTACTGTTGTGTAGAATTCCATCATAATGATATACCACATCTTGGATATCCATTCATCTAATGATGGACATCTGGGTTGATTCCAGCACTTAGCTATTGTGAATTGAGAAGCTATAAACATGGTTGAGTAAATCTCTCTGAAATGAGACATGGAGCTTTTAGGATAAATGCCCAGTAAGGGAATAACTGGGTCTTTTGGTAACTCCATAGCCTACCTTTATAGGAGTCTCCATATTGCTTTCCAAAGGGGTGGTACCAACTTATATTTCCACCAACAATTGATAAAGGTTCCTATTTCTCCACATCCTCACCAGCATTTATTTTCATTTGTTATTATAATGTTTGCTATCCTTACTGGGGTAAGGTAGAATATCATACCTGTTTTAATTTGCATTTTCCTGATGATTAGGGATGATTAATATTTTCTTAAAGTGTATGTTTTCCATTTATATTTCTTCTTCTGAGAACTACCTGTCTAGTTTTTTGCCCCAATTTGTAAACGTGTTGTTTGACTTTTTATTGTTTAGGTTTTTGAGTTCTTTGTATATTCTAGTGATTAGGCCTCTGTCAGTTGGGTATCCAGCAAATATTTTCTCCAGTGATGTAGATAATCTATTGGCTTTGCTTATTATATGTTTGTCTGTGCAGAAACTTTTCAGCTTCATGAGAATCCACTGATTGAGTGATGGTTTAAGATCCAGACCTACTGGTGTTTTATTCAGGAAATATTTTACCATTCCTATGTCATGGAAAGTTCCTCCTATTTTTTCTTCTAGTAGTAGCTGAGTTTCCAGTCTTATATCAAGGTCTTTAATCCATTTGGACTTGAGTGCTGTGCATGGCGAGATGTGTGGAACAAGTTTCAATTTCCTGCATATGGTTATTCAGTTTTTCTAGCACCATTTGTTGAAGATGCTATCTTTGCTCCAGCATAAATTGTTAGGGCCTTTGTCAAATATCAAGTAACTGTAGTTACTTGACCCAATTCTGGATCCTTAATTCTTTTCCACTGTTCTATAATCCAGTTTTGATGTCTATGGCTTTGTAATATAGCTTTAGATCAGGTATGGTGAGTCCTCCAGAGGTGTTCTTTTGCTGAGGATATGCTTGGATATCTGAGGCCTTTTGCATTTTCATTTGAATTTTGAGATCATTTTTTTCTATCTCTGTGAAGAACAATGTTAGGATTTTGATTAGTGTTGCATTAAATCTGTATATTGTTTTGGTAAGGTTGCCATTTTCACAATGTTACTTCTGACTATCCAGGAACATGGAAAGTCTTTCCAATTTTTCAATCCTCCTTAATTTCTTTTTTCATTATTTTTATGTTTACATTATATAGGTCTTTCTCATCATTGGTGAATATTATTCCAAGTTATTTTGTTTTATTGATGCTATTGAAAATGGGACAATGTCACTTATTTCTTTCTCTGTATCTTTGTACTTTACACATAGAAAAGCTACTGATTTTTTTGCATTGATTTTGTATCCTGCTACTTTGCTGAATGAGTTAATCACTTTTAAGCATTTTGGGATGGAGTCTCTCAGGTCTCTTATTTATAGAATCATGTAATTTGCAAATAGGGATAACTTAACTTCTTCATTTCCAGTTTGTATCCATTTTATTCGTTTATCCTGCCTTATTGCTTGAGATAGGACTTCCAGTACTATGTTGAAGACCAGACGTGAGAGTGGACACCCTGTCTTGTTCCTAATCTCAATAGAAATTCCTTCCGTCTCCCTCTGTTAACTATTTCTTGGGATTTAGGAACTTTACATATAGCCTATATTATGTTGAGATATAGACCCTCCATTCCAATTCAATCCAATATTTTGATCATGATGTGATGTTGTGTTTTGTCAAAGGCCATTTCTGTATCTATCAAAATGATCATGTGGTTTTGTGTTTAAGCTTATTTATGCAGTGAATTACATTGGCAGGTTTCCATATGTTGAACCACCCATGCCTTTCTGGGATTAAGCCTACTTGATCAAGGTGGATAATGCTTTTGATGTTTTGCTGGATTTGGTTTGAAAGGATTTTGTTCAGGATCTTTGCATCTAAGTTCATCAGGGAAATGAACCTATAGTTTTATTTCCTTATGGCATCTCTGCCTGGTTTTGGTATTAGGGTGATACTAGCTTCATAGAAGGAGCTGGGGAGCTTTACCTGTTCTCCGATTGTTTGGCACAGTTTGAGAAAAATTGGTTTCAGTTCTTCCAGAAATTTTGATAGAAATCATCTGAGAATCCATCTGGTCCTGGACTCTTCTTTTGGGAAGTTTTTGATTACCGTTTAAATGTCAATGGGTGTGATAGGTTTGTTTAGCAGATTAACCTGCTCTGAGTTTAGCTTTGGTAGGTGGTATGTGTCCAGGAATTCATCCATTTCCTTGATATTATCAAGTTTTGTGGAGTAGAGGATTTTGAAATAAGTCCCGATGATTCTCCCAATTTCACTTATGTCTGTTGTGATCTCTTCTTTTTCATTTCTAGTTTTGTTAATTTGAAGCATCTCTTTACTTCTCTTGTTCAAATTGGCCAGGGGTTTGTCAATCTCGTTTACTTTTTCAAAGAAACCAGCTCTTTATTTCAATTTTCTTAATTGTTTCCTTAGTTTCTAGTTAATTAATTTCTGTTCTGATTTGATTTATTTATTTATTTTTCCATCTGGATCTTTTTGGGTTGTATTCTTTCTTTTCCAGTGCTTTTAGGTAGATAGTTAGGTTATTGATTTTGGATCTCTCTGTCATTGTTACGAAGGCATTTAGTGCTATGAATTTTTCTCTGAGAACTACATTCATTGAGTCCCATAAGTTTTGGTACATTATGTTTTCATTTATAGACTTCCGGTTAAGATGGCGGTGTAGGTACCACGCCAAAGCAGCCTGGGGGGGGAAAAAGGACCAGAAAACCTCAGCAAAATACACACTTTTACTAAAAAGTGAGATGTATAGGAAACTGAAGTGGCAGCGGAGAAGTAGGAGAGATCCAGAGCAGCCAGAACCCGCACAGGCCGGCAAAAGCGGCCCCGGCAGCTCCACCAACCGCGGTGGTGGCAGGGCACACCAGAAAGCTGCCAGACTTGGCTCCAGCCACAGGAAAAGCCAGGTGCAGGAGCTTCCCCTCACACCACGCTCTCCGCAACTCAGGAAATGTGAAGGGAGAGTAGCAGTGAGCAACGGAGGAGCAGACCGCGAGGTAGAAGAACACGTGGAGCAGCGAGAGAACCAGAGCAGGTGCGGCTCCCTCCCCTCCCCCACTGCCTGAACCCAGCTCCGGCAAACAGAGCAGTGGTTCCGGGACCCGGCCACACCAACTTGAGCCGACAGCAGGACCCAAGCAGGAGCAGAGTTCGGCAGCAACATCAGCAGCTCCAGAACCGGTACCAGCAGCCCGAGCAGCAGCAGACCCAGGAGCATCAACAACAGCAGACCCAGAAGCAGCAGCAGTTCCAGCAGCGGGGGTGCTGATCTGCAGGGCCACAGTTGCCAGGCTTGGTTTGCCCTGCAGGAAAAGCCAGTGCCCAGCTCCAGAAATCAGAACAGCAGCCCGACGACCCAGGCAGCAACTTGACTGAGTCCAAAATCATCGAAGGTAACTGGGTTTGCACCAGTGAAGGGTCTCACTTGGTCATAAGCTGACTTGGATCCCTCAACAGACCAGAAATCTTAACCTCTGTGTTGATAGAGGATCTGGTTGTTATAATAACTACTCTGGCATACATACTTGGGGCTGTTTTTGACTGAATAGGTACAGTGTTTAGTTAACTTTTAGAATCTACCGATGTTTTATTCCATTCAGCCTACTTGAATACTCCCATAGCAGGGAAACTCAATGCCTAAGAGCACCTTTGTAGATACTCTCAGAGTCTTAAGAGCCACATCTCACACCTTAAGCTCCTACCCTGAAAATATATAACATCAAATCAATTGATACAGCTAAGAATACCCAGCTAGCTAGAAAATCCAACCATTAGCTTAATCCAAGATGCAAAAATATATACATTATAACACAAGAAACACTAAAAAGCAAGACGATATAAATCCACCTAAAAGTATTAATGCATCAGAAATGACCTCCAGTGAGAATGAGTTAGAGGAAATGCCTGAAAAAGATTTCAAAATAATGATTGTAAATATGTTCAAAGAAGTCAGAGAAGAAATCAAAGGAGTCAAAGAGGAACTTAAAGAGGAAATCAAAGGAATCAAAGAAGATGCAGGACACCAATTTCATGAAATAAAGAAGGCAATACAAGACATAAATAAGGAAATAGAAATAATAAAGAAAAAACAGTCAGAATTACTAGCAATGAAGAACACAGTTAATGAAATAAAAAACTCTGTAGAAAATCTCACCAGTAGAATGGATGAAGGAGAGGACAGAATATCTAAGCTAGAAGAACAGGCGGCAGATCTAATACAGGCCAACAAAGAGAAAGACAAACTTATAGAAAAGTATGAGTGGGAATTTCAAGATATTCGGGACACTATGAAAAGATCAAATATTAGAATTCAGGGCATAGTAGAAGGAGAAGAATTTCACTCCAAAGGCATAGTAGGCATCTTCAACAAAATCATAGAAGAAAATTTCCCCCAAATTGGGAAAGAGGTGCCAATACAGATACAGGAAGCCTTTAGAACCCCAGCCAGACAAAACCTGAAAAGAACCTCCCCTCGCCATATTATAATCAAACTTCCAAACACACACTCCAAAGAAAAATTATTGAAAGCAGTTAGAGAGAAAAATCAAGTTACCTACATTATGTTTTCATTTATAGAAATTTAGTAATTTCATTTTTTATTTTGTTCATTGCCCATTTATTGTTTAAAAGTGTGTTGTTAGGTTTCTAGGAGCCAATGGGATTCCTAGTGCATCTTTTGTTGTTAATTTCTAGTAATACAGCATTGTGATTGGATATCATGCAAGAAAATATATCAATCTTCCTAAATATATGGAGACAGGCTTTGTGACCCTGTATATGATCTATTTTAGTGAAGGTTCCATGGGCTGCTGTGAAAAATATGTGATCTGTAGATTTGGGGTAGAATGTTCTCTAGATGTCTGTTATGTCTAAGATTTCTGTGGTTTTGTCGAGCTTTCTAACTTCCCTGCTGATTTTCAGTTTGAATGATCTATCGATTTCCGATAGTGGAGTATTGAAGTCCTCAACTATTATAGTGTTAGTGGTTGTTGCAGTCCGGTTCGCATTGCTGGTAGAAATCACCCAACCAAGAGCAGCTTCTGGGAAAAAGAGATTTATTTTGGCTTACAGGCTCGAGGGGAAGCTTCATGATGGCAGGGGAAAACGGTGGCATGAGAAGAGGGTGGACATCACTCCCTGGCCAACATAAGGTGGACTACAGCAACAGGAGGGTGTACCAAACACTGGCATGGGGAAACTGGCTATAAAGCCCATAAGCCCACCCCCAACAATACACTCCCTCCAGGAGGCATTAATTCCCAAATCTCCATCAGCTGGGAACCTAGCATTCAGAACACCTAAGTTTATGGGAGACACCTGAATCAAACCACCACAGTGGTTATATTTACTTTGTTGTCAAGTAGGTTTTGTTTTGTGAATTGTAGTTTCTCTCTGTTTGGTGCATAAAGATTTACGATTGTGATATTCTCATGTTGGATCATTTCCTTGATAAGTAGGAAGTGGCTGTATTTAGGGTTTTTTTTTTTATTACTTTATGTTTGATGTGTATTTTATTTGATGTTAGTATAGCTACGCCTGCCTGTTTCTTATTCCCATTTGCTTGAAATATTATTTTCCATCCATTCACCCTGAGGAGGTGCCTGTCTTTAGTGGTCAGATGGGTTTCTTTTCTTTCTTTCATTTTTTCTTTCCTTCTTTCTTTCTCTCTTTGTTTCTTTCTTTCTCTCTCTCTCTCTCTCTCTCTCTCTCTCTCTCTCTCTCTCTCTTTCTTTCTTTCTTTTCTTTTCTTTTTTTTTCTCTGATGTAGGTTCTCACTCTGGCCCAGGCTGGCCTGGAATTCACTATGTAGTCTCAGGTTGGCCTTGAACTTATGGAAAACTCCTACCTCTGCCTCCTGAGTGCTAGTATTAAAGTCGTGTGTCACCACACCCTGAGTGAGGTGGGTTTTTTTGAAGACAACTTATTGAGGGGTCTAATTTTCTGATCCACCCTGTTAGCTTATGTCTCCTAATGGGTGAGTTAAGGCCATAATTATTTAGGCTAATGACTGTGAGGTTTGATTTGTTCTGTTCCATATCATGGTGGTTTATGTGGTTTGGTGTTTTCTTGGACTTCGTATTTTTTGTGCCTTCTCAGAGTTGATTATTGTGCACAAGGGGGTGGGTGTGGCAGTGAGTGTTATGACTGTTTCAGAGCCTGAAGGCACATGTCGGGCCACACTTGCCTGCCTGGGTCTGTACATAAGGTTGGGGACAGCAGTGAGTGGGAAGGTGTTCCATGCCTTGGAGGTATAGGTTAAGCTATGCTGGCTTGATGGCTTGCACATGATGATGGGAGTCAGCAAGGAGTGGGATAGTGTTCCCCAGTCTGCATGCAAGGGTGGGGCTATCCTGGACCACTAGCTTGGGTCTCAGCACAGGGTGGAGGGTGGTGGTGAATGGGATCACGTTGGAGCACATGGAGGCAAGTGGGAGGGCACTGGTGGCTGCTCAGTGGTGAGTGAGACAGCGTTTCTGCAGGGTGGGAAGAGTGGGATGGTGTTTTCATGAGTCAGGGAGAGTGGGATGGCATTCATTCAGGGCATGGAGGGCGTTAGCCTATGCACAGCAGTGTAGGTGGTGCTAAACTGGTCTGGACCCCCTTGTCTGCACTTGGTGCAGGAGGAACCTGCAGCTGGACTGTGGCTAGGATGGCTTCTTGAAGTGATTGGGGTACTGGTGGACTAGCAAGAGCATGGGAGTCAGCTGATTACCATTTTTGCCCCTCCTGCACTCTCCCACTGGAGGTCTATTATAGTCTCCTCCCCCGTGGAAGACCCATCGAGCCCTTAATGTCTTGCCTTTCCTTCCATGGGAGATGCAGAACAGTTAGGCTGATGCCATTTTGACTGGAAATACTCAAGTTGCAATCTTAATCAAAAATATATCAGGCTATGAGATCATATATGCACATTCAAACCACCACATCCCACCCCCATAGATTCATGTTCACTTCACAATGCAAATTGCACTCATACCAAATTTAAAGTTCCCCATATTCTTTACCAACTTTAACACTACTCAAAGGTCCCAAGTCTCATCTGAGATTTAAGACTGTCTTTTAACTGTGAGGCTTATGATATCAAAACCCAAGTTATTGGGCTGGAGAGATCGCCTAGTGGTTAAGGTGCTTACCTGAGAAGCCTAAGGAACAGGTTTGATTCCTTAATACCCACATAAGTTAGATATGCAAGGTGGCACATGTGTCTAAAGTTTGTTTGAAAAGGCTTGAGGCCCTGGAATGCTTATCCTCTCTCCCTCCCTCCCTGTCTCTCTCTCTCTCTCCTAGAATGTAACAACTAAGGCCTTAGAAGCACAACAGTATTTCCCAGTTGATTATAATTTACCAGTGCACAATGAATTTCATTTGGTATTACTTGGTTCAATTTTATATTTTCATAGAAAATTGCAGGTCATTATAGAGAATCAAACTAATCTTGAATTGGTATATCTTTCTATATGTCTAAAATGCTGTAATTCATATATCCAGAATTACTTCACAATAGCTTATTCTCAACAGAGGAAAGTTCTCATGTTACTGTACTAGATTAAGATACTGAGAATGGAACATAAAATTATTTGCCTAAGGACAACTAAATATAAGGGAAAGAAAGATTTGAATTCAACAGCTCTCACTTTTTAAAGTATTAGGGAAACATCATTAATTAATTTTAATTATATAATTTTCATTGCCTGTTCTAGGCTATCATTAATTCATGAATTTTAAGGAGCTATACTATCTGGTATTACTTATCCAGTGCAGCATATTTGAAAGATTAGACAATAAATTTTGTTCCTACTATGTTTGCAAGAGTCAAACTTTACACTCTCCCACAGACAAGTTATTAATAAATTATGCACCTTTACCAGAACATTGTATAATACATTAAAAGATCAATTCTAAACTCTCTGGGCAGACAATTGTATGTTTCAACCAATAAAATACTGATAAATATTTCAGCAATAGTAATAACTCATAAAAGTAGCATAAGTAATTCCTGACTTATGTTTTCTCATATTAATAAGGATTGGGAAATGCTTATGTTAAAACTTTCATACGATATCAAATGCTTAAATGTGCAAAATTTTACTCTTAAAATAGGACAAGTAGAGAACATGAAGGGAACAAGGTGGAAGAGAAGGGTAAAGAAGAAAAAGAAGAGTGAGACACAGAAAAGAAGGAAGAAAGGAAGAAAAAGAGTGAGGGAGGAAAAATGACAAAGGGAGAGAGGGTAAGGGAATGATAGAAAAAAAAAGCAGCCAGTCACAAATGAGAAATCTAACTATACAGCAGATGATAGTATTATAAAAAAAATAATAAAAATGTATAGTCTTCTGTTTCTCAATTAATACTGTAACCTTGCTGTCACAGTTTATATTCAGAAATTCATAAGGTAACACTGATATAACACTTACTATGTCTGACCTTAATTAACACGCTACTTAAACTTCAAATTCTTCCTTTGAAGCATTGGATAATTATGAACTCAACCCTTGTAGTTTACAAAGAATTTGCTTGTAAAAGTACTAGGGTCATAATGTGGCTCACAGTAAGGCTGTAGAAGCATCATCTTTAACTGCTTAAATCAGAAAAGAAACTATAATATACAAAGTTAAAAATAAATAAATAAAACCATGTATTACTTCATTGTTTTCAATAAGAAAACAATAAAAATTAAAGAAGATAGATTACAGCAAGAATTGGCAAAGGAGTATCAATGTGTCCTGAACAAAATTTCTGGAATTACTGATGCCATGACAGTTTTGTGGTTGTTGCTATTTTTTGAGCTAGACTAATTTGTTATTCATTAGCGATTTTAATGTAATGATAGAATTTAAATAATGGAAACAATATTAGTGTACATAATTTTTCATAGCCATTATATAAGAACTAAAGTAGTTTTCTTACTTTTATAATGTCTTTATTTATTATACATAGAGGCACATGAGACAGAGACAGAGAGAAAGAGAGAGAGAGAGAGAGAGAGGGAGAGGAGTGTTAAAATGTGTGCACCAGGGCCTTCTTCCATTGCAATGAACCCCGAAACATGATCTATGTTGTGGTGCTTCTGACTCAATGAGGAAACTGCGAATTGAGCCTGTGCTGTCAGACATTTCAAGTAAGCACTTTTAAGCACTGAACAGTAAGCACTTTTAAGCACTGAACAATCTCTTTAAAACTATATGTTTAACTTTATAGAAATAATAAAAGCTGTAACAAGTTAGAAGTTTAAAACCAGTATGCACAGAGTAGCATAGCTTTTCAT